>NC_140273.1:22692945-22880445 GCF_964030765.1 Micromesistius poutassou | reverse complement strand
TTAAGAAGACATGTATCTTCATGTAAACACCAATCTTGAGATGTTTCCTGTCTGTCATCCATTCTTCTTCTTGTCTGTTTGTTTCACCTCAAGGTTCATGTGTTTTACTCTGGTTCTCGGGATTCTAACTTGTATTTTAAACATGTAGTCAAACATAGGCGATAGATACTCAAGGTTTTCCTTGCCCATATCCTATCCTTTATGTTACTCCTCTGCTTTGCTTAAGCCCTCTCCCCAAAACAAACGCATCTGGAACACTTTGTCGCATATTGTTCTTCTGAAGTGACCTTTCATTCTTCATCTAATGAACTGAACTCTGAACTGAAGATACTTTTTATGCCACTGCTTTGACCACAATTTTCCGATGTCTCTCTTTTTCCTACTTAATTTCTCCCCTGCGTTCTTGCCCTCCTTGGTTAAATTTTTTCCAATGAAAGATGATGAAACGGAATCCACTGAGACATTCTCCTTTCAAACAATCCACCCTGTAGACCCAGCTACACTCGCAAGCCCTGACCTTCTTTCAGACGTGTTTGAGATAAAACATGATCTCATTAAGATGTCTGCTATATTGACAACACAAGACGTGGATACCTCAACAAATAGAGACAGAATAGGGGCAAACAGTGTTGAGAAGATAGTGGTGGGAGAACATTTAAAGAAAATTGAACAATATAATGAGAAACAGGACAGAAGCAAGGTTGTCCAACATTCTGTAGAAGGTGTGGAGTGGGTGGTAATCTCAGACTCAAGGGTGGATGCATTCATCGAGAGAAAACCCTCTTCTAAAAGTGTTACAGAGGTCAGGGACATGTCAGGCACTACTTCATACCGAAGCAGCGATATGGACCAGGGCCTTGAACAGCTACCTATTGCCATTATGTCCTCTAAAGATGACCTCATTCAGGACAGGGTTGAACAAATGGAATTGAGGTCTGATGGCAAAAGGCGCCCTCCAGACATCAAAAAACCTATCCGTAGGAAACTCAAAGAAAGAGATCAATCGGGATGCAGCAGCTCTGAGGGTGAGATGGAAAGAATGGGCTCTGTGGAGTCTCTGGACGGGGATATGATATTGGCTGAGACTGGCCTGGCACAAAGCATATCCATGGAGCCTCCGACATCTCCCTTCATTGTTGAAACATCAATAGGATCCATAAAAGAAAGGGTTAAGGCATTACAGAAAATGGTGCAAGAAGAGGAAGAACTCAAAACGACACAACCATCAGTCCCACATGTAAAACCAATGATTTCCACAGGGAGGATGGAATCAGACATGCCGGAACTTCCTAAAGTCCCAAAGTCGCCCAAATCCCCCAGGTCGCAGACAGAAAGATTAGAGGAGACTATGTCTGTTAGAGAATTGATGAAAGCATTCCAGACTGGACAGGATCCTTCAAAAAACAAAACCGGCCTTTTTGAACATAAAGTCATGGCTGTTACAACGAGCTCAACTTCGAATGTCTCAAGAGAGGACTCTGAGGAATCACAAGATACGTCAAGCTTTTCTCATGTGGAGGCAGACTTAAAAGTGGATACACGTCAAGCGCAGTCCAACAATGGATGTGTTAGTCTAAGCAGTGACCGTAAGCCATGTGAAGACATGCAGATAAGCCCTGATCGCAGACCCTCGGAAGATTTCAGTGCAGCCATAAAGGCTGAGCTGGAGGAAAGTCCAGAGTATCAACTGTTCAAGCAGACAACAAGAGTGATGGATGGATTCCATCAGCTTGACACACCTGAAGGCAGAGTTGAATCAAATGCACGCCAGGAAACCGCACAGAGCACGGATAACCATGTAAGTGATGAAGGTACCAAACATCAAGGGCCATCAGATATTAATGAAAAGAAAGCCTACTATTCAGAGAAAACTGAGGTTGACGATATGGAGAAGGAAAAGTCAACAGCAGACACTATAATAGATACAGTGGAACCACATCTCCAGCAAGTCTATGTAGAAAGGAACGTATCACACAAGACAGCCACAGCCACAAAGGATATGTCAGGTCTGTTGTCCGTTCTGAACCGTGATCTGGACCAGTACCTAGAGGCAAGACCTGCAGACCATCGGTCAGACGGGGCAAAGGAAACCATCATTACTGAGACATTTGAAGAAGTCGTTTTAGCAAAGGGCACTAAAAAGGAAAAGTTAACAGTCAGGACTGAGGAACATCATTCTACAACAAAAGAAAAAGCAGAAGAAGCAGGGAGTAGTCCCAAAGATACCACGTCAGCATCTATGGATTTGGTAGAGGAACCACAATTCACAGAGACTCGTATTGAAAGAACCATTTTTAATCAACCATCTACACAAGTGAAAGATATGACTGGAATGTTGACCCTTCTAAGCTCCGACTTGGAGCAATTTATAGCAGACAGGCCACTGATTGCTCATCAGCCAGACCAGGATGTTATCCAGGAGACATTTGATCAGGTTATCCTTACCAAAAAGAATCGTGGGGGAGACACCCTAAAATTATCGTTTGAGGATAAAGATGTAACAGATGCAAAGACAGGCCTGGTACATAGTGTGGATTTAGAGGATAGAACTACTTCAGCAGCAGAAATAACAGAAATAGTACAGAGTGGTGACTTAGAGGAGAGTCGTGAAAACAGGGCTGATGATGATGCAGGGGTCAAAGGGTTTGCGTCAGCTTCTGTGGAGCAAATAGCATTCCAGGAGGTACGCATTGAGAAAAACATCTCCCATCGCCAATCTCCAACAGACAAGGACATGTCAGGTATGCTGTCATTGCTCAGTGAGGATTTAGACCAACATGTATATGAGACACCAGTGGTTGGTAGGAAGCCAGAACCGGATAGTACCAAGGACACATTTGAACAGGTTATTGTTGTCCCAAAGAATCGTGGGGTAGATAACTTTGAATATTCATGTGAGGATAAAGATACAACACAGGAAAAAGCAGTAATAGATGGTGTTGATTTAGAGGATAAGACTACTTCAGCAACAGTTCAAATAACACAAATTATAGAGAGTGGTGAAAAGGGGTGTGGAAATACACTTGATGATGCAGAGGTCAAAGTGTTTACATCAGCCTCTGTGGAGGAAATAGCATTCGAGGAGGTACGCATTGAGAAAGACTTCTCCCATTGCCACTCTCCAGAAGAGAAGGACATGTCAGGCATGATGTCATTGCTCAGTGAGGACTTAGACCAACAGATATCTGAGCGACCAGTGCTTGAGAGGCCCCCAGAAGAGGATGTAATCCAGGAGATCTTTGAAAAAGTCATCCTCCCTAAAAAGAATCATGGTAAAGACAGTGTTGATTTAGGAGATATAACTACTTCAGCCTCTGTTGAAATGACACAAATAGTAGTGAGTGAAGAGTGTCATGGAAAATCCATTGATGACGTAGAGGTCGAAGAGTTGATGTCAGCTTCAGTAGAGGAAATGGCATTCCAGGAGGTATGCATTGAGAAAAACATCTCCCATCGCCACTCTCTGAAAGAGAAGGACATGTCAGGCATGCTGTCATTGCTCAGTGAGGACTTAGACCAACATGTATATGAGACCCCAGTGGTTGTGAGTCAGCCAGAAGAGGATGTTATCCAGGAGACATTTGAACAAGTCATCCTCCCTCAAAAGAATAATGATAGAGACAACCTAAAATTATCTTTTGAGAATAATGATGCAACAGATGAAAATACAGGCCTAGAACATAGTGTTGATTTAGAGGATAGAACTACTTCAGCAGCAGAAATAACACAGAAAGTAGTGAGTAGTGTCCTAGAGGAGATGATTGAAAACAGGGTTGATGATGATGTAGAGGTCAAAGAGTTGATGTTGGCCTCTGTAGAGGAAAAAGCATTCGAGGAGGTACGCATTGAGAAAGACTTCTCCCATTGCCACTCTCCAAAAGAGAAGGACATGTCAGGCATGCTGTCATTGCTCAGTGAGGACTTAAACCAACAGATATCTGAGCGACCAGTGCTTGAGAGGCCCCCAGAAGAGGATGTTATCCAGGAGATCTTTGAACAAGTCATCCTCCCTAAAAAGAATCATGGTAGAGACAGTGTTGATTTAGGAGATATAACTACTTCAGCCTCCGTTGAAATGACACAAATAGTAGTGAGTGAAGAGTGTCATGGAAAATCCATTGATGACGTAGAGGTCGAAGCGTTGATGTCAGCTTCAGTAGAGGAAATGGCATTCCAGGAGGTATGCATTGAGAAAAACATCTCCCATCGCCACTCTCTGAAAGAGAAGGACATGTCAGGAATGATGTCATTGCTTAGTGACAACTTGGATAAGGAGATCAAGGAGGCCCCAGTAATCAACATGCTACCACCAGAGGAGCTCATCAAAGAAACATTTGAAGAAATAATCCTAGTCCAAAAGGACAATCATAGGGACATTAAATCATCTGGGGAAGATGACGATGGCTCAATAACAAATGAGAAAATACAATTAGAAGATCAAATTGAAGTAGATGATGCAGTTTCCAAAGAAGAGACACAAGGGGATTACATTGACGCAGAGCCTTCTCCTTACCATCCTGTGACAGATTATTACCAGGAAAATGACCCTGAGCACAAATCCTCAACAGAAAATACTATTATGTCAGAGGACGAGAAAAAACAGAAAGATGAAAACTCCACTTCATCAGAGGTAAATCTTGAAACTACAGCCATCACAACGCTACATTCCAGGGACTTATGTGAAGTCATCAGTGGGCAACAATCATCCTTGACAATAGTTGATAGTGAGGAAGGCCGGGAAGACCCTCAGGAGATACCATGCCATTTGGAAATGCCACAAAGGCCTGTAGACTTGGAGAACCTGCACACGTTAGTTCTGGATGACTCCAACAGACGTCCTTCTCACAGAGACTCACTAGAGTCAAGTCCTGTCATGGGGGACAAGTCATCAAGAAACTCACCCGATTCAATAGAGGCAAGCCCCTCCAGAGAATCTCCTTGCCCAGACTCTCTAGAAGGTAGTCCCACTCACCCAAAGGACACACAGACAATTTCAGGTAACACAGTGGTCTATGAAGACTATTCCTCCCAACTCAAAGCCTGTCTTCATTATGACAAAACTATTGACAAAGGCGATAACTGGCAGGAAAATAAACCAAAGACCCAACAACTGGAATCTGAAATACATTTGTTGTCACTAAAGACACTTAATGAAGACAGGACAAGCTCTGATGCAAAAGTCTTGGAACATCTTTCAAAAGACATGGATGATCACTCTCCTGTTGAAGCTAATGAAGAAGAGGATAATGTCACCAGAAGACAATTCACCCCAGAAGAGGAAATGTTTAAGATGGCATCAAAGATTAAAACCTTTGAGGAAATGGAACTGGAGACCACAATCACAGTTGGTGATAATTCTTTGGAATCTTCCACTTTATTGGAAACTGAATGTGAAGATGTGGTGGAACATAGAGATTTGCAACAATTTTCTGAAGAGAAACAAGCGGAAGTCTCTGCAGAATATACTACAGAGAGCACACCTGAACAAAACATTTTCATCAGTTCAAGTATAAGCATGCAGGAGTCACAGCTTCGGACACAACCCAGCATTTCTGAAATGCAGCTAAATTTCTCTTCCAGAGGGGAACAACAATATGAATGGTTAACCAGCGGAGAGGAAGATGAGCATAGTGCAGAACATGATGCAGAGGTAGCCTCAGTAGACGGTTTGAGTTCTTCTTGTGTAGCTCGTAATTTAGAAGAGGATGAGAAGGTGTGTACAAATAAAATTGAGACAGTGGCTAAGAAGTCTCTTTTAGAAAACCCATCTGACCAGGGGTATGATCAACGTAATCTTGTGCCTTGGAGTCAAAGCCAAGGAAGGAAAAAAGAAGAAGTACAATATGATGGTGCAGCCATTAATGCACGAGTTGAAGCAGAGGGCAATCATATTTTAAGCCCTGAAGAAGAGAGAAAAACACCTGACTCACCTGGTCGTACACCACATGAAGACGGAGCGCCTAACCCCTTTCAATTTCAGGAAGGTAAACTCTTTGAGATGACACGGGGGGGTGCTGTAGACATGACAAGTAGAAGCTGTGAAGAAGGAGAGGAATATTCCTTCTTTCACATAGAACATCCTGTTGATGGGGTTTTTTCAGTAATGGCAGAAGATTACTACACTTCCTCAGAAGAAACGCCAGAGTCACAGAGTGCTACTGATAACGTCCCTGTTCCAAAATGTAGAACTTCCATTAAAACCATGGTAGAAATGTCAGAGAGCAGTCATCTACCTTTAGAAACCATTAATGCATCCATAGATGTTGAATTGGGATCTCCACCTGCTCTGGAAAGTCTAACCAAAGTCCAGAGTGAAGATGTGAACCCAAAAGCCTTCTCTGTAGACTACCTCGACTCTACTATAGCGGATCTCCGATCGGCCACCTCCACAGTTACCCGCTCAGTATACTCAGAGCAAAGCCCTGATTCCTCCGATTCCTCTGCTGAGGATGAGGATGAGGAACCAAGCTCTGTCATCGAGATGCCATCTTCAACCAATAAGGAAGACAGCAAATCCAAAATGCCAATAAAAGTGCCACTGATGTCTTCGTTGGACTATGGTCAAAGATGCGATGTTGAGAAACTGGCCAATGAGAAATGCAGAACTAGGTCTGAGGCTGACAATGGTACAGATAAAGATTACAAAAAAGGAAAAAGAAGTAATTCTGATAATAATTATGAAGTGTCCAGTCCATCTATTAAGGCTAAACAGGAACCAGAAGGTCACTCCTTTGACCAATCTTTTGAAGTCAACAAAGAGCAAATACTTGTGACTGGAATGGCCTCTGTTAGTTCTTCAGTGGATACCGAGGATATGAACAGTGTGGATAACAAAAGTCCAGATTCAGTCATCTTCAGATATGATAGCCCTTCCTTGCAGAGCTCGAATCCTGGTGCCAAACCTTTACCAGGTATGCAAACACCTTCTGCAACAGAGGAAGTGTTTGAATCCAGGCCCGTGTGGGATGATACAGTGGAAACTCAAATGCAGAGACTCGGCGAGGATGAATCTCCAGAGTATAAGCAAGGTATAACCAGATCTTAATGGGCTCGTATTTCCTATTTATTTCTTCTGCGTCTTGCCAGCAAGGCCTTTTTTTTCTCTTTTTCAAAACACAATATCAAACCATATTTTTGTGTTGTGTTTTTTTTTATAATTTATTGTGCTGTGTTGTGGCTGTCATTATTTTTTTATATTGTTTTTTTCCATCCTGTAGTGTTTTTTTTGGTTTGTGTTTGTGTCAAAATGTGTATGTGCAATCTCAAGATTGATACTATTCTAAATTGATTTCAGACATTTTACCCCTCAATGTGCTCCCTCTTCTATATTGAGTATTTGAATGTGCCTTAAATGTTGCTAATGTTGCTAATACTCTATATTTACAACCTGCATGGAATTTGCCATAGTTTGATTAACCTGTATGATACATTGGACATTGACAAATCACACAATTACAGCATTGCCATTTTACCATTTCACATCATTGAGAATTCATCAAATATTCAGCCAATAACACTGAGGCCAGATTTACCAATAGAAATATTATCCAGAATCTAAATAAAACTGAAATGTACATAAGTAAGATCTTGAACATTGAAATACATACATTTGTTGGCCCATGTACTATGATGTAATGTGTAATGTTTGGCTCTGGCACTCTGTAGTGGATTGGCAGGATGATGTTGACAGGAAAGAGGAGACCCTAGCAATCATTGCAGATCTTCTTGGGTTCAGCTGGACTGGTAAGCCTTCAACACACACTTGATTTTGATTAAAAAATATACATATATTTGAATTGTATTTTGCAACATACCTCTAAAATATTTACTGATTAACTATTGTCATCTTTCTAATGATTACTGTAGAAAAATAGTAAAACGTTATTAATTTTAACATTGCAGAACTGGCAAGGGAGCTGGAATTCAATGAGGAAGAGATCCAGCTGGTAAGGACCGAGAATCCTAACTCTCTCCAGGAGCAAAGCCACGCTCTACTGCAGCGCTGGACCCAACGAGAGGGCAAACATGCCACAGGTAAATCAAGCTTGGCTCTTGAAATGTTATGTAGTTGCTTTTGATTACTGGTGCACAGATTGTAATGTATGATTCAGTTGCTCCATACCTTCATTAGATGACCTTTATTCTTCACAGAGGACTGCCTGGTTAAGAGGCTGACCAAAATCAATCGTATGGACATTGTCCACCTGATTGAAACCCAGAAGAATAAATCAATTCAAGAGCAAACATCAAGAACGTATGCAGAGATAGAAAAGACACTGGATCACAGTGAAGGTATC
Source organism: Micromesistius poutassou (assembly GCF_964030765.1). NCBI lineage: Eukaryota > Metazoa > Chordata > Actinopteri > Gadiformes > Gadidae > Micromesistius > Micromesistius poutassou. The sequence continues at coordinate 22,872,148 of NC_140273.1, read as the reverse complement.
AATACCTCTGATTATTATTATATATTATTGTTATTATTATTATTATTATTATTAATTCAATCATTAGTATATATTTTTATTTTAACTACTACTGTCTGTTATGTTGCTATTTTGTATTTTTACTGCGTGAACATTTTCCAATGTTTTTATGTCACTCTTTTTCTTTCTCACTCTAAGTGTCCGTAGCCCTATCCTTAGTACAAGAGGACGTAGACAGCCCCAGAATAGTACGAAAGACGGATTCAGACCGCAAACCACCTCCTGCTGTCTCTGAAGAAGACCTATCTGTAGCATCCCTACTAGACATCCCTTCCTGGGCAGAGCCTATTGCTCACACACACTCAGAAAGCATGCATGGAGATCTATTGGAGGACCTGGAGATTCCCCAGTAAATATTTCCTTGAAACATTTAGCTCATTTGACACTAATATCACAGCTACATGACCTGAGGTTTGACCTCAATACATTTTGAAATGCTTCTTTTCTTTTCAGTGAAGTGAACCCCAGCCTGTGGACAGAGGATCTATTGAAAAGGGAATCAGCAAATAATGACGATGAAGAGCAAGTAAGTCCACCTTTCCATTCAGATGACGCAACACTGTGGAGGTTATCATCTCACGTGTATGACCCCCAGTACAGAAGGAAGGAGCACCAAGGTTTTCACACGGTCGCAGTTGATCCCAAAGAGGCCAGAGCATTGCAAGTTGCAGCAGAGAGTCATGTCCAAAATGTAGGCTGCAAATCCTTGGGGCCCCATCCAAACCAAGAGGGTTGTACAGCTGACTGGCGGCAGGTGTCTCCCTCACTGGGAATAGCGTCACCTCTATCAATCAAAGACCCAAGCCCAAGCCTTTCTGAATCAGACCAAGCAGAGGAAGCCTTAAATGAGCTTTGGTATGGTGTTAGAGATACAGCACAACTTGGTTCGTATGTCTCCACCGCCCCTTTTACCAAGTTAAAAACAACAAATGACAGAGAAGCCCCTGATCCGACTCAAAGAAACGTATCTCCAGATGTAGCAGGCCTGGAGGATCCCGTATTTCCAAAGCCCGGCTGTCCACACAGAGAAAATGTACCCTTCATTGATGAACACCGAGAGGTTTCAAGATTAACCTTCAGCCACAAGCCTGGTGACAAAACAGCTCCGTACCACATGGGAGATAATAAGACCGCTCATATTCAAAGGAACATTCCAACATATGGTGTGAACACCAGCGATACTCTTCAGAAGGTCTTTGACTCAACTGATAGGTGCCCCCCTTCCTACTCATTTAGTCAAAACACGCACGGTGCAATTGTCAGAGCAAAGGAATCCCATATCATTGAGCCTGAAGCGGGCACCTCCAGCGTATTCAAACCTGTCCTCATTTCTCAAAGGAGCTTTTCCCCTTTAAAAACAAAGATAATAAAGCAACAAATGCATAGACTGTCACCTAATGACACTCATATGAGACACAAAATTATTGATTCTCTGGACTGCAAAAGTTTGTTGGATGATAAAAGGTCTCTCTCTTCTAGGTCAGACGGATTGGATTCACCAGTACAGACAAAACAAAATGAACATAAAGACAAATGTAACTATTTTAGCATATGTGAAAAAGAGAGTGAAAAGCAGGCATTTGGTATGGCAGGTTCTGCCAACGTAATAGGTTCACTCTCCCCTGTGTTATGCTCTTATGATATGCGCTCTTATTCCCCAAAGCCATACGAGTCTATGACTGAGTTCAGGTCATTTACCCCTGATACTCCAGCACTTAAGTATAGTCCACCTGTAGTTTCACGCGTGGAGACTCAGGTTGAACATAGAGTTGCATCAGCTACACCAGTTATAGATATAGACTATGAGGAGTTTTGGATGGAAGAATTGTTGCAGAATAGAACAGCATTATCTCCCGACCTTGAGAACCCTAACCCAGACTCAAGTTTAGCTATTCATGTTGATAAACATATCACGCAATACCCCCAAATACCGTTGACAACATTTCCAGTATCTTTTTCTGAATATAAGTCTTCCCCATTTGAGTCAATCTTTTCAGAAATAGAGTTTGCAGATTTAGGTCCAGATGAATCTTCATATCCAGGGGTACATTATAATTGTTCTTGTGAACAAGAATCATTGAAGAGTTCAGTTGAGTTTGTGGATTCAAAAAGTGAAATTGAAATTGAGTTGCAGATTGATAGATCTTCCTCACCAGAATCTGAAATGTCTCAGTGCAGTTTCTCCTTCCTTGAACTCTGGCTTTATGAACCAATCCAATCCCAGCTCAGGAGTCAACACTGTGATTACTTTTTATGGTATTCAGGAGAAAATACACAATCAAATGTATTAGTAATGCCAGCTTCAGCATATTCTGTAGAGGTGCACCGACCAGAACTAACAGATTCCTTTCCATCACTCATTGAAGTTCCACGGAATGGTTTGCTTCAAAGTTCATCAACAACATGTTCAGATATTAATTCAGTCACATATGCAAATGCTGTACTAGGCCCTCCTGTTGAAAAGTTGGATTATACATGGGAAAAAGAGAAGCCTAGATATACAACATGTGAATCCACTAAACCAGGTGAGAACAAAAAGTCATTAATTGAGTCGTGGTTATCTAAATGCATGACATCATCAAGAGATTCAAATGAAAATAGATCAATGATGAATAACAATTCATCAATACTAAATGAACACAATTTTGAACAAGGAAAAAAGTCCCCTGAATCTGTGACCAGAGAAGGGTATGGACTTTTCTGCCAAATTGAAGAGACCAGAGCAAATTCCCATGAATCATCTGTTCCAAATGATGAACATGGACCAGCAATAAAAGCACCAGCTGAAATGTGTAATGTAACATACCAAATGGAGATGTCAGCCAATAGACCTCAAAGCAAATCAGAAGGGCAGGAAATTAAAACAATTGGATTCTTAGGATCAAACATTATCTCACATTCATGGCCATCAGAAAACAAGTTAAGCGTTATTGAAAGAACTGGATTGACAAGTCAAGGAATGGACACAAAACCTTTGACCTATGCAGATGTTGTGAGGTGTCATTTGAAAATGAAATCAGAGGACTCCCTTGAAGAGGAAATCTGTGATGCTAGATCACCTTCAACTGAAATATATTCATCAGACAATGAGGATACACAGGAATTCCTTTGCAATTGGGTCAATGAGTTGAGACCTCACTCCCCTGAATCGATTGCTTCTCATGATGAGTTTACATTCCTTTCTCCTGACTCACCTGTTCCCCAATTCATGCCCCAGTACTGTGAGTATATTGTTGAGTACTCAGCAAATAGATCAAGTTCTCCGGTATCAGCAGCTTCAGATATTGAATGTAATGATCTTTGTCTTGAATATCTGTTTGAAGAGATAAGGCCTGATTCTCCAACGTCAGTTCTATCTAACTTTGAACTGGAACATGTGGTTGATATCAGGCCCTTCTCTGCAGAATTAATTTCTTCAGATGTAGATTGTTCCCTTGTTCAGAACTGGTTAGCAGAGTTAAGACCATCTTCCCCAGAATCAGTAACATCTGTTGATCTAAGTTGTGTCTGTTCTGACAATACCTTTGTGCCACTTGAGTGTCAACATTGTGACTATTACTTGCGATTCTTTGACGGGAGACCCTCATCATCTCAGTCCATGGCATCTGACCCAGAATTATTTGGCTTCTGTATTGAAGAGTTATTTGATGAGATCCGACCAGATTCACCAGACTCTTTTACATTTAATTTCAAAGTTCAAGAAATAGATGTTCCATTATCAAATATCAGACATGCCGTATCGACAAAACCTTTGACCTATGCAGATGTTGTGAGGTGTCATTTGAAAATGAAATCAGAGGACTCCCTTGAAGAGGAAATCTGTGATGGTAGATCACCTTTAACTGAAATATATTCATCAGACAATGAGGATACACAGGAATTCCTTTGCAATTGGGTCAATGAGTTGAGACCTCACTCCCCTGAATCGATTGCTTCTCATGATGAGTTTACATCCCTTTCTCCTGACTCACCTGTTCCCCAATTCATGCCCCAGTACTGTGAGTATGATGTTCATTACTCAGCAAATAGATCAAGTTCTCCGGTATCAGCAGCTTCAGATATTGAATGTAATGATCTTTGTCTTGAATATCTGTTTGAAGAGATAAGGCCTGATTCTCCAACGTCAGTTCTATCTAACTTTGAACTGGAACATGTGTTTGATAGAAGGCCCTCCACTGCAGCATTAATTTCTTCAGATGTAGATTGTTCCCTTGTTCAGAACTGGTTAGCAGAGTTAAGACCATCTTCCCCAGAATCAGTAACATCTGTTGATCTAAGTTGTGTCTGTTCTGACAATACCTATGTGCCACTTGAGTGTCAACATTGTGACTATTACTTGCGATTCTTTGACGGGAGACCCTCATCATCTCAGTCCATGGCATCTGAGCCAGAATTATTTGGCTTCTGTATTGAAGAGTTGTTTGATGAGATCCGACCAGATTCACCAGACTCTTTTACATTTAATTTCAAAGATCAACAAATAGATGTGCTATTATCAAATATGAGACTTGCTGTATCGACAAAACCTTTGACCTATGCAGATGTTGTGAGGTGTAATTTGAAAACTAAATCAGAGGATTCCCTTGAAGAGGGAATCTGTGATGCTAGAGCACCTTCAACTGAAATATATTCATCAGACAATGAGGATACACAGGAATTCCTTTGCAATTGGGTCAATGAGTTGAGACCTCACTCCCCTGAATCTATTGCTTCTCATGATGAGTTTATGTTCCTTTCTCCTGACTCACCTGTTCCCCAATTCATGTCCCAGTACTGTGAGTATGTTGTTGAGTACTCAGCAAATAGATCAAGTTCTCCGGTATCAGCAGCTTCAGATATTGAATGTAATGATCTTTGTCTTGAATATGTGTTTGAAGAGATAAGGCCTGATTCTCCAACGTCAGTTCTATCTAACTTTGAACTGGAACATGTGGTTGATAGAAGGCCCTTCTCTGCAGAATTTATTTCATCAGATGTAGATTGTTCCCTTGTTCAGAACTGGTTAGCAGAGTTAAGACCATCTTCCCCAGAATCAGTAACATCTGTTGATCTAAGTTGTGTCTGTTCTGACAATACCTTTGTGCCACTTGAGTGTCAACATTGTGACTATTACTTGCAATTCTTTGACGGGAGACCCTCATCATCTCAGTCCATGGCATCTGAGCCAGAATTATTTGGCTTCTGTATTGAAGAGTTGTTTGATGAGATCCGACCAGATTCACCAGACTCTTTTACATTTCATTTCAAAGTTCAAGAAATAGATGTTCCATTATCAAATATCAGACATGCCGTATCGACAAAACCTTTGACCTATGCAGATGTTGTGAGGTGTCATTTGAAAATGAAATCAGAGGATTCCCTTGAAGAGGAAATCTGTGATGCTAGATCACCTTTAACTGAAATATATTCATCAGACAATGAGGATACACAGGAATTCCTTGGCAATTGGGTCAATGAGTTGAGACCTCACTCCCCTGAATCTATTGCTTCTCATGATGAGTTTATGTTCCTTTCTCCTGACTCACCTGTTCCCCAATTCATGTCCCAGTACTGTGAGTATGTTGTTGAGTACTCAGCAAATAGATCAAGTTCTCCGGTATCAGCAGCTTCAGATATTGAATGTAATGATCTTTGTCTTGAATATGTGTTTGAAGAGATAAGGCCTGATTCTCCAACGTCAGTTCTATCTAACTTTGAACTGGAACATGTGGTTGATAGAAGGCCCTTCTCTGCAGAATTTATTTCATCAGATGTAGATTGTTCCCTTGTTCAGAACTGGTTAGCAGAGTTGAGACCATCTTCCCCAGAATCAGTAACATCTGTTGATCTAAGTTGTGTCTGTTCTGACAATACCTTTGTGCCACTTGAGTGTCAACATTGTGACTATTACTTGCAATTCTTTGACGGGAGACCCTCATCATCTCAGTCCATGGCATCTGAGCCAGAATTATTTGGCTTCTGTATTGAAGAGTTGTTTGATGAGATCCGACCAGATTCACCAGACTCTTTTACATTTCATTTCAAAGTTCAAGACATAGATGTTCCATTATCAAATATCAGACATGCCGTATCGACAAAACCTTTGACCTATGCAGATGTTGTGAGGTGTCATTTGAAAATGAAATCAGAGGATTCCCTTGAAGAGGAAATCTGTGATGCTAGATCACCTTTAACTGAAATATATTCATCAGACAATGAGGATACACAGGAATTCCTTGGCAATTGGGTCAATGAGTTGAGACCTCACTCCCCTGAATCTATTGCTTCTCATGATGAGTTTACATTCCTTTCTCCTGACTCACCTGTTCCCCAATTCATGCCCCAGTACTGTGAGTATGTTGTTGAGTACTCAGCAAATAGATCAAGTTCTCCGGTATCAGCAGCTTCAGATATTGAATGTAATGATTTTTGTCTTGAATATCTGTTTGAGGAGATAAGGCCTGATTCTCCAACGTCAGTTCTATCTGACTTTGGACTGGAACATGTGGTTGATATCAGGCCCTTCTCTGCAGAATTAATTTCTTCAGATGTAGATTGTTCCCTTGTTCAGAACTGGTTAGCAGAGTTAAGACCATCTTCCCCAGAATCAGTAACATCTGTTGATCTAAGTTGTGTCTGTTCTGACAATACCTTTGTGCCACTTGAGTGTCAACATTGTGACTATTACTTGCGATTCTTTGACAGGAGACCCTCATCATCTCAGTCCATGGCATCTGAGCCAGAATTATTTGGCTTCTGTATTGAAGAGTTGTTTGATGAGATCCGACCAGATTCACCAGACTCATTTACATTTAATTTCAAAGATCAACAAATAGATGTTCCATTATCAAATATCAGACATGCCGTATCGACAAAACCTTTGACCTATGCAGATGTTGTGAGGTGTCATTTGAAAATGAAATCAGAGGATTCCCTTGAAGAGGAAATCTGTGATGCTAGATCATCTTCAAGTGAAATATATTCATCAGACAATGAGGATACACAGGAATTCCTTTGCAATTGGGTCAATGAGTTGAGACCTCACTCCCCTGAATCTATTGCTTCTCATGATGAGTTTACATCCCTTTCTCCTGACTCACCTGTTCCCCAATTCATGGCCCATTACTGTGAGTATGTTGTTGAGTACTCAGCAAATAGATCAAGTTCTCCGGTATCAGCAGCTTCAAATATTGAATGTAATGATCTTTGTCTTGAATATGTGTTTGAAGAGATAAGGCCTGATTCTCCAACGTCAGTTCTATCTAACTTTGAACTGGAACATGTGTTTGATATCAGGCCCTCCTCTGCAGCATTAATTTCTTCAGATGTAGATTGTTCCCTTGTTCAGAACTGGTTAGCAGAGTTAAGACCATCTTCCCCAGAATCAGTAACATCTGTTGATCTAAGTTGTGTCTGTTCTGACAATACCTTTGTGCCACTTGAGTGTCAACATTGTGACTATTATTTGCGATTCTTTGACGGGAGACCCTCATCATCTCAGTCCATGGCATCTGAGCCAGAATTATTTGGCTTCTGTATTGAAGAGTTGTTTGATGAGATCCGACCAGATTCACCTGACTCTTTTACATTTAATTTCAAAGATCAAGAAATAGATGTTCCATTATCAAATATCAGACATGCTGTATCGACAAAACCTTTGACCTATGCAGATGTTGTGAGGTGTCATTTGAAAATGAAATCAGAGGATTCCCTTGAAGAGGAAATCTGTGATGCTAGATCATCTTCAAGTGAAATATATTCATCAGACAATGAGGATACACAGGAATTCCTTGGCAATTGGGTCAATGAGTTGAGACCTCACTCCCCTGAATCTATTGCTTCTCATGATGAGTTTACATCCCTTTCTCCTGACTCACCTGTTCCCCAATTCATGCCCCAGTACTATGAGTATGTTGTTGAGTACTCAGCAAATAGATCAAGTTCTCCGGTATCAGCAGCTTCAGATATTGAATGTAATGATTTTTGTCTTGAATATCTGTTTGAGGAGATAAGGCCTGATTCTCCAATGTCAGTTCTATCTGCCTTTTTACTGGAACATGTGGTTGATATCAGGCCCTTCTCTGCAGAATTAATTTCTTCAGATGTAGATTGTTCCCTTGTTCAGAACTGGTTAGCAGAGTTAAGACCATCTTCCCCAGAATCAGTAACATCTGTTGATCTAAGTTGTGTCTGTTCTGACAATACCTATGTGCCACTTGAGTGTCAACATTGTGACTATTACTTGCGATTCTTTGACGGGAGACCCTCATCATCTCAGTCCATGGCATCTGACCCAGAATTATTTGGCTTCTGTATTGAAGAGTTGTTTGATGAGATCCGACCAGATTCACCAGACTCTTTTACATTTAATTTCAAAGATCAACAAATAGATGTTCCATTATCAAATATCAGACATGCCATATCGACAAAACCTTTGACCTATGCAGATGTTGTGAGGTGTCATTTGAAAATGAAATCAGAGGATTCCCTTGAAGAGGAAATTTGTGATGGTAGATCACCTTTAACTGAAATATATTCATCAGACAATGAGGATACACAGGAATTCCTTTGCAATTGGGTCAATGAGTTGAGACCTCACTCCCCTGAATCGATTGCTTCTCATGATGAGTTTACATCCCTTTCTCCTGACTCACCTGTTCCCCAATTCATGGCCCATTACTGTGAGTATGTTGTTGAGTACTCAGCAAATAGATCAAGTTCTCCGGTATCAGCAGCTTCAGATATTGAATGTAATGATCTTTGTCTTGAATATGTGTTTGAAGAGATAAGGCCTGATTCTCCAACGTCAGTTCTATCTAACTTTGAACTGGAACATGTGTTTGATATCAGGCCCTCCTCTGCAGCATTAATTTCTTCAGATGTAGATTGTTCCCTTGTTCAGAACTGGTTAGCAGAGTTAAGACCATCTTCCCCAGAATCAGTAACATCTGTTGATCTAAGTTGTGTCTGTTCTGACAATACCTTTGTGCCACTTGAGTGTCAACATTGTGACCATTATTTGCGATTCTTTGACGGGAGACCCTCATCATCTCAGTCCATGGCATCTGACCCAGAATTATTTGGCTTCTGTATTGAAGAGTTGTTTGATGAGATCCGACCAGATTCACCTGACTCTTTTACATTTAATTTCAAAGATCAAGAAATAGATGTTCCATTATCAAATATCAGACATGCTGTATCGACAAAACCTTTGTCCTATGCAGATGTTGTGAGGTGTACTTTGAAAACTAAATCAGAGGATTCCCTTGAAGAGGGAATATGTGATGCTAGATCACCTTCAACTGAAATATATTCATCAGACAATGAGGATACACAGGAATTCCTTTGCAATTGGGTCAATGAGTTGAGACCTCACTCCCCTGAATCGATTGCTTCTCATGATGAGTTTACATTCCTTTCTCCTGACTCACCTGTTCCCCAATTCATGCCCCAGTACTATGAGTATGTTGTTGAGTACTCAGCAAATAGATCAAGTTCTCCGGTATCAGCAGCTTCAGATATTGAATGTAATGATCTTTGTCTTGAATATGTGTTTGAAGAGATAAGGCCTGATTCTCCAACGTCAGTTCTATCTAACTTTGAACTGGAACATGTGGTTGATATCAGGCCCTTCTCTGCAGAATTAATTTCTTCAGATGTAGATTGTTCCCTTGTTCAGAACTGGTTAGCAGAGTTAAGACCATCTTCCCCAGAATCAGTAACATCTGTTGATCTAAGTTGTGTCTGTTCTGACAATACCTATGTGCCACTTGAGTGTCAACATTGTGACTATTACTTGCGATTCTTTGACGGGAGACCCTCATCATCTCAGTCCATGGCATCTGACCCAGAATTATTTGGCTTCTGTATTGAAGAGTTGTTTGATGAGATCCGACCAGATTCACCAGACTCTTTTACATTTAATTTCAAAGATCAACAAATAGATGTTCCATTATTAAATATCAGACATGCCGTATCGACAAAACCTTTGACCTATGCAGATGTTGTGAGGTGTCATTTGAAAATGAAATCAGAGGATTCCCTTGAAGAGGAAATCTGTGATGCTAGATCATCTTCAAGTGAAATATATTCATCAGACAATGAGGATACACAGGAATTCCTTGGCAATTGGGTCAATGAGTTGAGACCTCACTCCCCTGAATCTATTGCTTCTCATGATGAGTTTACATCCCTTTCTCCTGACTCACCTGTTCCCCAATTCATGCCCCAGTACTGTGAGTATGTTGTTGAGTACTCAGCAAATAGATCAAGTTCTCCGGTATCAGCAGCTTCAGATATCGAACGTAATGATCTTTGTCTTGAATATCTGTTTGAAGAGATAAGGCCTGATTCTCCAACGTCAGTTCTATCTAACTTTGAACTGGAACATGTGTTTGATATCAGGCCCTCCTCTGCAGCATTAATTTCTTCAGATGTAGATTGTTCCCTTGTTCAGAACTGGTTAGCAGAGTTAAGACCATCTTCCCCAGAATCAGTAACATCTGTTGATCTAAGTTGTGTCTGTTCTGACAATACCTTTGTGCCACTTGAGTGTCAACATTGTGACCATTATTTGCGATTCTTTGACGGGAGACCCTCATCATCTCAGTCCATGGCATCTGACCCAGAATTATTTGGCTTCTGTATTGAAGAGTTGTTTGATGAGATCCGACCAGATTCACCTGACTCTTTTACATTTAATTTCAAAGATCAAGAAATAGATGTTCCATTATCAAATATCAGACATGCTGTATCGACAAAACCTTTGACCTATGCAGATGTTGTGAGGTATACTTTGAAAACTAAATCACAGGATTCCCTTGAAGAGGGAATATGTGATGCTAGATCACCTTCAACTGAAATATATTCATCAGACAATGAGGATACACAGGAATTCCTTTGCAATTGGGTCAATGAGTTGAGACCTCACTCCCCTGAATCGATTGCTTCTCATGATGAGTTTACATTCCTTTCTCCTGACTCACCTGTTCCCCAATTCATGCCCCAGTACTATGAGTATGTTGTTGAGTACTCAGCAAATAGATCAAGTTCTCCGGTATCAGCAGCTTCAGATATTGAATGTAATGATCTTTGTCTTGAATATGTGTTTGAAGAGATAAGGCCTGATTCTCCAACGTCAGTTCTATCTAACTTTGAACTGGAACATGTGGTTGATATCAGGCCCTTCTCTGCAGAATTAATTTCTTCAGATGTAGATTGTTCCCTTGTTCAGAACTGGTTAGCAGAGTTAAGACCATCTTCCCCAGAATCAGTAACATCTGTTGATCTAAGTTGTGTCTGTTCTGACAATACCTATGTGCCACTTGAGTGTCAACATTGTGACTATTACTTGCGATTCTTTGACGGGAGACCCTCATCATCTCAGTCCATGGCATCTGACCCAGAATTATTTGGCTTCTGTATTGAAGAGTTGTTTGATGAGATCCGACCAGATTCACCAGACTCTTTTACATTTAATTTCAAAGATCAACAAATAGATGTTCCATTATTAAATATCAGACATGCCGTATCGACAAAACCTTTGACCTATGCAGATGTTGTGAGGTGTCATTTGAAAATGAAATCAGAGGATTCCCTTGAAGAGGAAATCTGTGATGCTAGATCATCTTCAAGTGAAATATATTCATCAGACAATGAGGATACACAGGAATTCCTTGGCAATTGGGTCAATGAGTTGAGACCTCACTCCCCTGAATCTATTGCTTCTCATGATGAGTTTACATCCCTTTCTCCTGACTCACCTGTTCCCCAATTCATGCCCCAGTACTGTGAGTATGTTGTTGAGTACTCAGCAAATAGATCAAGTTCTCCGGTATCAGCAGCTTCAGATATCGAACGTAATGATCTTTGTCTTGAATATCTGTTTGAAGAGATAAGGCCTGATTCTCCAACGTCAGTTCTATCTAACTTTGAACTGGAACATGTGGTTGATATCAGGCCCTTCTCTGCAGAATTAATTTCTTCAGATGTAGATTTTTCCCTTGTTCAGAACTGGTTAGCAGAGTTGAGACCATCTTCCCCAGAATCAGTAACATCTGTTGATCTAAGTTGTGTCTGTTCTGACAATACCTTTGTGCCACTTGAGCGTCAACATTGTGACTATTACTTGGGATTCTTTGACGGGAGACCCTCATCATCTCAGTCCATGGCATCTGACCCAGAATTATTTGGCTTCTGTACCGAAGAGTTGTTTGATGAGGTCCGACCAGATTCACCAGACTCTTTTACATTTAATTTCAAAGATCAACAAATAGATGTTCCATTATCAAATATCAGACTTGCTGTATCGACAAAACCTTTGACCTATGCAGATGTTGTGAGGTGTACTTTGAAAACTAAATCAGAGGATTCCCTTGAAGAGGGAATCTGTGATGCTAGAGCACCTTCAACTGAAATATATGCATCAGACAATGAGGATACACAGGAATTCCTTGGCAATTGGGTCAATGAGTTGAGACCTCACTCCCCTGAATCTATTGCTTCTCATGATGAGTTTACATCCCTTTCTCCTGACTCACCTGTTCCCCAATTCATGCCCCAGTACTATGAGTATGTTGTTGAGTACTCAGCAAATAGATCAAGTTCTCCGGTATCAGCAGCTTCAGATATTGAATGTAATGATTTTTGTCTTGAATATCTGTTTGAGGAGATAAGGCCTGATTCTCCAACGTCACTTCTATCTGACTTTGGACTGGAACATGTGGTTGATATCAGGCCCTTCTCTGCAGAATTAATTTCTTCAGATGTAGATTGTTCCCTTGTTCAGAACTGGTTAGCAGAGTTAAGACCATCTTCCCCAGAATCAGTAACATCTGTTGATCTAAGTTGTGTCTGTTCTGATAATACCTATGTGCCACTTGAGTGTCAACATTGTGACTATTACTTGCGATTCTTTGACGGGAGACCCTCATCATCTCAGTCCATGGCATCTGACCCAGAATTATTTGGCTTCTGTATTGAAGAGTTATTTGATGATATCCGACCAGATTCACCAGACTCTTTTACATTTAATTTCAAAGTTCAAGAAATAGATGTTCCATTATCAAATATCAGACATGCCGTATCGACAAAACCTTTGACCTATGCAGATTTTGTGAGGTGTCATTTGAAAATGAAATCAGAGGATTCCCTTGAAGAGGAAATCTGTGATGCTAGATCATCTTCAAGTGAAATATATTCATCAGACAATGAGGATACACAGGAATTCCTTTGCAATTGGGTCAATGAGTTGAGACCTCACTCCCCTGAATCTATTGCTTCTCATGATGAGTTTACATCCCTTTCTCCTGACTCACCTGTTCCCCAATTCATGCCCCAGTACTGTGAGTATGTTGTTGAGTACTCAGCAAATAGATCAAGTTCTCCGGTATCAGCAGCTTCAGATATCGAATGTAATGATCTTTGTCTTGAATATCTGTTTGAAGAGATAAGGCCTGATTCTCCAACGTCAGTTCTATCTAACTTTGAACTGGAACATGTGGTTGATATCAGGCCCTTCTCTGCAGAATTAATTTCTTCAGATGTAGATTTTTCCCTTGTTCAGAACTGGTTGGCAGAGTTGAGACCATCTTCCCCAGAATCAGTAACATCTGTTGATCTAAGTTGTGTCTGTTCTGACAATACCTTTGTGCCACTTGAGTGTCAACATTGTGACTATTACTTGCGATTCTTTGAAGGGAGACCCTCATCATCTCAGTCCATGGCATCTGAGCCAGAAATATTTGCCTCTTGCATTGAAGAGTTGTTTGATGAGATCCGACCAGATTCACTTGCCTCTTTTACATTTAATTTCAAAGATCAAGAAATAGATGTTCCATTATCAAATATCAGACATGCTGTATCGACAAAACCTTTGACCTATGCAGATGTTGTGAGGTGTCATTTGAAAACTAAATCAGAGGATTCCATTGAAGAGGGAATATGTGATGCTAGAGCACCTTCAACTGAAATATATGCATCAGACAATGAGGATACACAGGAATTCCTTGGCAATTGGGTCAATGAGTTGAGACCTCACTCCCCTGAATCTATTGCTTCTCATGATGAGTTTACATCCCTTTCTCCTGACTCACCTGTTCCCCAATTCATGCCCCAGTACTGTGAGTATGTTGTTGAGTACTCAGCAAATAGATCAAGTTCTCCGGTATCAGCAGCTTCAGATATTGAATGTAATGATCTTTGTCTTGAATATGTGTTTGAAGAGATAAGGCCTGATTCTCCAACGTCAGTTCTATCTAACTTTGAACTGGAACATGTGGTTGATATTAGGCCCTTCTCTGCAGAATTAATTTCTTCAGATGTAGATTGTTCCCTTGTTCAGAACTGGTTAGCAGAGTTGAGACCATCTTCTCCAGAATCAGTAACATCTGTTGATCTAAGTTGTGTCTGTTCTGACAATACCTATGTGCCACTTGAGTGTCAACATTGTGACTATTACTTGCGATTCTTTGACGGGAGACCCTCATCATCTCAGTCCATGGCATCTGACCCAGAATTATTTGGCTTCTGTATTGAAGAGTTGTTTGATGAGATCCGACCAGATTCACCAGACTCTTTTTCATTTAATTTCAAAGTTCAAGAAATAGATGTTCCATTATCAAATATCAGACATGCCGTATCGACAAAACCTTTGACCTATGCAGATGTTGTGAGGTGTCATTTGAAAACGAAATCAGAGGATTCCCTTGAAGAGGGAATATGTGATGCTAGATCACCTTCAACTGAAATATATTCATCAGACAATGAGGATACACAGGAATTCCTTTGCAATTGGGTCAATGAGTTGAGACCTCACTCCCCTGAATCGATTGCTTCTCATGATGAGTTTACATTCCTTTCTCCTGACTCACCTGTTCCCCAATTCATGCCCCAGTACTATGAGTATGTTGTTGAGTACTCAGCAAATAGATCAAGTTCTCCGGTATCAGCAGCTTCAGATATTGAATGTAATGATCTTTGTCTTGAATATGTGTTTGAAGAGATAAGGCCTGATTCTCCAACGTCAGTTCTATCTAACTTTGAACTGGAACATGTGGTTGATATCAGGCCCTTCTCTGCAGAATTCATTTCTTCAGATGTAGATTGTTCCCTTGTTCAGAACTGGTTAGCAGAGTTAAGACCATCTTCCCCAGAATCAGTAACATCTGTTGATCTAAGTTGTGTCTGTTCTGACAATACCTATGTGCCACTTGAGTGTCAACATTGTGACTATTACTTGCGATTCTTTGACGGGAGACCCTCATCATCTCAGTCCATGGCATCTGACCCAGAATTATTTGGCTTCTGTATTGAAGAGTTGTTTGATGAGATCCGACCAGATTCACCAGACTCTTTTACATTTAATTTCAAAGATCAACAAATAGATGTTCCATTATTAAATATCAGACATGCCGTATCGACAAAACCTTTGACCTATGCAGATGTTGTGAGGTGTCATTTGAAAATGAAATCAGAGGATTCCCTTGAAGAGGAAATCTGTGATGCTAGATCATCTTCAAGTGAAATATATTCATCAGACAATGAGGATACACAGGAATTCCTTGGCAATTGGGTCAATGAGTTGAGACCTCACTCCCCTGAATCTATTGCTTCTCATGATGAGTTTACATCCCTTTCTCCTGACTCACCTGTTCCCCAATTCATGCCCCAGTACTGTGAGTATGTTGTTGAGTACTCAGCAAATAGATCAAGTTCTCCGGTATCAGCAGCTTCAGATATCGAACGTAATGATCTTTGTCTTGAATATCTGTTTGAAGAGATAAGGCCTGATTCTCCAACGTCAGTTCTATCTAACTTTGAACTGGAACATGTGGTTGATATCAGGCCCTTCTCTGCAGAATTAATTTCTTCAGATGTAGATTTTTCCCTTGTTCAGAACTGGTTAGCAGAGTTGAGACCATCTTCCCCAGAATCAGTAACATCTGTTGATCTAAGTTGTGTCTGTTCTGACAATACCTTTGTGCCACTTGAGCGTCAACATTGTGACTATTACTTGGGATTCTTTGACGGGAGACCCTCATCATCTCAGTCCATGGCATCTGACCCAGAATTATTTGGCTTCTGTACCGAAGAGTTGTTTGATGAGGTCCGACCAGATTCACCAGACTCTTTTACATTTAATTTCAAAGATCAACAAATAGATGTTCCATTATCAAATATCAGACTTGCTGTATCGACAAAACCTTTGACCTATGCAGATGTTGTGAGGTGTACTTTGAAAACTAAATCAGAGGATTCCCTTGAAGAGGGAATCTGTGATGCTAGAGCACCTTCAACTGAAATATATGCATCAGACAATGAGGATACACAGGAATTCCTTGGCAATTGGGTCAATGAGTTGAGACCTCACTCCCCTGAATCTATTGCTTCTCATGATGAGTTTACATCCCTTTCTCCTGACTCACCTGTTCCCCAATTCATGCCCCAGTACTATGAGTATGTTGTTGAGTACTCAGCAAATAGATCAAGTTCTCCGGTATCAGCAGCTTCAGATATTGAATGTAATGATTTTTGTCTTGAATATCTGTTTGAGGAGATAAGGCCTGATTCTCCAACGTCACTTCTATCTGACTTTGGACTGGAACATGTGGTTGATATCAGGCCCTTCTCTGCAGAATTAATTTCTTCAGATGTAGATTGTTCCCTTGTTCAGAACTGGTTAGCAGAGTTAAGACCATCTTCCCCAGAATCAGTAACATCTGTTGATCTAAGTTGTGTCTGTTCTGATAATACCTATGTGCCACTTGAGTGTCAACATTGTGACTATTACTTGCGATTCTTTGACGGGAGACCCTCATCATCTCAGTCCATGGCATCTGACCCAGAATTATTTGGCTTCTGTATTGAAGAGTTATTTGATGATATCCGACCAGATTCACCAGACTCTTTTACATTTAATTTCAAAGTTCAAGAAATAGATGTTCCATTATCAAATATCAGACATGCCGTATCGACAAAACCTTTGACCTATGCAGATTTTGTGAGGTGTCATTTGAAAATGAAATCAGAGGATTCCCTTGAAGAGGAAATCTGTGATGCTAGATCATCTTCAAGTGAAATATATTCATCAGACAATGAGGATACACAGGAATTCCTTTGCAATTGGGTCAATGAGTTGAGACCTCACTCCCCTGAATCTATTGCTTCTCATGATGAGTTTACATCCCTTTCTCCTGACTCACCTGTTCCCCAATTCATGCCCCAGTACTGTGAGTATGTTGTTGAGTACTCAGCAAATAGATCAAGTTCTCCGGTATCAGCAGCTTCAGATATCGAATGTAATGATCTTTGTCTTGAATATCTGTTTGAAGAGATAAGGCCTGATTCTCCAACGTCAGTTCTATCTAACTTTGAACTGGAACATGTGGTTGATATCAGGCCCTTCTCTGCAGAATTAATTTCTTCAGATGTAGATTTTTCCCTTGTTCAGAACTGGTTGGCAGAGTTGAGACCATCTTCCCCAGAATCAGTAACATCTGTTGATCTAAGTTGTGTCTGTTCTGACAATACCTTTGTGCCACTTGAGTGTCAACATTGTGACTATTACTTGCGATTCTTTGAAGGGAGACCCTCATCATCTCAGTCCATGGCATCTGAGCCAGAAATATTTGCCTCTTGCATTGAAGAGTTGTTTGATGAGATCCGACCAGATTCACTTGCCTCTTTTACATTTAATTTCAAAGATCAAGAAATAGATGTTCCATTATCAAATATCAGACATGCTGTATCGACAAAACCTTTGACCTATGCAGATGTTGTGAGGTGTCATTTGAAAACTAAATCAGAGGATTCCATTGAAGAGGGAATATGTGATGCTAGAGCACCTTCAACTGAAATATATGCATCAGACAATGAGGATACACAGGAATTCCTTGGCAATTGGGTCAATGAGTTGAGACCTCACTCCCCTGAATCTATTGCTTCTCATGATGAGTTTACATCCCTTTCTCCTGACTCACCTGTTCCCCAATTCATGCCCCAGTACTGTGAGTATGTTGTTGAGTACTCAGCAAATAGATCAAGTTCTCCGGTATCAGCAGCTTCAGATATTGAATGTAATGATCTTTGTCTTGAATATGTGTTTGAAGAGATAAGGCCTGATTCTCCAACGTCAGTTCTATCTAACTTTGAACTGGAACATGTGGTTGATATTAGGCCCTTCTCTGCAGAATTAATTTCTTCAGATGTAGATTGTTCCCTTGTTCAGAACTGGTTAGCAGAGTTGAGACCATCTTCTCCAGAATCAGTAACATCTGTTGATCTAAGTTGTGTCTGTTCTGACAATACCTATGTGCCACTTGAGTGTCAACATTGTGACTATTACTTGCGATTCTTTGACGGGAGACCCTCATCATCTCAGTCCATGGCATCTGACCCAGAATTATTTGGCTTCTGTATTGAAGAGTTGTTTGATGAGATCCGACCAGATTCACCAGACTCTTTTTCATTTAATTTCAAAGTTCAAGAAATAGATGTTCCATTATCAAATATCAGACATGCCGTATCGACAAAACCTTTGACCTATGCAGATGTTGTGAGGTGTCATTTGAAAACGAAATCAGAGGATTCCCTTGAAGAGGAAATCTGTGATGCTAGATCACCTTCAACTGAAATATATTCATCAGACAATGAGGATACACAGGAATTCCTTGGCAATTGGGTCAATGAGTTAAGACCTCACTCCCCTGAATCTATTGCTTCTCATGATGAGTTTACATCCCTTTCTCCTGACTCACCTGTTCCCCAATTCATGCCCCAGTACTATGAGTATGTTGTTGAATACTCAGCAAATAGATCAAGTTCTCCGGTATCAGCAGCTTCAGATATTGAATGTAATGATTTTTGTCTTGAATATCTGTTTGAGGAGATAAGGCCTGATTCTCCAACGTCAGTTCTATCTGACTTTGGACTGGAACATGTGGTTGATATCAGGCCCTTCTCTGCAGAATTAATTTCTTCAGATGTAGATTGTTCCCTTGTTCAGAACTGGTTAGCAGAGTTAAGACCATCTTCCCCAGAATCAGTAACATCTGTTGATCTAAGTTGTGTCTGTTCTGACAATACCTATGTGCCACTTGAGTGTCAACTTTGTGACTATTACTTGCGATTCTTTGAAGGGAGACCCTCATCATCTCAGTCCATGGCATCTGAGCCAGAAATATTTGCCTCTTGCATTGAAGAGTTGTTTGATGAGATCCGACCAGATTCACCTGCCTCTTTTACATTTAATTTCCAAGATCAAGAAATAGATGTTCCATTTTCAAATATCAGACATGCCGTATCGACAAAACCTTTGACCTATGCAGATGTTGTGAGGTGTCATTTGAAAATGAAATCAGAGGATTTCCTTGAAGAGGAAATCTGTGATGCTAGATCACCTTCAACTGAAATATATTCATCAGACAATGAGGATACACAGGAATTCCTTGGCAATTGGGTCAATGAGTTGAGACCTCACTCCCCTGAATCTATTGCTTCTCATGATGAGTTTATGTTCCTTTCTCCTGACTCACCTGTTCCCCAATTCATGCCCCAGTACTGTGAGTATGTTGTTGAGTACTCAGCAAATAGATCAAGTTCTCCGGTATCAGCAGCCTCAGATATTGAATGTAATGATTTTTGTCTTGAATATCTGTTTGAGGAGATAAGGCCTGATTCTCCAACGTCAGTTCTATCTAACTTTGAACTGGAACATGTGGTTGATATCAGGCCCTTCGCTGCAGAATTAATTTCTTCAGATGTAGATTGTTCCCTTGTTCAGAACTGGTTAGCAGAGTTAAGACCATCTTCCCCAGAATCAGTAACATCTGTTGATCTAAGTTGTGTCTGTTCTGACAATACCTTTGTGCCACTTGAGCGTCAACATTGTGACTATTACTTGCGATTCTTTGACGGGAGACCCTCATCATCTCAGTCCATGGCATCTGAGCCAGAATTATTTGGCTTCTGTATTGAAGAGTTGTTTGATGAGATCCGACCAGATTCACCTGACTCTTTTACATTTAATTTCAAAGATCAACAAATAGATGTTCCATTATCAAATATCAGACTTGCTGTATCCACAAAAACTTTGACCTATGCAGATGTTGTGAGGTGTCATTTGAAAACAAAATCAGAGGATTTCCTTGAAGAGGAAATCTGTGATGCTAGAGCAGCTTCAACTGAAATATATTCATCAGACAATGAGGATACACAGGAACTGGAACATCGTACAAATCAAACCAACTCCAACTGTAATCATCAAAGAGACACACTTGATTATCCTAATGAGCCTGATCCTAATGTTTCTTTAGAAAAAAGTTCTGTACACATAGTTTTAGACATATGTGATACAATTCCATTGACTCCTCAATATCATTTATTTTACAATACAGTCCCTTGCAAATTGATGTGCCATAAGTATGATCCTGTATACAAAGCAGGACATCTAAATACACCCCACTTGTGCAAACAGAAATTGAAGAGTAAAAACAAAGAAGGTCATGCTTGTGGTTACAATTTCCCTCCATCGTCTACGGATTTGACTGAATTGATATCGGATCAGTCTTTATCCTTTGAGGGATCATTTTCAAAACAAAGCAATGAGCATGTGTTTGATTTCAACAAGGATTCTCATTTGCTTATATCTGGTTCAGCTGACCTTAAAGAGCCTCTCGACTTTAGAACAGAGCCAAACTCACTACACCCATATGTATTCGAACACAATCATGAACCATGTCAACAACACATGCCGAAAGAAAACAGGATACCATGGGATGTGAATCAATCAGAGCATGCAGACATCGAACAATGTAGCACTGCATTAAAAAAGGTAGAGTCCTCAGGGGGAATGGAGAATAGATTTGAAATTCAATCTCCGTCCGGTGGGCCTTCATTATCAGAGGATGAGTACACACAATCTTTCCTGGAGTACTGGCTGTCTGAAATAAAACCACCGTCCTCTGAAGGTACTGCAACTGTGCTAGATAGTTCAGTTAAACCTGTGGCTACTGAGCCCTTTTCAAATAGAAGTCTACCAAACTTGTCTACCAACAAACTTGCCTTTCATCCCGTATCCAATAGGTTCATAGCACATGTAAATGATTCTCTTTATAAAGGAAAATGTCCGAGTCATAAAAGTGGAGACTTTGAAAACACCTTGCATAAACCATCTGACATGATGTAATACAGCAGCGCAACAGTATGACTTGGGAATCACAGCCATCAAAGAAAAACCCTGTCATTTTAAATCTCCCTCTTAAAGGTGAGCCCAATTCAATGTCAGAATATTTGCTTCAAATTTATAGTAGACAAACAACTAAATACTGTTCATCATTACTAGTGTTCCCTCAATAGGGTTGCCAACTCTCCCAGATTGATTGTAAGGCTCCATGAATCAGACCCAGTCTCCAGAGCAGACCCAAAATTAAATTCAGAATTTCTCTTTTTAATAAATGTTTCAGAAATAGACAATCCTATACACCTGAGCTGTATGTGCAGAATATCACAGCCCAGATTAGTCCTCTATCATGTTTTCTTTCCATTGTAAGGGCTTGTGCCAGTGTACCTCTTGGTACAAACAGATGTATTTTTTGTATGTACAGACTATGTGGGATATATATGTAATTATTAATTATTGTTAAAATAGTGTCAGGACAGGAAAATGTGTTTAACAAATTCAGTATGTGTTGGAATATGTTCACTTCACATAAGCAACTTGTTTTCTGAATTGCCGAGAAATGTTGAGAATTTTCTTGTGAGAAAAGCTTTTTGGGCCATAATAGAATACATCTGAACAGCTGAACCTTGAAATATCAACTTGGTTCCATGAATTACTAGGATTAGACTTTCACATGAACAACACAGGTCCCTTTTTTTACAATGAGTATAATAAGATTATCTTCACTTTTACCAATATTATAATACTTTTGTTTGAATAGGCCCTTCTATTTTGACATTTCATTCTCCATCCATATTTTCATGCTTAATTATACTTTCTATCAGTTCATTATTTTGGTTGTAAACTATGTTAAAAAAAACAATATGTATTTTGAATATGTACAGTATATTTAAGCCTGAAACCAGTCCAAATTAGATAAATACTTTATCAAAAACATTTCACCCATTTGCCGACCCTTGCAGGAGTCTCTTACTCCAATTTAAGATTGAACCCATAGCTACCCTCTCAAACTGAAATAGTACATTTTGCAAGATGCTCCACTGTCAGGCCAAAGATTAGAATAGATGAGGGGACTTCACGTAGCACCATCAGTTGAGTCATCTGCCATCTGAACTAGAGCTGGATGTCCCTCATATGGATGGAGGCGGTAGGCTATTACTAACCTCAAGGGAATCAGGGAAAAGAGAAGAAAACAAGTGTCAATTCCCTTGTCATGCATAAAGGGACAGCAAGTCTATGAATGTCAGAGACTAAACATCTCCAAGGTTGTTCTTTTGCAAGAAATTGAAAGATGAAGAGAGCAAACGTTCATTGCCGGTAAGACAGTGCTCACTTGGCAAATAATACTTTTCTAAAGTAACAGTGATGATGTGTACATTTGACTGGCCATTTGACTCAAGCTTCCACTAATTCTAGTTCTAGTAGGTGGGCATGTCTATATTGGAGCAGTCCCATGAAGAACTAAAACCCTGAGACATTGTCATAACACCATAATAATATAGTGTCGACCTGCACTAAGCCTGAGTAGTATTCGCTGGTTGGTTGGTGTGCTTCTTAAAAGGTTAAACAAATGTAAAGTTGTACTACTATTGTGCCATTTCATCATGTTCATCATTTCATATCATGTTTTATTTAATTTTTATACTCAAAATGATATATTTCCTTTAGCTAATTAGTGTAAAAATATATAAATAATGATTGTGTGTGTCTCATTACCTTGGCTGTGGGTGTGAGGGCTTAACATTAACACACAGGCTGCTGTTGCTTTTATGGAATATAATAGCACTTGACACAACATAAAAGCAATACTATTATACATCAATTAAGGTGCATGCTGTATACATTATTTCATTGTCATTTCATATTTGTTTATTTTGTTTCCATTCCACTCCATCATCTCTTACAGGTTCCCATAGGGTCATCATTAATGAGAGATCAGGCGCAATCATCAGAACATTACAGTTTTTTAGAGGAAAGCCAACTCTCGGCAACTGAGATGCCATTATTGACACATGAGATACTCAAATCCCTTTCCACTGAAAGTCAACCTGCTGCACCCGAGGTACACGATCCTACTACAACAAGTACAATCGAACCCGCTGTGGATTTAGCAAGTGATACCAACTCGCCCCGGGAGTGGGAGGACAAACAACCGTCAAGCCTTGAACAGAGCTACGAGTTCAGCACAGCTGAGGTAACCCCAGCGGTCCCAGAACTTCTCAGCCATACGCCTGAACAGAGTGCTAGTGGCCACAATGAGGACGGTGAATCAGGCACGTCAACAGAACAAACCACTCCACCAGAGTCCAGCTCGCCTCAGCTTGACCAGCTGCTGTCCGACTTGGAATTGAAACTGAAATTAAGACCTGAGAATCTTGACGCAGGAAATTCCATATCCAGCGACGAAAGTCCTGAAGCTGACCAACCGTATGTTGAGTTGGATGATATTTCCCCGGGAGATGAATTCCCTGAAGAAAAACGCAGAAACAGTGAAGGCAGTATGTTATCTGACTTAGACCAGGAGGAAGATCAATCAACCCCACAACACTCCGTACATGATGGTGTTCCAAGTGAGGCTGGAAGGGGAGTCTCTAGAATCACCCCTGATCTAATTCTAATCTCCCCAGAAACAAATGGAGTGACAGTGGAAGAGGTTCATTATCCTAACTTGGAGCAAAACGATTCCATAAAAACTGAAGACGTTTTGGCATCGTCTCCTATAGAAGGCCAATCAGAAGGGGTGTTTCCATCAACCCTGTGTGATGTTAGTGCTGCCGGGCTTGTACCCTTAGTTGCGTCTCTAGATGATGCAGAAACGTCTGAGGAGTGTGAAACTGATCTGCCTGCTATTAATGAAGAAGACGAAGAAGAAATATCAGAGATTGACGGGGAAATAGAAGCATTGTGTGAATCCACTCTGCCGCCGAATCACTGTTATGTTAGTGCTGCAGAATCCCAACGTGAACGCGACCAAGTGCCCCACACGTCGGACATCGGGTCCCCTGTCATGACAGAAACTGGGGATCTCTCCTCTCAGTCTCCCACTGCTTTGACTTTACAAACGCCTGAACCTGGAACAGCTCACAGACACTTTCACTTTGACGAACTGACTCCGTACCCCTGCTCAGGCCCACCGCTGTCCTCAATCCAGGACAAGAGCCGTCTCCCTACATCTGAGTCTCCCACTGAGGTTGGGGCGGAGGAGGCAGCCTCGGCCCCCAACGACGACGTCAGCCCCCCGTCTGTGCACGAAGAGACGAACGACGCCGAACCTCCGACCTATGCAGACGTCATGCACGGAGTCCTCCTCCACGCCGCGAAACACGAGAGCTCGGATCCAGAGGCTTTCTTTGACTGTCAGCAGGCCTCCTCCGAGTCCTCAGAGGCTGAGGCCGGTGATGCTAGGAGGGAGAGTAGGTCACAGAGGAGACGGCCCGGTGAACGTTCTAACTGGCAAAGAAGTGAAAAACCAAACGTTAGATTTAACGACTCGGCGATTCAAATCCATGAGCCGAGAGTCCTGTCGTCTTCTGGGAGTGACGGTTACGAAGACGCGCCGTATGTGAACGAGTCCTCTGACGACGTTTATGTGCAGAGTGAAGAAGTGGTGCACTCTCACGATTCAAACAACGAGGATTCTGTATTCTATGAAGCTTCACAAAAACGTGCCGCTAGGGGAGGGCCAGAGTCTGTCGAAGAAGATACACCTCTGGCAAGGGTAAGATGCAATTTGGAAAATCCTGCTAACCCGCAAAATCCCAATGAGCTTCGCTGTGCAAAATACCCGCTCCAAGGAATGGCTGCTTCAGTGTTCCTCTCAGGTCATGAGTGCAACCCTTAACGTCTTTAGCCCTGTTCTTTTTGCTTTGTTGGTTAACTCGTAGGCCTACTAAACTCTTGCATGGTGTTTTATCTAAATATTTTTTTCGGACATACACCAACAAATGTTTGTTTCCCGAGTTTTTACAGGTCTCTTGTATATCAGGGATGGTATTTACAATAGATATATGGGGCCAGATTGTATTGTTGGACAGTAACTGTGTGTTCACACCGCACTTCGCCCCGCGACACGTTTCAATGTTAAGTGAACGTGGAGACACGAATCGGGCGAATTTTTTTTTCGCCTATTCGCGCGACAAGATTTGATTGACAGCGCGAAATTTTTCCACGTGAACGGCGAGCGCGTTCACGTGGATTCGCGCCGCGAATAATTCGCCCCCGAAAATAAAGTTAAAATATTTCAACTTCTTCGCGGCATTCGCGTTGAAACAGCCAATCAGCGTTCACTCCCTGTGGGTAACGTGGGTGAAGTAACGTAAAACAGCCAATCAGCGTTCACTCCCTGGGTGACGTCACGTAACAGCCAATCAGTTCACTCCCTGGGTGAAGTAACGTAAAACAGCCAATCACCGTTCAACCGTTCAGTGAACCGCAGCTTGGAGGAGAAAGTGATTGTTGCCGTTTGCGACTCCCGCTCTATATCTACATATAATATATAAATATCTATATCATATAATATATACGATATATATAATATCACGGCACAAAGCGGTGTGCGCCTCCGGATTATATTATTAACCCATAAACGACGGGCTCTCCCTCTTCCACAACAGGTACAGACACACATCTCGGCCATGGTTGATGAGAATGAATTGGCATGAATGACCGTTGTCAGGCAAAAAAAAAATGCACACAAAAATGCACAGCGACAGATTATGATTTGTCGCGCGGCAACATTCGCCTATTCGCGCGAATAGGCGAAATGGGACAAAGTGCGGTGTGAACACACAGTTAGAGGACAGATTATTAATTTAAACATTTGCATGGTTTGCTTTATAAAACTGGGCTGTTTTTTTTTTTTTAATGTAATTTAATCTATGTTCTCTATAAACATATTGTTGGTAAACAATTCACAAACCATAACGAATCTGTGTTGCCTGGCTAGGAGATCGCTGATGAACTTGGAACAATGTCAGAAACTTCCGATGACGAATATCTGACCACAAGAATAGTGCGAAGAGTTGTTATGAAGGTATCAGTTTGAGCATGGGCGGATGTGGTTTGCAGTGAAAGAGCCTATAAAGTACATGAACTGTTACATCTACCCATCAATGTGAATTTCCTTTAACAAGATTTTTTGTGGTTACGGCTTCAAACATTATTTCTGCAGGACGGTTGGTTGTATTAGGGTACGGTCATGTGCCATGCTAAGAAAGTAGTTTCTAAGGACTTACTCATGTGTGTGGATCTGTTTTGACTAACTCTTTTTGTTCCGTGTAAAGGATTGTTGCCTCTATGAGTTGTCCAGCTATAGAAGAATGTGAAGCAGAGACTTTGCTTTGTACAACATTCAAGTAACTGACTTACTTCTACATTTTTAGGCTGATGAAATACCGGGTCTCCATCAATCTGTAACAGAAGAGAAGTACACCGATGAGAATGGACACGTTGTGACCAAAAGGGTAATCCTCATTTAAAACACTAGTCCATCTAATATCGCACCACCAAGACGGCGGAAATGCAGTCCGAGCGTTAAAGACTTGTCAGCGTTGTCAATTTGTGCTCAACGTGTGACCGATCCACGGCCTGATCAATCAATATCGCCCCGCTCCCAGGTGACACGCAAGGTCATCCGTAAGTGTGTTTCCTCTGACGGTATGGAGTGTGAGGAGCCGTCGGCGGCGGGGGGGGGGCCCCAGGGCCCCCGCGGCATGGCGCCGGGAGACGGCTCCTCCAAGGGCCCGAGGAGGACCCTTATCAAGAGCGAAGGGGACCAGACCGAGGTGAGTCCTCGTCTCTGGGGTGTACGTGTGTGTGTGTGTGTGTGTGTGTGTGTGTGTGTGTGTGTGTGTGTGTGTGTGTGTGTGTGTGTGTGTGCGCAGACGCAGATTAACGCAAAGGCTACGTCTGCCCATGTCTGCAAGGGGCCCTGGATTGGCCAGACTAGTTTCAATTTTTTCTTAAAATAAAAACGTTGACCCCTATTGGCCCATAACAAGAAACATTTAAAAATGAAGCAGCTGATTGGGTCGATTTCCGGGTCATGTGGCCAGTTCTTAAAGTCAATTGTGTTGGCCAGCATAGCAGCAAAATGTCAAAAAAGAGGAAAGCGCAAAGTGTTTCCATTTGTTCATACAGCACTCGATGTAGCGCACTTTTTAAAAATTGCCGCTAGTTGAAGATAGACGGAGATCCACAATGGCCCCAAACAGACTGAATCACCCATCTCTGATCTGTCCGTTGAAAGCGATATTCTGTGCAAATTGGATTTTACCAGCCTCATTAAGGAGTTCTCTGTCAGAAAAACTTCTAAAGAGTAAGAATATGTATTTATGATTGTGCTGCTGTGGCATTATTGCTGTTATTGTGTCCTGCTACTGTGTTTATTGTATTTGTATGGCTTTGTTTTATTTTGCACAGCGGTTGGATTTGTGTCTCTGTAAGGATGTTGTGATTTTGTCCTCAGTGAAACAGGGTGTTGTGTACTGTGTGAGCCGCGCGCTTTACCGTACATACACCCGCCTGCGTGCGGGCACATTTCAGTGCCGTACATGACATACTGCTGCTGCTACTGTAGGCCTCCCTCTTGGGTTAGAAAGCTAAAAGTTGTTTCCAGCTTGCAGATGCCCTGTGAATGCCCCTTTAGCTCGCTCTGTCGGTCGGTCGGTTGGTCCACAGACATACGTGGTCGCGGCAGCTACAGCGAATTCGCACTTGTTTCTGTGTCATTGCTGATTTGGTAGAGGCTGTCCCAATGGGTGTGTATGTATGCCAGTGTGTGCAGAGTATGTGCTCGTGGGCCATGTAATATTCCTATAATATAACGCTTTTACACGTGCCACTAAATTACGCTTTTTTTTATTTCAGGTAAGTTATTTTGCGTGATCAGTAAGAGGGCCTCACACAAATAGTAGCCTAGGGGCCAATGACCACCTTAATCCGCCACTGTGTGTGTGTGTGTGTGTGTGTGTGTGTGTGTGTGTGTGTGTGTGTGTGTGTGTGTGTGTGTGTGTGTGTGTGAAATGAACGGAAATGAATGGTAACAACTTTGTATCAGAAAAGGAAATCTACTGCATGGTTCTCATAGAAAAAATGTATAAGTATGCACAACACCAATACTACTGTGATGACTAACACCATGGCTCTGGACCTCCAGGTGAGCCTCTCTGAGCTGGAGGCGGCGGTGGCGGGGGACTGTCAGGGCAGTCGGGGGAGGACCACAGCGGTGGAGGGCCAGCGGACCGTGGACCTGGCCTCCGCTCAGCATGACTTCAGACAGGTGTGTGACGTTATCTACCAGCCCCCTCGTTGTGTTGTCACATATGCCGCTTTTCCACCGCCAGTACCAGCTCGACTCGACTCGCCACGCCTTTTTTGCGTTTCCATTGGCAAAAAAAGTACCTGGTACCTAGTACCGGGTACTTTTTTTTAGTACTACCTCCGTCGAGGTTCCAAGCGAGAGGAGTAGGTACTTTTGTGTGACGTAAACAGGCTGCTGGTAACTGATTGGCCAGCGGCTGTCAATGGGAATAATCACTCAAAGTTAAGTTGTGTCCGGCGTGGTTGGAGTCCACGGACCCGCTCCCGACACTGATCAGCGTTTCACCGTGTGTGTCGCTCCTTTCCCGGGGCTAGAGTTAGGCTGTGCGTGGTTGTGTGTGTCCGGCGTGGCTGGAGTCCACGGACCGGCTCCGGAGGATCAGCGTTTCGCTGTTTCGTTTCAGTGTCGTTCCTTTCCTAGGGCTCGAGTTTCGCCTCCATCAACGTTACCGTATGACAACAATAGACGCGCAGTCATTGCGCTTTTTATTTTATTTTATTTCCCATCATAACCTTTCCCGGGAATCAGGAAATAGTCTTGATCAGATTCAGATTTCCCGGGAATCGCGTCTCCCGTGATTAAAACTTAATGACGACCCGCCCATGGTGGAGAGGTTCTTTTCTACGACCCGCCCACATTGAAGAGGTACTTTTTTAGATGGAAACGCGCCTGGAACCGAGTCGAGGCGAGGCGAGTTGAGTCGAGTCGAGCTGATACTGTCGGTGGAAAAGCGGCAATAGTGTTGCACTAGAGACATGTGAACCCGATGGCTTGTCTCCGGCTGATTACCTGGCGCTACTTTGATCAGCGTTCCCCTTTTAGAAAAGAGATTAAAGGAATAATTAACCCAAACAATATAAAACCAGCCAAAATATTCTACAATGTTTTGGAAAAATATTGTACAATATATTTGGATTTGGTATTTTTATTGCGCCACGGCTGGAGAAAAGGTTAAATGCAGTGTTGCAGCGACAGTGAGGATCACGTTCACAGCGTATGAGGTCGTGAAATAGCGTGTAACGTTGTTTTTCCGAGATATAATTTCTGGATTTTAAGAACAAAGGCTTGTATACCTATTTAGGAAATGTAATGAATGGGCAACGCTTAAACTGGTTTAGAGTTTTACTGGATTGCTTTATATTTACTAGCGGTCAAAATGACCCCCTTCATGTTAATTATTCAAATAGCTTCATACTCTTCTTGATACATATAGCATCAAAAATGTTCATTTGTTTATCATTGTATTTCACTGGCTGATAGAGCACTCAGACGCTGCTCACCCTACACTAGGATTTTTTCACACATACACAAACAAAAAGTTTACACCCATAATTGATAGAAATGTACTTTCAGAGTGAATTGTTCCTTAAATACAGTCATATATAAATGTATGATTTAAAAAAAAATGTTTTTAACATGTTACCAATTTGAGACGCAACGCAAATTGTCCTGTACAATATGTTTGAAATCAATCA
The DNA here is from genome assembly GCF_964030765.1 of Micromesistius poutassou. Lineage (NCBI taxonomy): Eukaryota > Metazoa > Chordata > Actinopteri > Gadiformes > Gadidae > Micromesistius > Micromesistius poutassou. The sequence goes on along the minus strand of NC_140273.1, from coordinate 22,842,156 downwards.
ATCTTCTGGATTGGCAGATTTCACCGATGATTTCCTTCATTTGCTCCCACAGGCCCTGGGATACGTACGGGCTTTAAACAAAGTAGAGACTCCTGATGTGATAGGAAGGGAGATTGTCAGAGATGATGGGACTATGCTCCAGAGGTTTGTGTGGGCTTGTGCACATGCACGTGTGATGTGTTTATATGACTATTTTATGAAAATCTTTTCCTAACAAAGTGGTTACAGGGTGTACAGAAATGTAATCTAACCTCCTGTGTGGATCCCAACTGAACTTAGATATACTTGAATTAACATACTTATAGAAAGCACAATATCCCTGGACTCGTACTAACAAACGTTCCTCTAATGATGTGTGGTGTGTGATCCCCCAAACCGATGAGTACGCTAATAAGCAAAAGCATCCCCGGTTCTACGCCCTAGCGCCAGCCGGCCCTCCCTGACGCTCTCTTCCTGTGCCCCCCCCCCCCCGGTGTGCGTCCCAGGGTTCATAGAGAGCGCCCCCAGAGGCGGACCGGGGTGAGGGCGGCCGGCCGCGGGAAAAGGCTCTTCCCCGCACGGGCGGAGGAGTCCAGCAGAAGACCCCAACCCCGCAGCCTCCAGCTGCAGCTCCATCAGCTCCACCACCGCCTCCACAGCGAAGGGGTCGGGGACGGCGACGAATCGGACGACGAAGCGGAGGACGACAGAGAGGACGAAGAGGAGAAGAGGAAGATGTAAAACCCCCTCCCCCACCTTTTGTTTTCTCACCAGTCCTCTGCATGGGCCTCATGCGTTGCCACCTACCACAGTCTTCCTCCATGATGTTTCCTTCACCGGTCGGGATGTTTTCCCCTCCTCGTCGTGTAACTCGACGTGGTTGCTCTTCTCTATCAAACTAAAGTGTATTTTTTTGGTATTACTTTATTTTTGTGGCCAAAGAATGCCTGATTTGTTTTTGATGTCATGGTCATTTGTCCTGGATGTAGTTATATATATTTTTTTTTTTTCTGTGGTAGAATAATGCAAAACAAAGCAAAACTAGATTAGATATTGACAACAGCTATCTCACAAAGCTCTGACAGAGACACGGACACACTCTGGTTCGTATGTGCTTGGACTTGGACCGTATACCACTGCACTGCCTCTCACCAAGCCACACGTTTATTATCATTTATCACATGGATCTATATTCCAACCACCGTATACCTAAGAGTATCGCCACGTTTGTCTATAGGGGGTCAAGATGTCACCAAAACAAATATAACTTTATTGACATTGAAATTCGTATGTACTGCTGCCGTGTTTTGTGTATGCTATGTGATATTTGTCTCTGAAAGGTATATATATATATTCTAGAAATTACCAACATCTGTAGCCTATGGAATATTAATCACTCATGTAAAGTAGAGCAGGCATGACTAATCAAAATCTGACACTATGCTAACTTGCTATCGGCTGCTTCCTGAATCTAGTTGTGTTATTTTGCCTCAATTGCTTCAAAGGTGTGTCTCTCTGTATCTCATTCCTCTCTGTTCTATGTGTGTCTCATTGTCTTGTTTTTTTATCAGCTGTGTCCAGTTTTGTCTTCATCATATGAGCAGTGTGTATGCTTCTGGGTGAGCTTTTGTGCGCTAAAATGTGTTTGCGCGCACACAAGTTGTGATTGAGTCGGACGCGGTCGATCGACAGCCGCGTCGAAGAGAATATTTTCTGAAAGATTGTAAGCAGCTCTTCTGGAGATGTCCTATTTTAGCATTCTTTTTTTAACTCGGGTTAAGCGTGAAAGGGGATTCATTTAAATCTTTATTTTTATGGAGATGTATTGTTTCCCTTAAATAGGTATTAGTTAAAATGATTGTTAAGTTGAGTTAAATTGTAGGTTGGTAGTTTCTATTATTATTTGTGAGTATAGGTACTTTATTTCAAATGGTCAGTAGACATGTCGTCAGTTATTTTTTAGTGGTAATTTGGCCCAGATTGTGTGGTACCAGGTTTTTGTGTTTTGTATTCGCTTGCTTGTGAGTGGATTGGTTTTTATTAATTTATCTTTTTCCAGCCAAAAAAATAGAAGAAACGCTAATTAGACACCACTTTATTGCACTCCTGACTGTCAGAAAGGTATAGACGTTGATGGCCATGGAACAGAAGACAGAGTTGCAATGTTAAGCTTATAACCGGACACAGCATGAGGACACACCAACATGTGCGTGTGATGGGGCTGGTGGAAACCTTATCTCTTGTATCAGTCACAGCTTGGAGCCTCGCTACTGAACCTATAGTCAACCTGTAATGTACTTTCCCTGTTTTCCTTTGAGTGCGGTGTAGAATAGTAGATGCAAAATGCTGACCTAGTGGGCATTCACTGTGACAGATTTTCTTTTTGAGGAATCAGAATTAAGTTTCTGTGGTGATGATAGTTCTATACATATATTATGGGACACATATATAATGAATATATATATATATATATATTAATATATATTATATATATATATATATTATAAATATATTATGGGGGCATGTGTTTATCAAACTTGTAAAAGACCAATGTAAACTGGCTGCAGTGTGTCTATGGCTAATCATGGCTGAGAATAAAGTGTACAAAAAGATCTGCTGTGTTATGGTGTCATCCATTTCGATATTGATTAACACATTTATTCATTAACGATATTCGATATTCATTAACCAACCAATGAATCATCATAAAACGTCTAACCATGTTGTGTGCCACAGCTTTGTGGTCCATGTTTGTCCATGAGCCTGGTGGGTGAGATTAGAATGCATTTGGATTAGGGCTGTCAAAATTGCTAAAAAATGACGTTCGAATATTCCCTCTGAAAAAAAAAATATATATATTATATATATTCGAATACTATTCGAATATCTATATTTGCGCATTACGTCAATAACAGGACAAACTAATACAACGAGACATACTGTAACTACTTGTATAGGTAGTTTATTTAAGTTTAAACATATTTGACAACATATTACCTTACACAAAAATTTGTAAATGAACTAATGGCCAAGACCGCAGACCTCGCTCTCGCTCGCTCACTCGCTCTCTTTTTCTCTCTCTCTCTCTCGCTCCCCCTCACTCTCTCTGCGCATACTGGTTTAAATAAACAACAACAATAAACAAATGCTGAGTGCTGATCAAGAGTTTTGTGCGAGCAATTTTAGGTCCCGACTCTTGTCGCTTGTCTCTTGACTCGTGTCTGTTGTCTTGTAGTGTTCTGGTCGCCCACTCGTAAAGCAGACAGCCGCGGGTGTGTGTGTTTTTCCACATTTGTATATTAATTTTCATCTTCGAATGTCTGTTTTTCAAAACTATTCGAATATATATTCGAATTTAGAATATTCGTTGACAGCCCTAATTTGGATACTGTCACCTTTTGGTGTTTACATGCAAAAAGAAAATTCCCGTTGATAATTTGAAGGCAAATTTAGCTAACTACTTTACTTCATTTAAAATATACTTAAATATATATAAATAAAATATACTTAAAAGTAAAATGACTGTTTGCTACTGCCACCTCTGGTTGCATGTTATTTTAAGTTCAGCTACATCTGACTGACAGAGAGCAGCATGCACACGGCAAGCAATCGCACTTCATTCATACAGGCCAACTGTGTATGCTGGAACTACATTGCTGATAAACCTAAGAGTGTTGCTTGGTAGAGTAACGATAATGAGCTCAGCAGTGCTGCTTCTTCACTCCCTGGTTATGAAGAAGACCATCACAGCTTTCCATCTAGTCGTTGTCTCTTCCTTCTCTTTTCTTTGCGTTTCTGCTGAGCAGACTTTGTTTTCTTTATGAAAAGAACGTCTCAATTTGGAATTTTGGCATCAAATTTCACACTGTCACAGAATCACTGTTACACAAACGCGAAACTGCCGCAGACAGAACATATGTGACTTCGAAAAGAGGGGTAACCTTGGAGAATCTGCAATAGACTAAATATGTTTTTAGGGTTCTCAGCATATGGATTCATTCACTACAAGTTGTGCTTCATGTGTTGTTGTTTTTAAAAAAAATAAAATCTTTCTTTTTGCTCTTCAACATTTTTAGCCCCTTTAAATCCCTTCCCCAACCACCCTTCTACACTGCTGCTTGAGTGGATACCACAATTACCCTGTCCTGCACAGCCGGAGTGGGCCTAAGGATGTGTGACATAGTTCCATAATATCCTCCCATAGCCACAGGGAGCAGCACCGAGCACATTTAATAGTTAAGAGGTAATATCCTCCCATAGCCACAGGGAGCAGCACCGAGCACATTTAATAGTTAAGAGGTAATATCCTCCCATAGCCACAGGGGGCAGCACCGAGCACATTTAATAGCTAAGAGGTAATATCCTCCCATAGCCACAGGGAGCAGCACCGAGCACATTTAATAGTTAAGAGGTAATATCCTCCCATAGCCACAGGGGGCAGCACCGAGCACATTTAATAGTTAAGAGGTAATATCTTCCCATAGCCACAGGGAGCAGCACCGAGCACATTTAATAGTTAAGAGGTAATATCCTCCCATAGCCACAGGGAGCAGCACCGAGCACATTTAATAGCTAAGAGGTAATATCCTCCCATAGCCACAGGGAGCAGCACCGAGCACATTTAATAGTTAAGAGGTAATATCCTCCCATAGCCACAGGGAGCAGCACCGAGCACATTTAATAGTTAAGAGGTAATATCCTCCCATAGCCACAGGGGGCAGCACCGAGCACATTTAATAGTAAAGAGGTAATATCTTCCCATAGCCACAGGGAGCAGCACCGAGCACATTTAATAGCTAAGAGGTAATATCCTCCCATAGCCACAGGGAGCAGCACCGAGCACATTTAATAGTTAAGAGGTAATATCCTCACATAGCCACAGGGAGCAGCACCGAGCACATTTAATAGTTAAGAGGTAATATCCTCCCATAGCCACAGGGGGCAGCACCGAGCACATTTAATAGTTAAGAGGTAATATCTTCCCATAGCCACAGGGAGCAGCACCGAGCACATTTAATAGCTAAGAGGTAATATCCTCACATAGCCACAGGGAGCAGCACCGAGCAAATTTAATAGTTAAGAGGTAATATCCTCCCATAGCCACAGGGAGCAGCACCGAGCACATTTAATAGTTAAGAGGTAATATCCTCCCATAGCCACAGGGGGCAGCACCGAGCACATTTAATAGTTAAGAGGTAATATCTTCCCATAGCCACAGGGAGCAGCACCGAGCACATTTAATAGCTAAGAGGTAATATCCTCACATAGCCACAGGGAGCAGCACCGAGCAAATTTAATAGTTAAGAGGTAATATCCTCCCATAGCCACAGGGAGCAGCACCGAGCACATTTAATAGTTAAGAGGTAATATCCTCCCATAGCCACAGGGGGCAGCACCGAGCACATTTAATAGTTAAGAGGTAATATCTTCCCATAGCCGCAGGGAGCAGCACCGAGCAAATTTAATAGTTAAGAGGTAATATCCTCCCATAGCCACAGGGAGCAGCACCGAGCACATTTAATAGTTAAGAGGTAATATCCTCCCATAGCCACAGGGGGCAGCACCGAGCACATTTAATAGTTAAGAGGTAATATCTTCCCATAGCCGCAGGGAGCAGCACCGAGCACATTTAATAGCTAAGAGGTAATATCCTCCCATAGCCACAGGGAGCAGCACCGAGCACATTTAATAGCTAAGAGGTAATATCCTCCCATAGCCACAGGGGGCAGCACCGAGCACATTTAATAGTTAAGAGGTAATATCTTCCCATAGCCGCAGGGAGCAGCACCGAGCACATTTAATAGCTAAAGGTGTGTTCACACCGCACTTCGCCCCGCGACACGTTTCAATGTTAAGTGAACGTGGAGACGCGAATCGGGCGAATTAATTTTTCGCCTATTCGCGCGACAAGATTTGATTGACAGCGCGAAATTTTTCCATGTGAACGGCGAGCGCGTTCACGTGGATTCGCGCCGCGAACAATTCGCGGCGCGAATAATAAGTTGAAATATTTCAACTTCTTCGCGGCATTCGCGTTGAAACAGCCAATCAGCGTTCACTCCCTGTGGGTAACGTGGGTGAAGTAACGTAAAACAGCCAATCAGTGTTCACTCCCTGGGTGACGTCACGTAACAGCCAATCAGTTCACTCCCTGGGTGAAGTAACGTAAAACAGCCAATCACCGTTCAACCGTTCAGTGAACCGCAGCTTGGAGGAGAAAGTGATTGTTGCCGTTTGCGACTCCCGCTCTATATCTACATATAATATATAAATATCTATATCATATAATATATACGATATATATAATATCACGGCACAAAGCGGTGTACGCCTCCGGATTATATTATTAACCCATAAACGACGGGCTCTCCCTCTTCCACAACAGGTACAGACACACATCTCGGCCATGGTTGATGAGAATGAATTGGCATGAATGACCGTTGTCAGGCAAAAAAAAAATTCGCCCCGCGAATGCACACAAAAATGCACAGCGACAGATTATGATTTGTCGCACGGCAACATTCGCCTATTCGCGCGAATAGGCGAAATGGGACAAAGTGCGGTGTGAACACACAGTAAGAGGTAATATCCTCCCATAGCCACAGGGAGCAGCACCGAGCACATTTAATAGTTAAGAGGTAATATCCTCCCATAGCCACAGGGAGCAGCACCGAGCACATTTAATAGTTAAGAGGTAATATCCTCCCATAGCCACAGGGAGCAGCACCGAGCACATTTAATAGCTAAGAGGTAATATCCTCCCATAGCCACAGGGAGCAGCACCGAGCACATTTAATAGTTAAGAGGTAATATCCTCCCATAGCCACAGGGAGCAGCACCGAGCACATTTAATAGTTAAGAGGTAATATCCTCCCATAGCCACAGGGAGCAGCACCGAGCACATTTAATAGTTAAGAGGTAATATCCTCCCATAGCCACAGGGAGCAGCACCGAGCACATTTAATAGCTAAGAGGTAATATCCTCCCATAGCCACAGGGAGCAGCACCGAGCACATTTAATAGCTAAGAGGTAATATCCTCCCATAGCCACAGGGGGCAGCACCGAGCACATTTAATAGTTAAGAGGTAATATCTTCCCATAGCCACAGGGAGCAGCACCGAGCACATTTAATAGCTAAGAGGTAATATCCTCCCATAGCCACAGGGAGCAGCACCGAGCACATTTAATAGTTAAGAGGTAATATCCTCACATAGCCACAGGGAGCAGCACCGAGCACATTTAATAGTTAAGAGGTAATATCCTCCCATAGCCACAGGGGGCAGCACCGAGCACATTTAATAGTTAAGAGGTAATATCTTCCCATAGCCACAGGGAGCAGCACCGAGCACATTTAATAGCTAAGAGGTAATATCCTCCCATAGCCACAGGGAGCAGCACCGAGCACATTTAATAGTTAAGAGGTAATATCCTCCCATAGCCACAGGGAGCAGCACCGAGCACATTTAATAGTTAAGAGGTTATATCTTCCCATAGCCACAGGGAGCAGCACCGAGCACATTTAATAGCTAAGAGGTAATATCCTCCCATAGCCACAGGGAGCAGCACCGAGCACATTTAATAGTTAAGAGGTAATATCCTCCCATAGCCACAGGGAGCAGCACCGAGCACATTTAATAGCTAAGAGGTAATATCCTCCCATAGCCACAGGGAGCAGCACCGAGCACATTTTATAGTTAAGAGGTAATATCCTCCCATAGCCACAGGGAGCAGCACCGAGCACATTTAATAGTTAAGAGGTAATATCCTCCCATAGCCACAGGGAGCAGCACCGAGCACATTTAATAGCTAAGAGGTAATATCCTCCCATAGCCACAGGGAGCAGCACCGAGCACATTTAATAGCTAAGAGGTAATATCCTCCCATAGCCACAGGGAGCAGCACCGAGCACATTTAATAGTTAAGAGGTAATATCTTCCCATAGCCACAGGGAGCAGCACCGAGCACATTTAATAGCTAAGAGGTAATATCCTCCCATAGCCACAGGGAGCAGCACCGAGCACATTTAATAGCTAAGAGGTAATATCCTCCCATAGCCACAGGGAGCAGCACCGAGCACATTTAATAGTTAAGAGGTAATATCCTCCGCGCGTGTTATAAACCATTCCTCTCCTTTTGTTTCATAGACGATAGACAATAGACCAAAACCTTTACCAAATAAAGTGAGTTAAAAGCGATCCTGTCTCGGCGGCCTTTCCTGGATTAAAAACAACATAATATAATAACAGATGCAGGAAGACTTCATGGCTTCCTATGAATGAGCTCTCCTGAATATTGCCCTGCAATACAAATTGTTAGTAAATATTATTGACTGGCTCACTATGAATCGATTTATTCATACAATTTAGACGTATCCTCTCTATTGAGTCTCATTAAATTATTAATTAAATTATACTGACTATAAATGATTCGTTTTTATAGTCATTCAGCCTACTTTGAACTAGAGTGGAACAGTAGGTCAAACCAAGTGTGTTTTGTGTTTTTGAGTTCAATATAGAACTTACTTAGGCTATTGTTAATTATCGTTATATTTTCTATAAGTTTGACATAGGATCATGTGTCAATTTATTTGATTTCCACAAATACAATTTGATAAAATAAAGCACTTTTACTAACTTTCACTTTTACTAACCCTAACCCTAACTTTGATGGAACACAATCAGAAGAAGTCACTCAAGTTCAGCATGCAAATTAACTGATAATGAGTGTGATCATCTCTCTCAAGGAAACTGTTTAAGAATAGTATTTCGCATACTATATTGTTCTTTTCATTTATTTATGTGTACTTGTTATTCATTCTGTGATCCCGCTGGAGGCCAGGAGGGGGCGGTAGTGCGCCGCGCCGTCCTGCAGGAGGGAGGAGACTTCCTCACAGGCTTCCGCAGTACACTTCCGGCTAACACAGACGGGTCTTCGAGAGGCTCCAGGAACCCGGAGTACAAACAAAGCGTTTATTTTTTATTTTTTTTTGTACTCGCCCTTGTTTTATTTTGCATAATGAACACCGCGTTGTCGAGGGCCAACTCCCTGTTCGCCTTCTCCCTCAGCGTCATGGCGGCGCTCACCTTCGGCTGCTTCATCACCACCGCCTTCAAAGACAGGCGCGTCCCCGTGAGCGTCCACGTCTCCAGAGTCATGCTGTAAGAACCCACCATCCAGACCCTCCAGACCCTCCAAAAACCTCCAAAAACCTTCAAGAACCTTCCCAGTGGGGTGGGGGGGGCTTCTTCCTTTAGCGGTGTGCGACCGTTGTGCGTTTGTTTCGTTTCAAAGTGTGCGTAATTACGACTGACGACTGGCCTTTCGTATTATACACAAAACCCGAGTAGTATACTACAGCCGCAGTAGTATAGTATACTACTGTAGTACTATACTACTGATGGAACAGTATAGTATACTACTGTAGTACTATACTACGGGGTCACACATAGTGATCTCTTTGGAAACACTGGGGTGGAACAGCGTGCGTTCTGTACGTCTGACCCCCGGCCCCCCGTGGTGGTGACGGGTCGTTAACTCACCGGGCCGTTATCTCACCAGATGTTCCCTCCCCGCGCTGTACTGCGTTACACTAGCGTGTGTTTGACAAGATCTGAAGTTACAACATCGAAAATGAAAGGGACGGAGTCATTCATTCTCTCGGGAAACAGCAACACTGAGCGTCTTGGGTGGTACACTTAACGCTCAGAAATTGCGGAAATGTTACGGCAACCTGGTGTAGTGCGTGTGTATTTTTCATGAATTTATTACATTGCGTGCTCACTGTCATTTCATCACTTTTTTTTAACATATAAATATTTTTATTAGAAAATGGGAATCAACTGTCATCAATCAGGAGAATAAAAAGTACATTGTCATTTTTACAGTCACATATAATCCCACACAAGGGGTGCAAATGTAATTGTTCACAAATGGCGTCACCTGTCATGCAGGTTCTTGTCTATGAAGGAAGAACATTCAGGTACTGCAGCATTAAGTAATACAACTTTTGCACGGGATATTAATTTTGCACATGCATCACGCATAAATTTCCTTTAATGCATTGCGGTATGTAATAAAGCAGGGAGATGTCCTTTCTAACATAAAGCTCTATGATCAAGATGTTGTTTTAACCTTCTGTCTGTTTCCTACCTTAACGACACTCTGGTGCTGTGACCAGTAAGAACGTTGATGACTTCACTGGTCCCAGAGAACGCAGTGACCTTGGTTTCATCAACTTCGACCTCTCTGCCAATATCCTTTTGACTACTTATTTTAGCAATGCCATTACGTCTTGTTGTTGTCTTGGTCTTCAACTTTTATGTAACTGTTTTAGTCTCACAAATGTAGTTTTCTAAATATGGGCTGGATGATGCTGTAAGACACCTGAGATCTGTTGAGTGTAATCGAATCCTCCTTAACCGTTCGTACATTTGCAGCCAATTTTCGATTGGAATGTCAAGCAGCTCTTTCTTTATCTGTCTGCAGAGTACGCCACTAAGAGTAATGTAAGTCATGGTTCCCATTCAAACCTCTGCCCCTGTGTGCACACAGCGCTTGTGTTTGTATGGAAGCAGAACAGAACGCAGTGTGTAGAATTGAATGGCATCGAGTGGAACAGACTTTGCAGAAATGTATATATAATATTCTTAAGTATGTTTTAATTAGTGTATAATCCCATGAAAATAAGAGTAGTCATGTTAGCGTTACCTTAGTGTGAGTTTATATCTGTCCTTTATATGTTTCGGGATAAGAGTTGTAGTAGGGAGGAGGGCATGCTGTCCCCATGGCTACCACACATTTGTGATTAAAAAAAAAAAAAAAAACCTCTACCCGGTCAGAGTTTTTTCCAGAGGTGGAGGGAGAACCGTTAAGGGCCCGTCCTGACCACAGCACCACGGGCCCCAGTCCTGTCTGTCCAGATGAATGATCAATACGTTTAACAGATCATTAAAGGTCTATGAGTGTAGTAAGAAGACACATAGAATTTTACTTCCGTCATATCCGAGTGAGTGAGGGCGGGTGGGAGGGATTCAACAGCCGACATCGGGCCAGACATGCAGACGAAATGGCCTGTGTGTGCTGAGCCTGTGTGGAATTGAAATACATGATAGAGTAAAACCCTCCCTCTGGTACAAAACATCTAACATCATATAACATGTGCACAATATGAAGCCTGTCGTTCTTAATGTAGGATTGCACTGAAACCTAAAACCAATGTCCTACATTTGTATTTGACTACTGTGTGTGTGTGTGTGTGTGTGTGTGTGTGTGTGTGTGTGTGTGTGTGTGTGTGTGTGTGTGTGTGTGTGTGTGTGTGTGTGTGTGTGTGTGTGTGTGTGTGTGTGTGTGTGTGTGTGTGTGTGCGCGTGCGCGCGTTGCAGTCTCTCAACCAGGTAGTGCTGTGGGACAAGATTGTCCTTCGAGGTGAGAGCTCCAATCTGGTCCTTCGGGACATGAAGTCCAAATACTTCTTCTTCGACGACGGTAACGGACTACGGTAAGCTGCACAGCTCTCCTGATTTGCTCGGTGTGGGAGGACACACGTTTCCATTGAAGTGTAAGCAGCAGTTAGTGGAGGAAGTCACAATATTTCATTTCTTGATCATAGAAATAACATTATTGTATAGCTGCATCCCTTTTCTTTCATATTTCCAGCTTTTTTAATTATCTGGTGACTACACTTTAACCATCCAAAGAAGGATGCCTCATCTGCCCAGTCCAAATGACCTAGTGTAGACCTTTTTAAAAATCTGGACTAAATCTGCTATTTTTCACCTGTTCTCTTCAATGTTCTTTGCTGCTGGTATGCTGTGTTAGCTAATCCATGTGTGTGTTCTTTTTAGGGGTAACAAGAACATCACTCTGACCTTGTCTTGGAATGTAGTTCCCAACGCTGGAATACTCCCATTGGTATCTGGGAACGGCTTTGTCAGTCTCCCATTCCCAGAAACCTATGAGACCACCAAGAGTTACTGATTGAGCCCCTTCAAATGCAGGATGCAAACGCTGTATGAGTGCAGCTGGTTGGGAATGTCAGCTGTACCAATCAGCAGCTGTAAATGTTTTTTTTTACAGCTGTGAAAGAATAAAAAGTGAAAGAATAAAATCTGAATTGTGTTTCTGGATGTTGCATTTTTAGTTTGACTTGAGAATACAAATAGTATATATGGCTGAAATTAAGATACATGAGTTGGTTTGGAAACAAACGTTATCTCTAATAATATTGTCAACTAAACAAACAACTTGTTTTGTACCACTGGCACTAAACGATTCTGCCCTGTGGCCAACTGTAGTATTGTAGCAGAAGGACTTTCCCCAAACACACACACAATCATTAAATAGAATACAATAAGTGAGGAAACTTCTGGAACACTAAGTTAAAATGTGTATTCTTAATATATTTTTTAGCTTTGTCTTTTAAAACTCTCCAAGCTATAAAAAGTCATGTATTTTATTTCATTGCGTAGTGCAAGCAAAGCAGGAGCCTTTGCTGCCCTCTGGTGGAAATGCACCGTAAGTGAACCCCAAAATAAATTAAAAATTGGAACATTAAAGATTTTTTTTAATGTTAAAAGGGGGAAAATATCTGTAAAGGCTGTCCTTGTCCCGCTTGAATAATTGGCTTTTACTGACTATCCAACCCAATATATATGTATATATTGGGTTGGATAGTCAGTATATATATATCGATTCATTCCTTCACTGACTGGATAGTCAGTGAAGGAATGAATCGATACCTCCCCATCAATTTCTTATTAAAATAAAATGTCTTATTTCCAGTCTAATAATTATCTGTTATCATATTAAAACTTGCCACAGTGATTTTCAATTGAAAACGTTTTTGATTTGTTTTACTGTAGGCTTATCTCAAAAACATCCAGTCTTGTGCTTTTCCGGTGTCTTTCATCTTTGGGATTTGGAAAATGAAGAGAAGCTTGTGTGATGTTTGTATCCACCAGCCAAAGTGGACGGTGACCAAAAAGTTAACATCAGGCCCTGGCGCCTAAGGGCAGTTTTGCCTTAAGTACTGAGCTCTTCTACACGACAAATGGCCCAATTAATCATCTTATCAACCCAAATGGTTTTATTTGATATTTGCAACACTGAGAGCAAGTGTATCCATGCCCACTGTGAAGTTCACTATTAGGACTTGTTGAGACTCGACTTGGACCTGACCAACAATACGAGCCTTAACTGGGACTTGCACCTCAAGACTTGAGACTTAACTTTGACTTGCAAAACAAAAAACACCAGGGGCCTCTACGGATTCAGTTTTTTTTTGCTTAGGTAATGACCCGGAAATACTTGGAGGAAAGGGTGTTAGAAATTCTAAAAATGCTTATGAAAGGTGCCTCGATGCAACCTTTAATCCACCTTTAGCATAGGTTACTCCTGACCAACCTTTACGAAAGGAAAGGAGATATTTGTAACCCATAATCCTTTACGGCGGCAATATTTAAAGCAACAGGCCCCCCACTGACAAAGTTGACCGACTCTACGCGAAGACGCATGAGAGACGCAGTGAAGCAGGAGACGAGAAGAGAAGAAAATAAAATGGCGACTTCACATTTAAGAAAGACTACTGGGGGCAGTTCATTTCAACATCAACATAAGTTTAGCCTTTTTTTTTTGTGAATGGGGATTCAAGTGGAATGGATTAGATTTTCCATAAAACACGGCATTTCCCCTTTGTTGCATTTGTGGGTTTTGAAATATAGCAATGTACTATCTGCGCACACCCCTTCTAAAGTCAACGAAAACCTCCCAATTGAAATGCTTTGGTTTGAAATGCGTCCTGTGGAGCACGAAATAAGTCGGTCAGGTGGTGCTCTGGGACACGACTCAATGGGTACGTTTTGGTGAGCGCGATGCAGAGGCTGCACTGCGCCGTCTGCGTGCACACCTCTCCTGAAGCCCCTCTCGAAGATGCTGCAGATACGATCCCATTCAAAATGCATTAAAATTGATTTCACGTCAGTTTACATTTTGTTCTGTGTGGCACGAAAAAAGTCGATATTTCGTCGTGAGGGACTAGCCTGGTGCTACCAGACCATCGTACTTCATTTCATTTGTACAGAAGGTCTGGAACTGCTGTAATTGGCAAACGTTCACTCACTTGGAGGCGGGTGTCTGTTGAAGTTTAAAACTATTGGATCTGCCCAGTGCCACTCTGGATCTGCCATAACCAATCGCAATAGCGTTTGGTCGTGACGTATGTCATACGCCGGGACCGGCCGGAAACTACGTTGCGCGCATGCGCAGGCTGTGTACACAAACAAAACAAGATGAAGCGTGAAGATGTCTGTCAACAATAGCTGCAGGTTTTGTTCATCTCATTTTAGAGTTCAAGGAACAATTACAAATTCTACATTAATATTCGATAGTAAGGACAGAGATAATGTTTGCAGTCAACTGTCGAGGCTGGGTCTTGTCATTGACAATACGTCGCTACTTCGACGTCATCGTTCTCAGCCACTTCCTCTGTTCGCTGATTGGTCACACAGAAATTTGTTCGGGCAAAATCCCACTAACAAGCCCCAGCCCCAGACTGACTACTGAAGGGAAAATGAAATTTGGGCGGAAGTAGGTGGGCGGGCGGAGCCAGGCTAGTGAGGGACGTGGTTAGTTTCAGTTTTTGAGACCTGCTGCAAAAATCTGAAATGTTGACGCATGCGTAACTAGAGGGTGCGCTGTACTGTCTGCGCACACCCCTTCTTGAAGCCTCTCTCTCTCTCCAGGCGTTTTTACACTGCCCAGCCGGAACGCTCGTGGCTTGGCACACCCTGCAATTTCACCAAGTTGCCTGTGTAAAACCGAAGGAGTCCATTGGAGTAGGCCGGGCTACGCACGGAGAGAAGACCTCTTTAGAATAATTTGCAAACTCTGAATGTTTATTTATTTTTTATTATTCAAGTCCACTCACATGCAAGAATGAGTAGACGACATCTGAATGTAGGCTACAATCGCGATTAACGATTTACGAAGTGCAAAAAACACCCAACGTATTTTGCTGACCACGTGTTTTTTATCCCGACGAAAGCCTCGTAAGGAAAGTTCCTCTGCTGCTTCCTCGTAGATCGCACCGTCTTTCCCCGTCAACTGGGGTGTGAGATCAAGCCGGTCTATCACCGCGGTCAGGATTTGGCAGTGTGAAAACATTTTCTCTCTCCCATCTTTGCTTCCTCTCACGGTTTGTTGTAGTCCAGCACAAAAACAGTCTATATTTTGTCGTAAGGAGTATCAGAGTATCCATAATACACAGAATTTACCCTTTGTTGCATTTGTGGTTTTGACTTACACATAACTAGAGGGTTTACTGTACTGTCTGCTCAAACCTGTGCTGTATAAATGTCGTTCTGTGAAGCACAGAATAGTCTGAGAAACGCTCCCATTCAAAATGCATGGGTTTACATTTCATTCTGTGTAGCACGAAAAAAGTCGGACAATCGTACTCTAGGACACGATTCAATAGGTTAATTTCCGTGAGCATTAGCACGAAATCGCCGGTGATCCTGGGTTGGCCCATAAACTAGCCCACTTGTTTATTGGATTTGTGTCCAAGATGACATGCTTGGTCAGTCTTACTGTCATTTGAAATTTGTCTCATTGAATTTCTATCACTCGAGCTGCATCACATCAACAACAACTGCAGAGTCAGCAGCATTCTGATTTAACTTAACCCTTCCCTTCAACCCTAGGCCGCTTTGAAGGGTTTATCTCCTCAGACACCGTTTTTTTTTTTTAGATGTTGATTGTAAAAGAATGAATTAAGAAAGTAGAATTAGAATATCGTAGGCCCTAGAGGGCCCTGACGGTTCCCCTCTGGTTTTGAAGGAGGATTCACTTGAGAAAAAATCAAAAACATACATATATTCTTTGGCCGAGAAAGAGACAAGTCCCAGTGCATATCCCAACAAGTCCTAGACAATATAATAATATTATATAAGTCTTACTACAGCCCTGTGTGTTGCCATTCATAATTCATCCCGGGGTCAAGAACTGTTGGCAAGTGGCAATAATTGTGAAAGGAATATTAATTGGAGAAGGCCACTGGCAACTAGGCCAGCTTAGCTGCATATTTATTTTAATTTTATATTGAACCACAATATAAAAAAGGAGAACATAGTTAAAACAACCTAAATTTGAATGCATAAAAAATATTCACAATATAGTTTCCAACAGATTTCCAACAAGGGACCATTTCAATTGTCTGTAGGTAAGATTTAAGAGCTATCACTTGAGTCATTTATTAGGAATGGAATAACCAACTGTCAGCCGTCATTGACTGAAAGGCGCTGTGAGAATATCCATTTTGATTTGGCTCTGCCTGATGCTTTGCACCGCTAACTTCTGACCAATCAGGGGATCTATTTCCGGGAATCCGTTGGCCGTCCATCACCGGTGTGAAACGCTTCTTATATAACGGAGGGAGCAGGGGGAGGGGATGCCTGTTCAGTTTAATTTCAAAATCCTGCAGTCTCTGTTCTGCTGTTTCTTTACAACTCACAAATCTTACCTAATGCACCTTGAATGACACGGCAAAAATTAAAACTCATGAGGCATTCCAGAAGAAAATTTGCTTTTCTAATATTATCAGCTGTATGTATACACACCAAATGTATCATTACCTACAGATCTTCACAGGTTTACATAGTGTAGTGTGTCCATGCAACAGACAGCTGTTTAACGAATACATACGTAACAAAGGGTCAAAAGGCTTTGGGGTAAATAAGTTATGTACCTCAACAATAACTTGCTTTGCATTTTTGTGTGTACATGTGTACATTCTGGTGACTTGAACAACAATGCTGTAGCGGTTATCGAACAGTCTATTTTCTGCATAATTATAGGGAGTATATAGTATATATATCTTTCATTTAAATATTAGTTCATGCCTGCCGTGATACAAAAGCTTTCCCATGTAGATAAACGCATTCATCCTAATCATGAACTATTATGTTTGGCAGGTAGAATTAATGAATCATAATATATGTACAAATATAATTTTAAAACTGTGTATATGGAACATACTGTTTACTTGAATAGCCAAAGGGGACGTTTCCTCAGTAACAGAACGAGCAGAACATTTTTTCCCGAATCAATGCGTTCTCCTCCTAAAGATAGACGGACCAGTAGACGACGTTGAAGAACAGGAAGGAGAAGGGGAAGAGCGCCCGTGCGTACAGGTCGACCCGCTTGGCCGCGGCGGGGATCACCGGTTTGGGAGGCGGCGGCTTCTTGTTGGCTTTGCTCTTTGACTTCCCGAGGGCCCCCAGGACCTCCACAGGTTTACCGTAGCAGTCGAAGTTGGAGAGCTCAAAGTCCCGGGGCAGGGAGCCCACGATGCTGAAGTCGTTGGCGCGCAGGTCGGACTTGGAGGTGCAGACTTTCTTCCGAGTTTCTACCACCTGCAAAGACGCAAAGGGGGAAGAAGGGTATGAGAAAACAAAGGGAAATATTACATGTGATATATTATATTTTATAAAACGGGTGGCTTAAATCAAGCGATCTGATTGGTTCCCAACTGGTGTATATTGAGCGTATACACACAGCTATGACGCCCGTTCAGTTTACGGAGTTCAGTATCACTCCGCGCCTAACTCTAACTGTTGTTTATTTATATATAAAAGCAATAGCATAGTTCACTGAAGCCTAAAAACATGTTGATTGCTGGAGAGGGTGGAAATGTTGTAAAGCAATAGGCACACGGTGAGGCTAAATTGCCGGCGAACCGAGCTACCGTCTCTAGCCTTCTCTCTGAAGGACGCTACAGTGTGTTGCATAGCAACCGCCGTACACTTTGCAGGCAGCCAGGAGGGACTACTTTTTTGTATTCGTTAAAAAAAATGCTTTTCCGACTTTCTCGCTTTTTCAAAATTGAGGGTGTCTATGACTTTCATTTCGCCATACTTACGTAACCGTTTTATAAAAGCAATAGATCACTTCAGTCAGTGATATACGGTCATTATACCACAGCCTGTCGTGATCTATTGCTTAAATATATATATATATATATATTATAAATGTAAATATTAAAATAGAATTGTGGTCCACCACATTCATTTTGAACCGATGCATTTCAACGGGGTGTACAGTGGACCGATTCGTCTGGGAACCAGAGCCTGTCCCGGCTTTTGTTTTATGTTCTCTGGGTCTATGGGTTTGGCTCCCCTCCTGTTCTGGCAGATTTCCAGCAGATCAGGCCTGAGTCAGACCCATCACGCATTCATCTACTACTGGGCCGCTTTGACGTGATGACACAGAAGACCACGGCGCCCTGGACAGCTGCTGCTGTACCACGGCTCAGTGCTCTGGTAGGTCTACCCAATCGCATCCAGGAGCATTTTGGTCCACACCCGCCGTCGCAAATTGGTCAGGTGATGTCAGGATGTGTTAAAGGTGCCATGACGTGCCACCAGGTGTGGAGTGTGATCAGCCGTTACAAGCCGTTTCGGAAATCTGCCCCTTATGACATCACAGGTGGGCGTGTCCACCTAGATGTGTGACGGATAGATGAGCAGCGTTTGCTACGGTCCACTGGGTAGGCTGGTAGACTGATCTATCCCAGCACACATCTAGGTGGACACGCCCACTTTCTGCCTTTCTAATCTTGTAATCTTGTACTAATCTTGTACTACCAAACTACAAACAAACTATCTTTGTTTTCAATATAATGACCAAAATCTTTTATCGTTTTATAGCATGCTACTCTGTAGAAATGGATCACCAAGGGAGATAGTAGGCTTTTGACAGAGACGAAATCATGTGTTGAATGAACACCGTTAAAGTCCGCAGTAACATCATCTACTGCTACGTTTGTACATTCTGAGGTACCACCATGAACCGTTCTAACAATGCAGATGTTTCACGACGTGAAGTTTTTTCAGCCCCAATGCAAAAATGTGTCCGGCTCCTCCCCTATAAAGGGAGGTTATGTTTTGAATCTATTTTTACGTCAGTACACACATATCCATATTGATCAACACCGACACTGCTGATTAAAAGGTAATCAAACTTAAACATTTGGCATTGATATGATCCAGATTGTAAAAAGAAACAAAGAAGAAGAGCATTTGTTGAAACTGTGTTTTTTTATCATATCTTGTGTATTGAGGTAAATGTTAACGTCTAGATTAGCTGGTTATTCTTTTATTATTCAGCTAAACTGACAAACTGACGTTTGATTTTGCCTCGATAGACCTGCTGGTCTGTGCTAATCATTATAATCATAATAAATTGTTGATTTTTGGCCATATTTGTAAATCAATTTCTGCCCAGCCTACGACAGATTGCCCAGCCTACGATAGTTGCAAATTGTACTTTCCTGTTTATTGAAATACTAGTACTAGTACTAGTACTAGTACTAATACTAATACTAGGTACCTGCAGTGTGCTGACATGTATCGGGGTCCCACCAGTGCCATTGATGGTGTTCTTGGCTTTAAGGGCCATCTTTCCTTCTTTCTCAATCAAAGCTTTTTCCTTTGTAGCCATTTTTGCTTTCTCCTCCTCGATCAATTTTGGACTGTTTAACATCACCTGGGGATAGATAATTATAGACAGCAAAGACATTATAATAGACTTGCAAGGAATAATTTGGTATTTTGGTATATGTACTGAATGACCATTGTCCTAAGAAATGCAATACCAACACACACTTTCATTGCTAGTATTTATAAAGTGCAACTATAATAAACAAGAATATGTTATATGAATAAGTGAAACTGTACCTGAACCACAGCGTATTCCACAAGTGAAGAAAAACCAAACAGCAGACATGTGATGAGCCAAATGTCGATGGCTTTCACATAGGAAACCTTTGGAAGTTCTGATGCCAATAGCATACTTTCACTGGACAGAGAAAGCACTGATAAAATACCTAAAAACAGAGTTAATTGATTATTTTTTTGTACAGTGTAAATTATATGTGTCCTTGTATATAACAAAACACATGAAAATTTATTTTAAAAAAAAATGTATTGGAATGAATGGAAGAAGTACCCAAAGCCATAGGAAAGCATGAATGAATCATATTATCTTTGTAAGGCTGAGTCTTTTACATAGCAAGGCTCAGCAATGGATTCACAGTTACCTTGTCCATGGTTTGATGAACTCACCATCAGAATGGATGAGTTGGATAAGCACAGTGGATGGAAGGGTAGTGGATGGCTGGATGCATGGATGGATAGATATAGATAGATAATCCCAAAGAGCCAAATAATGTTCTTTCTCATTGTACATTCATTTAAATACCACATATGTTTTCAATTTGTCAATTTATGTTCCATATTTATTGCCTATTGGGCATATGCAATTATTTATGGTCCATCAAAGATGATCACAAGCATGTTATTTTAACTTATTCCATGGCGTGGAAACATAGCGCTGACTGAGAGGAGTAAACATTTATTTCCTCAACCACGTCAGCTGGCCAAAGTTCTGCTAAAACAACCCTGGAAACTCGTTAAATACTAGCATTTAACAATATAGCAAATATAAAGAATTCTGCTTCAATAGGACTTTTATATAAAGCTGTCCTTAAAAGTAAAGCAACTAATGTCTGGCATTTGTTTTCTCACATCGGGGAACTCGCACAATGCTGCTAGTTAAAAAGAACTCACACAATGCTGCTAGTTAAAAAGAACTCGCACAATGCTGCTAGTTAAAAAGGCATTCGAAATTTGCAGACGTAGTTGATAAATATTTTGATCTGATTCAGCAAACAGAACCAAAACTTGATTACAAAAATATTTAGCCTACAAAGCATTGTTGTGTATATGATTATGTATTTATTCTGTTTGAGAACGCTCAATTAGTCTGTATAAGAACTTCTCCACTTACTGGAGTAGTAAGGCAGTGTTTGTTCATTCTGTATGAACCTCATGTTAACTTGGGGCGTGATTAGCCGGACCTTTATATCTCTCTGGTTGGACCTAAGACATACTTTGATTCTGTCTTTTGGAGACAGAATCAAAAGTACGAAATATCCCCCTTGTATGTTAATGATTTGCAAGGTGGTATAAGTAGGATAATCTACCCCTAGATTAACTACAAGAATGACTGCACTGGGACGCGGTGAACCCCGCACAGGGCAGTCCTCTAAATCTATCTTGATTATCTCGATTATCTCTGACTTGTGGTCCTCTGTGATCATCTGTGGTATATTGGTATTTTGTGGTATTAATGATATGCATCCTTTTTTTTTTTTTTATCTAAGAAAGTCACAACATTCCTCAAATCTACAAAGTTCACGCATATATCCATTCAAAATGTATGGTCAAACAATGCATTTTAACTTAATTCATGGAAAAATAACATGTGATGGGTATTTTCTATTTTGTAATACATTTTTTGATTCTGGGATCTATTTCATTACATTGTATTCAATCACATGGCTGCTTCTTTTTGATTCACTTCTTACCTAACGGGACCCTAGCAGCTGAGGCGTCAGGATTGATCCAGAATGACAACCAGGACAACACGACAATTAACAAAGTGGGAGCATAGACACCCATCAAATAAAAGCCAACTTGCCGACGCAACGTGAAGATCACCTCAACACAGGTGTAGTATCCTGTGAACATAGAGACTCGCTTTAGAGAAACACCAACACGGTGGAAACATGACCAAGTCCAACAGTAGATTGTAATGTTACCAATAAACAGTCCAATATATCGTAAATGTTACCCTTGGGTCACCGCGGTTCTGAGTGCAGAGACCACCACCAACAACATATTCATGGGGACTGAGGCGGGACGCTTTAACCATGGACACTCCCACATGTGGGTGGCTACGCGCATCATAAGAACACTTCTACAAACAGCTCTCATTCACATGTCTTTAAGGGTCCATTCATGTTTTGTCCAAGCCAAGGAGACATTGCTGCACCAGCCTCATGAGCAAGCAGGCCAAGGATGGACACCTGACCGTGGAAGTCCTTAGCCCTAGCAGTCTTAGACACAAGCCCCAGGTGACCTGGAGGTCTCCTCTGTGTTATAGCTACTTAAAGCAACAGACGGCTATGGGCCATGGCATCAATCAGGTTATTAAGCTCTTTAACTTTAACACTTGTTTAACACTTTGGCAGCTTCATTTACATACTCCATAAGCATACACAGAGCAGTCATTGCTTAAAGTCCCTTATATCAAGTAGGCAGTCCTGGCATCCACTGTCAGTGCTTGTTAGGCTGTGGGACTTGGCTCGTCTTCCATCAAAGAGGTGAACCAAAAGACCATGGCCATGGATGTGCTTTTGATTGTTTTAAGAATAACAATGCACCAGAGTAACAATGCTTACAATGATCATCTGTATCTCTGACCCAAGTCTGACTGCCAAGGGGGAAAAAAGACCAATCACTGTGTGTCATATATGATGTGTTAGAGGGCAGATACATCCCTAGCATAGGGGTCCAAAAGCCAAAGGGGGGAGAACTGCAGAAGTTTAAACATTGTTGTTGTTTCTTCACCCGCTGAAGGAACTCTTCATTTCCACATTTCCAAAATGTTCTTGTGGTCTAATATATTTTGGTACATTTTCTCCATGTAATTTTATCGATTTTAACACAGTGTTATGTATTTAAGGCATACTTAAATATAATTACTTACCTGTTCCTTTGTAGAATTTAGTGCAGTTTCCATATCTAATATCTTCTTGTTTGATGTCAAACTGTGGCAATGCAATTTCATCCATCTGAACAGGATCAGACTGCCACATGAAAACTAGATCACTTGTCGTATAACCAACTAGAAAAAGAAAACACATCATACAATTAATCTTAGCATTTTATTTAAAATTTTCCCATGAGGTTAAAGCAAAAAAAAACAATCAACAAAATCATTGGTTTTGTTTTAAACTTGGTATGTCTTAAAGTTTGGTCAACATAGTAGACTATACCATTTTGTCACTGTTACAAACAAGTTTGTGAATGTTCCACTCTGATCCTAGTGCAGGTAGCTCTTTTTAGAATGCTGTTCGACATCACAACAGAGAATGTAGTATATACTGGCGTTATACTACCGTAATGTAGTATATACTGGCGTTATACTACCGTAATGTAGTATATACTGGCGTTATACTACTGTAATGTAGTATAACGCCCGTGTGGCCCGTTTTAATCGTTCATTATGAAGCTCACACACGACGGAACGGTTCTTATCCACCATGTGGATAAGAACTTTAGCCCGAAAACAATTACTTTTTTTTTATCTCATAGTGTTCAAAGTCGAGCTGTTACAGTTCATTTACACTTCAACCATACATTTTGTCAGTGTGTGCATTATGTGACGACCCTGGTGAGTCTTTGACCCCACCCTTGCTTTGACTCCACCCTGGCTGTTTGGTTTGCCTGTCCTCTCTCTCTCTTAATAGGTGATGCAGTTCAGGTGTGCCTGATTGGCAGCAGGTTAAAAGCCTGCATTCACAACAGTCAGGGTCTCTCCCTCCTCCCGGCGTGTTGGTGTTCTCTGTCCTTTGTTTGGTTACACATACTGACTTTGCATGACACTTTTGGGTTACTTACATTTAACTGATTTACACCACACTTCTTTATCTTTATTCAATTTAATTCTCTGTAAAATTATCTTCTTACTTTAATAAATTATTTATTATTGTAAAAC
Source organism: Micromesistius poutassou (assembly GCF_964030765.1). NCBI lineage: Eukaryota > Metazoa > Chordata > Actinopteri > Gadiformes > Gadidae > Micromesistius > Micromesistius poutassou. The sequence goes on along the minus strand of NC_140273.1, from coordinate 22,818,560 downwards.
GGCCTGGTCTCCCCCGTTTCATGTTTCATGCTAGAGCCAGCATGTGACAATTATGTGAGTATGTTGATTCAATTAACAGGCCCCTATTTCAACATGAGCTGCCATTGTGCCATTGTGAGCCAGTTCAAAATATAAGTTTGGGACAAAATGTAGTAGTGCCTTCAGCCGTTAACCTTTAATCTGAGCGAACAAGTAGATGGATTTGGCTTATTATCAATATTGAAGCTAGTGGTGAAACAATTAAGGGACAACCTGCTATACACCAGGTCTCTGTTTACTCCGTCTAACATGAACTGTTCAAGTTCCATCTATTCTAATACGGATAATCAATACAGTCTATGAATGTAGTTTACCTGCAAAAACAAGAGGATAACTACAGAATAATACTGCTTATGATAAATAATAAATAATGCAACGTTGTGGGACTCTTCTGACCGTCTCTGCAGCGTGCCTACAATACTGCTGGACTGCTCCTTTTACTTTCGGCCAATAGAGACGGCTCATTATTCTCTTATGTTTTCTTCATACCTCGCCTTGTTCTCAAGATGTATACTGAGTACTTTGTACCCTAATGCGCAATCCATCAGCGAGTCCAGAACCCTGGTGAGAGAGCTGAAACATTTAGCAGAGCACCGTAGGAGCTGCCTAAAAGCATCAGAGCATCAGCCAAAGACCCGTAGTGGGCATTCGAAATAAAGACCTCTCCAAATGGCTACAGCTCCCCGAAGACCTCGCCCTGGACGTGGCCGGATCGAGGGTGAGAGGAGCTGCAGGGGGCGCCAAGTGGGTGGCACGGTTGCACGGTGACTTCACAGCGAGCGGGTCCTGGGTTAAGTCCAGAGGGTCGGGCCTATCTGTGTGGACTTTGTCGATTCTAGATGCGTCCACGTCGGTTCCCTCTGGGTGATCTTGATTCCATCCGCGCCAGAATGAACCTGCATGTTAACCCTCCTCTCCTGACCGCAGTCAAGGCGAGGGTGCTTCATTTGGAGATGGTTTACAGGCACTACCCTCTGGGCCAGCCCACTGATCCTAGCGGGGAAGGGTGCAGAGTGCAGAGGATGTGTTTCCCAAAGGAATGAATCAGTATATCACGTCAAGTCAGCCACCTGCAGGAAGAGAGCGTGATCAGCCACCGCAGAGAGCAGACTTTGAGGGGGAAAGGGCGAGGCAAATGGCCATCACAGGTTGGTCTGACCAGATTCAGAGCCAGGATCAGGGACCCTGGACAGGGTAGAGGGCGGGGGAACGCGTCCACAGTGCTGACAGAGTACCCGCGGTTGTATGTGAGCGCATAAGCAAGGATGCATAACAGCATACCAAGGATGGTTTGATACTCATGCAGTCGGTTAGGGTTTAAGGCCTACAGCTAGATTAAACCTGTTGACCAGCGTTCCCAGAGATAGATGAAAAAGGTAAGAACCGTTTTATAAAGTCAAGTGGAGTGAGAGAGAAACTGGAACAAAAGCTATTCTACCAATGTATGACAATAAATAACAGTTAACTAATGGTCTAGTAATCATTTACCAACGGTGTTCATGTTAACTACGTTAATTGTTAATGCTAATTGCTGCATTGACTAATGTTGATTATTTAATTATCGTACCCTTATTGTACAATTGTTGCATAAACTTTAAGAATTTACCAAATGTACACATATTTTTGGCAATAATTTTTCTTTAAAGTCGACAGTAGAGAGACCCCAAACAGCCCCAGACATCACAGACATAATAAGCTCAGAGTGGCATTACCGCCACAGAGTGTTGAGGTACTACCGGCCACGGCTGAAGGATATACTAAGGCCCCGTTTACACGAGGACGCTTGCGGGTAAAAACAACAAAATATTTTAGCAGAAGTGCCGGTGACGGCGTTTTGGGGCTTAGAAACGCAAAAATCTGAAACCACCCTCCAGAGTGGAAAACTTGAATACGCTCCGCCGTAGCGTTTCCGTCTACACTGCCAAGACGCAAAACTCTGCTCGGATCTGCTCATGTCGCGTACGCGTTTACGTCACATACATGCGCCAGTACAGGGAAATAAACAAACATGTCGGAAGAAGGAAGATTCTACGCGTGCGCTCAGACATGGCGGTGTTGTGTGACAGTGTATCACAGCACCACCTGGCCGCCGCCTGGCATGCATACCCAATCGAATTCCACACACTTTTGCGTCACCGTATGCACGCAGATTTCCTCCCGAAAGCGCTCGTCTAAACGCGGAATAAAAAGTGAAGACGCGACGCCACTTTTGCGTCGTCTGTTCAGACCGTCATCATGTAAATGTGGCCAGAGAAATGCCCTTAAAAGCATCTATACAGGCATTTATCCAATCTAGTTAAGAAAGAGGGGAGCCAGCATTAGGCTAAACTGTCTATTGACTAGCGTTAATGGATGAGAAATATTTAGACCGAGAAGAAAACACCATCTGATCCCACACGCTCTCAACCTTTAAAGTCTGCATCCAAATAGAAACAAGACTGTGTGTAAACGGGGAAGCATTTGAGGTTACCAAACAGGAAGAGGAAACTAGGACAGGCCGTAGAGGAGATTCATGCTTTCCTAATTTGGGCTTCAGCTGAGAGCCTTATAGCAGCACCCCCCGGGGAGCTTGGCACAGAGTGTGAACAGGCACCGCTCCAGAAGCCCCTCAGGACTCAGCCCGGGACAGGACTGACCCAACCACACCCCCTACAAATCCCTCCCCTGGGGAAAGTGGTGGACAGTCTGCTGGACGCTGCTTACGTACTGAAACTAAACTTTGTAGCAACCAGCGCACTGGACACCACAGTAGCCAACAGCCGGAATGATCAGAACAGAATGAATGGAGTGGAGAAGCTGTCCAACCCCGTCATCCTGAGATGACCCGGAGATTTAATAAGGGATTCAAACATAGAGAAATCTGAACGTGGTAACCATTTTTTGAATTGAGGCCAAGAGATGAGTTATACTCAACAAGATGGGAAAAAAAAAGAGACAGCGGCGACTAAGTGGAATCCACGGTACAGCAGTGGCCATCAGTGATGCTGCCACGCTGGACAAACCGTCCCATCTCGACCCAAGTACCCGGAACATGACACATCTGTCATTCGTCATTCGAATCGATGGCCTTGTTTACTTTGTAGCCCGTTGTTGACGTGCTACAACTCGGTTATCATCAAGATGAAACAAAGACAAACATAGAGAGAGTGAAAAAGGTAAAGAGAGAGAGAGAGAGAGCTGCAGCCAGCAGCCCAGCTCATAAAGCGTTCAGTCCTGCAGCGCAGCGAGGCTAACCGCTGTGGCTCTGACACTGGCAGGACGACGTGGAGGGGAGGACTGTCATCGTCCAGGGTGGCCTGTATCTTACACCACCACAGTCACCTCTCCCCTACAGTCCCCAGTGAGTCCAACTTCCCTTTTCACCAGCTTGTCCAGCCGCAGTGTCCTTGTCTTTCATGCTGCCTCCCCAGCAGACCGCAGCATAACAGAGGGCGCCTTCCACCACCGACTTGTAAAACATGGACAGTATTTTACTGCACACGTCCTAAGGACCTAAGCCTCATTAGAAAACAGAGCTGGCTCTGTCCCTGGACCAGTCCAGCTTGTTGTCCAGATGCGCACCCAAGTATGTGTGAGTTTGTACCCCCTCAAATGTTGACTGGCTGAAGACTGGGCTTAGACCTGTGAAGATCCACCACCATTTCCTTGGTCTTGGAGTTGTTCAGTAGGAGGCAGTTCTTATTGCTCCAGTTGCTGAAGGCCTTTGTCAGGCAAATCTGTGTCTTACCATTTACATACATTTACATATTTACTAACTATTCTATCAAGTCCATGTTTGTCTTTGGTTGTTCAGAGTAGCATACTGCAGTTAAATCCCTTGGCTTCAATGTTGCCCTCATCTTGCTGGAACCGGTTATTGGGTAAGATTGATGTGGGTGGGCGTTGCAGCAGCAGTGATGCTGGTGCACATGTGTGTTGGAGATGCAGTAGGGGACGCTGGAATGATGGAGGGTGAATGGCTGAGGCTGGGGCAGGGCAGACATTGGCCACCGTGTAAAACCTGTTAAGACTGATTGAACTCGTTGGCCTTGTCCGCGCTACGCACTGCTGCTGGGATACTACGATGGTCCTCGTTCCCCTCAACACCTCTCTGGTGTTGAGGTACTGCAGCAACCTCAGCATGTAATGCTGCTTTAATGACCCCTTCAGCTCATGTTGCACGCAATCAGACTTCTCCCGGTCTCCATCCCTGAGCGCCTCCTGTCTCTGGTTGAGGAGTGCCTTGATGTAACTGGTGATCCAGGGTTTGTTATTGGGGGTGGGCTTAGCTCAGGTCGTAGAGTGGGGTGACCTGTAACCATTGCTAGTTCGACCCCTGGCTCCTCCCAGCGAGTCGAGGTGTCCCTGAGCCAGACACCTCAGCCTAACTGCTCCTGACGAGCTGGCGGTCGCCTTGCATGGCTGTCTCTTTGGATAAAAAGCTAAATGCCATAAAATATCAAATTTAATAAATGTTATTGGGAAACAGTTTACAATCCTTTCTGGTAAAACAGTGTCCCTACAGAAGTTAAGCTTATGGTTATGGATGACTGCACTACTGTGCAGTCAACCATTCTGTCAATGTCAGTGTCCATGCTGTTACCCTGTGACCCTTGCAGTATGCGTTCCAATCTGTGCACTCAAAATAGTCCATTAGTGACTCCCTGGAGACCACCTTCTGAATGAGCAGGTGGTCACAGGCTGTCTTAGCACACAGGGTTTGTAGCAAGACTGAAAAAACACCAGATCTGATCGGCCAAGTGGAAGTAGAGATGAAGCAGTGTAAGCCTCCTTGACCTTGGCAAACAACAGATCAAATGTCATCATGTGTCATCAAGTGATGCACCCCTCACAGTGTACACTCTCTGGTTCTCCACAAGGGCCCCCAGCTCCTCACTGTGGTTGGGCCGGGAGTTGACGTTCCCCTCTGGGGATCGATGGTAGAATCCTACATCGCCGTCTCCTATCTCGTAGCTTAGTGCCGGCACAGTGTGGAGCTACAAGGACAGGCTGCCTACCTCAGAGTACGGCGTGTCCCTACCTCAGAGTACCCAGGATTATGCCTTCTGCCTTACTGCTGTATCCCTGACATGGTCACTTGTATAGGAATAATCAAATGTTGCTGCGGCTGTTTTAAATTGTGGGGCTAAATTAAGATTTTAAGTGTGTGTGTGTGTGTGTGTGTGTGTGTGTGTGTGTGTGTGTGTGTGTGTGTGTGTGTGTGTGTGTGTGTGTGTGTGTGTGTGTGTGTGTGTGTGTGTGTGTGTGTGTGTGTAGAGAGCGAGAGAGAGAGAGAGCGAGAATACACATAAATATATACTTACAACTCTCCAACTGCATTTTGCATTTCTGTGTATCCATTGGGAACAGCATTAGGTCCAGAGGACAAGAGAGTGTTACAGACAACCTAGACACACACACACACATTCCATTGCATCAGCATTTTCTTTTATATCGCTGCTAGCCCCACTTTATAGACAGGATTTTAATTGATGCTGCCTTTGATGTAAGTATGCCTTTACTGCGTTGTATTCCAATGATATTTAGTATTTTTGTGAGTGTCTGTGTATTGTTTGCTTCTGTTTTCAAGTAAATATTAAATATTGCACTTCCATAAATAAAAAAAAAACTTCCATAAACAAAAACTTCTGTGTGACTTCATACCTCATACTAATCAAAACGTCTCCATTTCTGAATATGAATAGAAGTATGTTGTCCTGAGTCACGTCATGGAAGTTGGCATTTTTCTCGTTGGCAAAGAAAAGATCAGGTTTCCACAAACACTGAAACATCTTGGGATCAACAGTTAAGGAGTCGCTCTTGAAGTCCGTTGGAAGACGCAACCGGGGATCATTCCACCGCTGACGGAGAAATATATTCACTCTATAGTCCTGGAGATTGGAACAGATGGAGGCAACGTTTAATAAGACAGATAGACATTTGTGACTGATTATGAGTGCGTGTGCAAGAAGACAGGCTGAGATATTTACCATGGTGGTTTCCTGAATTGAGCCAAAGCTGTTTATGAAGATGTTCACCCTGGATTCTACTGGGATGCCTAACAGAAACACAGAACAAACTCCTTGAACAATTTAAAGGATGGAAGGATTTAAGTATGAATAATATACATATGGTTGGATATGCCATTGAAAAGCCTAATATAATCATCCCTGTTTATATACATATTTCCTTTGGTATGCATCATTTCATAATTTCCCCAAAAAATGCAAGCCTTTTAAAATAGCACTTCATAATCAGCTATTTTAAATAATGCACAAATATCGAGCAATAGCACACTTCATGTCGTAGTATTACAATCAGTTAAGCATTATATTTAGTTATACCCAACACTAAAAAGTATTAGATATACAGTTATGTTATTCACAGACGGATAGTTTGGGCGGGAGTGAATCAATGTGTTGCTCACAGTACTACAATGGATTAGAAGTGTACCTATTTACAAAAAAATGGTACAAAATGATCCATCTTTCATTCTCTTAGACAGATGGAAAAGGACAAGGAAGGAGTTTTAGGTGAAAGGTTTAAATTTAAAAAGTTGCCTGACTTTGCCAGATTTTTGGAGAGAACAAAAGTAATCTGCACAGTTTGCAAAGCCGAATTCAATTACCACAGAACTAATTTGTCTTTGAAATATCACCTCAAAGCAAAACCCAAACTACAGCGCTTCACGGTCTGAATCAGAGAAGTGTGGTGCTCGACAAAACAAGACCTGTAAGTGAAAAGGTAACTTATGCTTTGAACTTAAGTGGACAGCTACACACTGAGGGGCACTGAGGACGAACATGCTGGGGCAAGCAAAGCATGTCGCTCTCACAGTATTTGAATTTAATTTATTCTACATTTCATATACATTTTCATATTTCATATTTAAATATCCATTATTAAAGCTTAAATTTAAAAAATAAAATAAGCGATTAATCCTGATTAATCACAACAATTGCGATTAATTAGTAAAAAAAAAAAAGTACTTGATTGACAGCACTTATATATATATATATATATATATATATATATATATATATTTATTTATTTATTTATTATTATTAACTGTTGCCTGTTCATTGGGGTTGTTGTTGTTGTTCTAGGGCTGTAGTGGTTATAAATAACATGGACATGGTAATATTGCTAATATTAATACTACTGGGAATGCACTATTATTTGCCAATACACAATTGATGGATGTAATTTGGCCTTTCCAGAGCACTAGCACTGAGGATTCACACCACGCCACTGGCAGCATTGGTAATCCTCAGAATGAAGCAGACAAACATTTTGCATCAAATACAAATTTCTCGCCTTAAAGGTTAGCCATGAATTGGAGACCAGCACTTAATAAGTTAACGAGGTCCCTGGCCGCTGGCCTGTTGGACGAGCAGCCCACTGCTTCCAGCTCCTTGCAAAGGTTTGGATGAATGCAAAGAATGAATTCCCCCATAGGGATTAATTACCTTTGAAATTCGGCCTGATTCTTGGGTCGTAGCTGACCATGAGGCGATTGAGGATGTTTGACGTAGAATTTGCAGGAACTCCAGCCAACTCTTCTGGGGACAGCTGTCTAAAAATCCATTAATGTGTCATTAATTATAGAAAGGGCATTTCAATCACTTTAAGTCCTTTACCAAAAATATGAAAACGCAAAACAACAACCATTACACCATTACAGAGGGATGTATCCAGTACAGAACTACCAAATACATTGTCAGTCAGATTGTTTGTCAAAAAGTATCTTCACATACATCTCTCAAAGTAAGCTCATAAACGATTGGACTTTTAAACTGTCATGTCCTGCTTGCTTGTCCCTTATGTACACCTGTCCTGTCTGGTGCATGTTAGTGTCTAAATGAATGTGTTGGTGCTGCATGTCTGTGCTCTATGCTGCTGTGTATTTTTGTGCTGCATGTTTGTGCTTTATGCCACTGTGTATGTGCTTTTGTTGTAGGTGTGTTCATCCTGTTCTAATATACTGTTTTGTGCACTTTCCTGTAATGTTTTATGTACGCTGTGTTGTATTGGCTGCCTTTTTTCTGTTTGCCATTGTCGGTCAATTCGTTCTTACTATTTGTTCATACATGCTGTGAGAAGGTGAAACCCTCCCCCTTCTCACAGTCTCGCATGAGAGAAACTATTATTATTATTATTATTATTATTATTATTATTATTATTATATTGTGTATATATATTATAATTGGGATGGTGTGAAATTGGACTTCCGCCACGGTAGGGGGCAGTGTGGTAATGAAATCTCAGGATCATGCCATCAGGGAATAGCCCAGGGGGTGTTGATATAAACAGCTGTTTTGTAAATATCTATAGGTTGTGCACAAGGTGTGGGTATGTATATATTTGGTGATTGTTTATTTAGTGTCATGTTTATTTTGTATTCACAGAATGTACTTTCTGGTCAGTTATGTAGGATTGGTAGCTTTAGCTACAGAATGTTCCCCCAACTAGTGGTATGGCCCATACGGCCTTGATTGGTCCAATGCATTTCCCTATTTAAGGGCTGCCTCATTTGGTGTTCGGAGGCTGAAGGTGGTGCTGGCTTGATGGGAGGCCAGTGCGAGAGCGGTATGTTTTGGTTAAGCTATGTTATGCTATCTAGCTTATGCTTGCTGATTTATGCAGTCATTTTCTTTTCTTTTGGAACTTTGCTTTATTTTTTTGTGAATGTTTTGGAAGAAAATAAAGCTTCACTTTTTTTTGCCCTGAGACAATTGCCCTCATTTTTGCCCACACTCTCTGAATCTGGTTGGCCAAATCCCAGATACGTGGGGTGACCACGCCGGTCCCTCACACATGCCTTTTATTTCAGTGCTTTAAGGTTGCCTTTTGAATATCTGGCCGGGGACAACAGATGTAAGCTAGCCTCTTAGGCTAACTCTGGCTCACTTACAGTTTGACTGTTGATTAGTGTGAAATGTCCCTGAAATAAACCAATAAACAAAATAAAAAAATTGGAAAGAAAGTAGGTGCATGGTCTGAATTCTCAACTGCCCTTGCGTTGGATTACGATCAATTCCATGTTGATTCTGTAAGGTCATGGCATACATGTACGTGCACAGCATGTTTCTCGAGTGTGGAGACATTTGTATCTTCCTCATGGACACTCGTCGTGGATACTCACGCTGGGCACACGACTTGCTTCCCCTTTTTCCCTTTCTTTCCCGGTCTTGCGATGGCAAGACTCCAGCAGCACATCAGCAACCACAGCCAGACAACAGGTCTGACCACCCGAGCCATGGTTCCTGCAACACAGAGACACACATTTCTTTAGAGCAATTCTGTCGTGTGCTGTTGTAATGCAGATAATGTATATATCCTCCATGATTGCTTGTCTGCAAGAATTTGAGTGTACTCTAAATGATGATCATCAGACTGATAAAACGTTAGGGTACGGCCCAACGCCACTGCCCTGTGCAGACTGGTTTTAATTATGTGAACTTCAAGGCCCGCTGGCCTAAACGTATATCTAACTTCCACCTCTATCAACTGAGGTGGAACCTTCTCAGAAAGATACACTGGAACCCGAAAGGACTATCTTAAGGCAAACGGCAGTGATGTCATGTCACCATCCATATATATGTATATATATATATATACATAGTACATTTATTTCGTGAATGTACTAGTAGTAGTTTTTTAGCACTTCTGCTCCAGATAGCGTAGTAATGTTCCTGCAAGTGTTGTTAGTGTTAGTGTCGAAGATGGCAACAGTGCCACTGCCCCCCCAGTTTGTAGCGAAAGTGATAGCTCCTAAGCCAACCCCGACTGTGATGATAGTGAAGCTGTTGAAGTCAGTGAAGTCGCTGACGCCTCTCTCCAATCGGGGGAGCTCACTGTTGGACAGAATGCTGCCCTTCAGAGGGTTTTTGGATGTTTTGGGGACCCACGTATGGGAGCAGGTTCAGGAGGAGGGGACAGAGATGGTGGAGAAGTGGTGGCCACTTTGTCAAAGAAAAGACCAAGAAAGTAGAAAACCATGCCAGGTGAGATGGCTGAAGAGTCCAAAATCAAGTCATGGACATAGTCTCTGAGACACATGGACACAGTCACTGAGAGAGCACCGTGGTACATTATAGGTCACTGAGAGAACCGTGGTACAGACAGGCCTTGCTCTTCTGGACCCCAGAGGGGGAATTCCAGTTCTCTGCCCAAGTCAGCCCTTTAAGAGCTCAGCAAATGCTCGTTGAAGTTTGACAGCAGGGCCACCAGAGAACACAAGGTGAGCTTAAGAATCTGGAAGGACAGTGGGAGAGGCTGAAATGATCAGCGCTGGAGGAACGCAGAGCCATGGTAGTGAGTCTGAGGACGGACCTGATGGAAGTGAAGTGGCGATGATAAGTAAACGCTGTTTGTGGTGACCAGATACTGCTGAGGTACAACAGGTTTATGGATGCGTGCCACATCATAGGCCTTGGATACAAGATATTGATATTATTGGATGGCCCTCTCAGTTACCTCAGTAGCCTGTGAGGATTTTCTCCATATTGAAATACATGAAGCTCTCAGCCAGGAGCACCTTGAGGCTGAAGGCCACTGAGAAGGACATCTGGATGGCTTTGGGTACAGACGTGATCGCTGTTCAGAAAACTTCTGACACATTAAGGTAGGACATTTTACTCTTGCACTGCTGCTACTTTTTATATAATTCATTCATGACATTTTCGTCAGGTCTTCAACACACAATGTTCTTATAATAATAGGTCACTTGTTTTATTATAAGGAATAAACTTTAATTAAACAAACTTTAATTAAACAAACAAACAATTAAATGAGGCTAGGTTTACTGAAAGTTCAACATAGTACAATAAACTAAGCTTGTCCGTGGAGCAACTAAAAAATAAATCAATGCACCGCTCCTTTTTCTCCTCTGACGCCTCCTTTAAGAGTTTACGCTCTTGCTCCCCCCTTTGGTCCTTCTTCCGTTACACAGCTAAATTATGACCTCATTGACACACTCCATTGCTCCATCTTGTGGTCATGCAACTGTAATACAACATGTTTGTATCCTACGTTGACATGTAAGATATCTTACGTTCAGATTCCATCTTTGCAATCTTTTCTTACAGTTATCAATGAATTCAATTAGTGACGAAATAGTCCAGTCTCTCACTATGTTCCCACACGGGGTTTTCCATGTGCCTCGTGTTTTTCATACGCTGCGTCATTCGTTTTTGTATTTCAAATAAACAAATAAATTAATATCATATAGTTATCACCATGCCTGTAGCCAGCTATGAGTAACCTAACCTAGCCCTGGTGGATGGGTATGACCCTAAGCAGTTTCTCATGTGTTGGCCACATCTCAAAAGCAGGGAAGGCGATAACAAAATAGCTGAGAATAATAATTTGACCATGGATAGTACATTCTGTAAAGGTCACATCTGTTTTTCAAGAGACAGGGATTATACATCTAAAGCTAAACTTCAAAGTTTAAGTGCATGATCTAGCCCATTTGGAGACAAAGATATCTTACAGATATGAATGGGTCTCATTATTATTTCTTATTTCACCTTAGATGAATTGCTGAATTGTGGTTCGTATAAGGACACCAATTGAGGATACCATAATATGATCATCTGTGTAATATACCTTTTAATACTGTTATGATTAACATTTGTTCATATTCTATGGAGGACGAATTGTGCCACGGAAATAAATCATTAATGTTTAATGTATCATTTTGAAGGATTTAATGTTGCCCTCATTGGGACCCTGACACTACCCCCCCCCCCCCCCCCATCCCCCAACACCTCCGGAGTGTCTCAGCCTTGGGACCTGAAGAGCTCAAGACTCAAACAAGGAAGAGGAGAGATGGTTGGACTCACTCTGAAGAAACGGCAGCTTCAAAGGCAAAGTGATGAATATGCATCAAGAGTTATTACTCTTATCAAGGAGGAAGCACATCGAACATGAGGAGACGCCTCAACTGTAAAAACCCAACTGTGCCATTAGCACAAGTTAGAAGAACAAAGGGGGGTGATGACACGGTGGTGGCTGCTGCTGCTGCTGCTGCCACCCGAAGAACTGCTGGATCTGAGGCTACTACATCAACGACTGCATCCCCTTCGTCAGCGGCCCCCATCATCAGCAGCTCAGCAGTGAGGCCCGCGGCCACGGCAACACGTCTCCATGGGGAGCTTTGTAACCCGGCCGCCGGATCCACTGAGGCAGACCCAATGGGATGAAGCACGAGTGTGAGAATGGTAGCCTCAGATTTCCAGCCCTTCTCTATTGTCGAGGACAGGGTCTTTAATTATTCATACAATCTGTCCGTGTAGAAAGACCCTTTCAGAGATACTGATACCCAGGTTGTATGGTCAGCTAGTTAACAAACGGGAGTGTGCCTCTGCTGTCTGTCAACAGACTGCTGGTCTCACCACAGACTGCTGGTCTCACCACAGACTGCTGGTCTGTCAACAGACTGCTGGTCTCACCACCGACTGCTGGTCTGTCAACAGACTGCTGTCTGTCTGACCCCAGACTGCTGTCTGTCTGTCCACAGACTGCTGTCTGTCCACACACTGCTGACATTTCATTGAGGACCTTCAACCTTCCTCCCTCCCAGATTGTTTTGTTCAACAGACAGACACGCCGCTGCTTCCCTGGCAAGGGACTGAATATCACATTCACTCCCTTGCCAGCATCATAAAGTGGTCGCCTGCGTCACAGACCATGGCAGAAACATTGTGGCAGCCCTGAGAGACCACCTCCACGGGGACCAGTGGAGGTGCACATGTGCTTAATCTGATGGCGAGGGCTGCCTTTAAAGGAGGTAAAAGACACAGAGCAAAAGATAAAAGCTGCTGTGCAATATGTCCACAGAAGCTCAGTTGCCTCAGAGATGCTGAATTGCCCTCAGCAACCGATGGGGACAGGAGCAACGACGCTTAAAGCAGAACGTGGCTCTAGATGGAATCCACTCCGTATGTTGAAGACATTCAAAGAAGAAGAAGATCCCCTCATGGCCCTTCCACTCTCAGGACCGTCCACCGGTGAACGAGTGGTCTGAGAGACAGGTGGCATTCTGAAGCCCTGTGAGGCTCCAGAGAGGAGAGCGCTGAGAGGGATGTTACTGCCAACCCTTATTGTCCTACATTTGGAATACTGTTTTTTCTATTATTATTATTATTATGAAATAAAGTACGATATCAACTGACAGTTTCTTTGTTATATTTCACTCTTGTAACTGTTATATGAAACAACATTTGAATAATTGTAAAATTTCACAGGTTTGTGACTTATTATATAAGACAATAGTTTGCACGCACGCTTTAAGTAAATCGCACGCACGCTTTACTAAAGCGGGCTTAACACGCCCCCTGCCCTGCGCTATTTCAGTGATCAGACTGCGCCATGTACCAAAGTGTAACGCATTCACTTTTCATTTTATTTATCTAATCCAAATCAAAATGTTCATTTTGAATGTTAGGAACAAATTTGTTAAAGGTGTCATTCCCTGAGAAACCGTTTAGTACCTGTTCCTTTTGAAGTACGACAGGTCACTCAGAGTTACATATGCATGCTGAACGTGAAAATGTTCTTCTACCTCGATGGCCTGCATTAGCAAATGAAAGAAAACAGACGCATAAACGAGCAAATCAGAAAAGCCTCACCGCCTGACGTCAGCTGGTGAATTAGTATTCACGGCCTCGCCCACCTTGGCTTGCGACGGCCAACGGGAAGACAGTATTGAGTTTGTGCCTGTGCTGTTTGTGGCGATAACAAATCAACGTTGCATCTCTTGGCCAAGAAAGGAGAGTTGAGGAAGCAATGGTTGGATTGGACACTACCGCTATTTCAACACTTACGGCCAGGGCAGGGGCGGGGCCCCGAGGTGGTGCCTCAAGGCAAACATTGCAAATGATAAATGAGGCCATTACACAGTATGAACAGAAAACTAAATTAGGCCATTGCACAAAATGAACATGAATAATGACAATGACAATAATTTCACGGAGGAGCGCCCCCTTTTGGTCTTGTCCCACTCGGGATTCTGAGAGTCCACCGAGTTCAGTGAGGCCGACCGTACGACTCACACACTTGATTACATTGCTACTTTATTCCGATCACTAATGTTTGCATTGCACGGTCTTGCTGTGCGTGCAATACAATGTAGAGTTGTGTTGTTTGGTTTTGAGCTGGTTTGCTAAAGAGGCTAATGTAGCTAACAATAACAATGACTAGCCAATGAGAAACGGGAACGCTATAAGTGCTGCAAGCCACGTCCCGTTCTCCCTAGAGCAGGTTGGGCGTACCGGTGTACCATACCAATGGATCGCAGCATTACCCTAGGCCCCCTTCATGACCGTTGGGGGTCTCTTCCTGTTTCTGTCTGATTCACCAGGTGGAGGCTGGTATCACCAGCAGAGTGAGGGGATGATCACAGTCTCATGTCTTCGTCGTCTGCAAAACTTCTGCTTCCTGGCTTTTTTAGACGCAAAGCCGTCGAAAATGTCGTAGCACGATAGCTGCTTGCCGATAACCTGATTGATGCTGATTATAGCAAGTCTAATGAGGCGATCCTGTCCCACGGACGACCTCAGCTAGGTCTTTATGAGCTGAAGCTTTGAAAGGCTCCTCTCTCTCCCGAGGCCACGACCACAGGGAGAGTGCAGGCCTTCCCCAGGGCACTCCACCGATTGGGGTACAGTTCCTTCAGCTGCTTTTTGTGGATGAAGGAGAGAAGCTCCAGTGCAGTCATGTCATCCGAAGGCAGGCTTGGCAAGTTGCTGGTTTCAAGAGCCTGTTCCTTTTCATTCATTTCATCTTCATCTCCAGTGCTTCATGTGCTGTAGAGCTTGTTGCAATGTATGCCAATGACTTGTGTGGACTTCCTGGAAACATGACCCTACCGATAAGGCACAGACTTGGAAAACCTTTCTTTTTAAATAAACTTTTTGTCTTTTTTAATAAACTCCCGCTACACTGACTAAGTAGTTGACGCTTTGTTTTATGTGTAGGGACCCTAGTCATGCTACTGCAGAGGTTTGGTGTTATTTTGAGCAAAATTAGTGGTTAAAAAATGCAGATTTGGAAGCGTTCGCTGTGCCCCTAGCCAACAGACCCTTCTCTTTGCTCCGGGCAAGCTCTATACTCGATTATCAACTAAAAACAGTGTCTGGAGGGCTTATTTTATGGGTCTTCATGCCGAAAAAGACCCTGGGTTAAATTTTCGCCGGAATTACATTTGAAGCACAGCCTCCACATTCTTCTCCTCACATACTTCTTTAGCAGAGGCCTGAGCTGCAGCAAAGCCTGCGTCTCTGTATGTTGTCAGTGAGGTTTTTGCCTTCATAAGGAGGTCAACTGCCGCATCAAGCTGCATTGTGGCAGACTGCAGGAGCTTACTCTCATGGTTTACTTGGTTAAGGATATCATACCGTACCACTGTGCAAATGTGGAAGCAATATGACCCAACCTCCTCTGCCAAAGCTTGAGCTTCAACCTCGGTCAGGGCATGTGTGGCTTTGTCCCTGGCTCCAGCACTAACCCTAACCCTTATGTTAGGGCTCTGGTACCACATAGCCTCTATGCTGTTGACACTCTTCCACCTCGTTTTACTCCGTTAGGATCTCAGTGTCAGAGTCACATTGTCCTTCCAGATTGCCCATCTTTGTGGTGCGGCTCAGACCAGGTTATACAGTTTCTGTAAATTGCCAAAGTAGCTGATGGCAATGTGTGTTTTGCTGCGTCAGCCACCACCAAGTTAAATATATCTGACCCACATAAAGTGGAACATATGGAACATAAAGTGTGCATGGATTTTTCTCCAGCAGCCTACCTTGAACGCCTTTACTCCTCCACTTTATGTTGGCCCCGTTGTCGTATGACTGTCCTCTGCAGTCGTACGACAACGCAGGAATATTCAGCTCCTCAAGCCCGTTCAGAATTAAAGATGATAAACCACGACCTGTTGTTTGGGAAGCCACAAGAAGTGTTCCTTGATCTTCTTTGAGTTGGCTGAAGTTGCTATCAGTTAGCTTTGTTGTTGTTGTTGTTTTCTCTCAGCACCAATCATGTTCCCTGTGGTCTGTCGAGTGAAGATGGAGACGGACTACAGCGCGCGGGGGGGGGGGGTCGCCACTGGATAGGAACAGACATGGCGGCGCCCGTCTCGAGCCCTCAGTCCATCAAGATGCCTAGATACAACGGGGAGGCTGGAAGCTTCCCACAGGCCATTTGAACTTTTGGCCGATTCTGGCGGGTGGTCAGTGGAGATGAATAGACATGTTTTTATCAGATCAGGCGTTGTCATGTTTGTTGCTGCTTAGCCCAGAGGACAGATCTGAGCATGTGGCCCTAGTGGGGGCCCTGAGGAGGCGTTTTGTACAGTGTGTGTGGAGCGTGTGTTCTAGTGTGTTCTAGTGCACTCAGAACTCTGCAATAGGCACAGGAAGCGGAGGGAGACACTGCAGACCCTGGCCAACGACACCGAGAGCCTGTCCCGGTGAGCAGACGCCCACATGCCGGCAGTCAGGCAGAGCGAATTCTGATCAGCAGATGGTGGTGAGGTCTGTGAGGGAGAGCAGCGAAGGACTCACAGAAGCCAGCCTGGGCGGACGAGCTCGCTGAACCGCGCCGTCTCCATGCAGGCGGACCGCCGCTCCCCGTCTGGCCAGGGGCCGAGGGTCTGCTGGGGCTGTGGGCCGCCTGGCCACCTGCTCAGAGAGCCCTGAGGCTGTGAGAACCCAGGGAAACGAGTCCACGTAGGTAGGGGGGCGTGAGACCCTGGGGCGGCGTTAGCTCAGGAGGTAGAGCGGGTCGGCTGGTAACCGCAAGGTTGCTGGTTCGATCCCCGGCTCCTCCTCCTCCTAGCTGAGTGTCGTGGTGTCCCTGAGCGAGACGTCACCCTCACCCTGACTGCTCCCTGACCCGCTGGCTGGCTGTCGCCCTGCGTGGTCGACTCCGCCGTCGTTGTGTGAATGTGTGCATGAATGGGTGAATGTCAGTCAACACTGTGAAGCGCTTTGGATAAAAGCGCTTTATAAATGAGGACCGTTTACCATTTACCCGTACTCCCGCCGTCATCGCCTGGAGGAGCTCAGTTGACGGAGCATCACAGAAAACGTGACAAAAAGAAACATCATTATGCCACATCGACAACCGCTTTGACGAGGTGAAAATTGGTTTGGGGGCGAGTAAAGGTTTAAAGTTAGTAAAGGTTTAAAGTTAGTAAATGTTTAAAGTTAGTAAAGGTTTAAAGTTAGTAAATGTTTAAAGTTAGTAAAGGTTTAAAGTTAGTAAAGGTTTAAAGTTAGTAAATGTTTAAAGTTAGTAAAGGTTTAAAGTTAGTAAATGTTTAAAGTTAGTAAAGGTTTAAAGTTAGTAAATGTTTAAAGTTAGTAAAGGTTTAAAGTTAGTAAGGGTTTAAAGTTAGTAAATGTTTAAAGTTAGTAAAGGTTTAAAGTTAGTAAATGTTTAAAGTTAGTAAAGGTTTAAAGTTAGTAAATGTTTAAAGTTAGTAAAGGTTTAAAGTTAGTAAAGGTTTAAAGTTGGTAAATGTGTGGGGGGTTCTTCCAGTCTTTTAGGATTCAACCATACACTGAAAATTATTACCAGGATTTCACAACATTTAACATTATATTGCACAATAAAATATTGTATTCAGAATTATATTGTGAAATATGTATGCTAGGCCATCCTCTGTCATAAGACAACGTATTACTGTCACATTTGAATTGCACTTAAATCGCGCAGCATTGTGGGATATGGTGTGATCAGAAACTACTGGAAAGTGGCTACAAATGATGAGCTAACATTGCCAAACAAGATGAAGTAGTGAACTCCATACTCTGATACAGTAAGTAATTCACCCTCATACCCAGAACTTTTAGTCCCAGCCACTTGTCTGCGTTACCACCACTGTCTAAAGACCAGCAAAGATAGGCAAATTAAGGTCCTTTGACAGCAGGCACATAAGGAATAAAATACATGAAAAAGCGACAAATACTGCAAAAAATCAGACCACCAAAATCGCGTCAACTATCTGCAGATGTTGAAATGGCTGAAATAAAATGCTTCGAGGACTCAACCTCTTGAATTAGAGATAAGATGTTAAGATGTTGGTGCCTGCAAGCTCCAGCCCCAAAGTTTGTGTACTTTTGGAAAGCACTTCCCCCCGAGCAGGGACCGTTTGGGGGGTCAAGGATGTTCCCGGAACTTCCTTTAGACCCTGGTTCCTCTGGTGGAAACGCGACGTTAGACTGTTGTGCCTTCGTTCATAATGCTTGCTGTGTGCTGCTAGCTAGTGCACACATTTGATTTGAATGTGTATGTGTTCCCCCTCACGTGGTAATGTCCTCTTCTCTCTGATCCCAGGTTCCCTCATATATTTCCACACAGTACGCCAAACCGAACGCTGCTGCTTTCCAGCAAATGGCAAAAAACAAAAGAGTCGGGAGGTAATGTCACGAGCCTTAAATAATTTAAAGGTTGTTATACTGTTGGTTGTTTGTAACAATGAGTCTATGAATGAATGAATGAACCAATGCTCATTAGAATCACAGTCATTTTCCCTCCAGATCCTTTCAGATTGCTTTTCTCCTGCATTCCTCGGTAGGCTATTGACTTTAATTTCTTTCATGAACTGTATGAAAACCAAATATGACAAAAGCATTAATTTCAGGTGACATGATGAGGCCTAGGGCTTGAATGCTGTGCATTGAAGGACAAGTGGTGACGGGCCACACGACAACCTCCTAAATGGGATAGCTGCAGCCCTTGCGAGCTGCTACCATTCAATCTGCAGTACCCTGAGGATGGCTCCTGCACTCTGGAGTTCATTCAAAGGTTTTTACGACACTCAAATGAACATTGCTCTGCATTGCTTTCTTGGCCTCCTTGCTTGATAAACCAGACAACCTTCTCATTTTGCTTGCATAAAGCATATATGCTTGTTTACTTGGCATTCAAGCTTGCCTGCCTCCTATGCTTTATTGATTATTTGATTCTTCATCAGATTCTTTTAGAACGACAGTGTAAGCAATGTGTGAATGAGCGCATGGTTGAGCAGTCTCCATTGTCTTCACTGCGTATGGTCAATCCGAATTCAGCTGACCAGCACTCTATCAGCTTTGTCCTTCTGATATAGCATGGCAACGAGAGCACTCTGCCTGTGAGCTGCGGACATCTGCTCTGTTTTGGTTACACAACCTCACACATTTTAGTGCGTCGTTGTGTCATGATTTTCTTTTTAGCACTTATCTAAGTCGATGACTTGATAGCATGCATGCTTGCGTGACATTCTTTCTGGTTTAACAAGTGTTTGTTTTTCAATGCTTGCATGTGTAGCTAAATGTCTACATACCTGATTTGATCTTGCATCAATCTTGCTTGCCTTTGAATACTACTTTCTTTCATTTGTGTGCAGGGTTTACCTAAAGCAGCGCTTCTCAAAGTGTGGGGAATAGAGACGTGACAGGTGGGGCGCAAACGGGAGGAAATTTCACTGAAAACTCCATATTTCTTATGGTAGGAGCAAAAGCTTGACAGTAGGGCTGGGCGATATGGACCAAAAGTCATATCTCGTATTTTCAAGCAGAATGTCGATATAAGATATATATCAATATTTGTTCATGCAATAAAATAGGTGCCGTCGCCGCGCTCCAACTCGTCATTCTATATCGGGGGCGCCGCGTCGCTGTGCTCGTTAACCTGCCTTGCTGATTGCAAACTCAATCCTAAATTTGGGTGTAGGCCAGGGTAGCTAAACATTTTCAAATTAGTCAAAAACAGTCGGAGCAAGATGTGGCAAATACATGTTTCGCGCTGAAGGGGATTTTAAAAAGTGTCCTGCACGGGTCTTATTTTGCAAACCCGTCCGCACCCGTCCTTACCCACAAAACTTAAAACCACATCCGACCCGTGTTCCGACAGTAGCGTGATTTACATTCCACACCCGACCAGACCCGCTATAAATTGATACTGACGCCCGACCCGCACCCGAAGGAAAATTAGACACATAAGATGGAACGCCGGGGAATTACACTAGCGGCGTTTGGCGTGGTGCTTTAGATTGCCGTGCAAAAAAGCACATCATCCACTGTTGACGGTTTTAGTTTTCTGTTTGACTCCTCCGCTCCTGAATGTCAGATCCAGCACCGGAGGAGTCTCGCTCGCTTGCTTGCTGCGCTGGATGCGCTGAGCGGGGATGGCGAGGATAAATCTGTCAATCTGAGCGATATTGGGAAATGAACGACCGTGCTCTCCCCACCACGATCACACACCAAGAGAGTCGTCTTTAGGTGTTTTGTAATCAAGCAGCAGCTTCATCCCGATGCTGCGGAGCCTCATCGCTGGAGTCCTCTACGTCCGATAGTGTGTCCGCTGACACTCGAGCTCGCTTCTCGGCCGGGGGCACTGATCGCATATTTTGTAGATGTGTCACTAATAATGCTTTTTTTTAAAATTTGAAATAGGCCTCCATTTTAACATTTTAAGCTTGCAGCTTTGCAGCCACTCAAGCAGGGATAGGTCTCATAAGTTATTTTTGTCATGACACAGCTGCACTTTTATTTTCTCTATTTTTGAACTTGATGCAAGTTATGACACAGCTGCACTTTTATTTTCTCTATTGTTGAACTTGTTGTTATTTGATGTTATTGAGTTAGAATTTAGATACAACATGATGTAACTTGATGTTACTTCAATAAATTTAGAAATGTTAAGCTTGGCTATTTCATTAGCGTTGTGTTGGGGCGATGGGGGCAGGTGGGGCTTGAAAATTCCCCCTTGTCCAAAGTGGGGGACGACCGAAAAGGTTTGAGAAACACTGACCTAAAGGGACACTGCATGTGCCTTGGACAAACGATGCAACATCTAAATATATGTCAAACAAGCTGTTGTCTTTGCTTATTTTTTTTACAGGTGCTTGTTGGTCATTAACCCTGAGACGGGCTCCAAATCAGAGAAGCGTGGAGGTATCAACCCACATGTTGGCACACTTTTAAGGAAACGTGTAGAATTTGACTGGATGTCAATGTTGAAATAATGGTGTTCCATTTTGTAAAAGGATGTTATAAGTGTTCCTAACCTCTGAGGTTTTTTATGTTTTGCTGCTGCATTGTTTTTAAAGATTCTTTACATTGTACAAGAACATTGATTGTTTACATTGATCTGTATTGCATCACAGTTGACACCGTGTGACTTGTTCTTCTGCACCGTTCATCGAATGTCTCAACTTTATTGGTATTTTTATGTTTGCTGCTGGTCAGGAGGGGGGTAGATTTTTGCTCTTGCATTGTATGTAAATATGATATGAGATGCAACTTCAATAAACTGAACTGAACTGAACAGAGATACTGCTGAATCAAAAATACAAAATGGGTATTGTCTTTTTTTATTGACCAAATTCAAAACATGTTTTGAATTTGAATATTTACAATATTTTATAGATAAATATAAATAAAATTCACTGTAAAGTCAGTACAGTCTATGATTAAAAAAAAGTTGAATATTATTTGTATTCATAATTCATTTTATTTTTAAAACAATATAGGCTATCACTCAAAAATAAATACATCGATCTGCATGTGTCCCTCCAGTTCCAGGAAAATAAGAAGCATCTTTCTCCTCATCTTTCTCATGATATATAAATAAAGTTGCCTTGCCTTATGAAAGTAACACCAGCAATGCGAATTTGATCAAGTGCATATCGACCGACCAAAAGACCAGAACCTGACACCTAATTTGAAGTTCTCTCTTAATTTCAAAGCTTTTGTTTTGGTAACTTTTACAGTAAAGCCGTGCCATGACAACTGAAACCGTTTCAGAAAAGGAAAAAGACACATAGAGGGACCAGATCTGATGGGATCAAATGAGTTTCTTTATTAGTAATATAAGGTTTTGGGCGTATATGTCAAATAGCCTTAATATCGCATACTGCTGCCTTAAATCTAGCCTGGCTCCGCCCGCCCACCTACTTCCGCCCAAATTTCATTTTCCCTTCAGTAGTCAGTCTGGGGCTGGGGCTTGTTAGTGGGATTTTGCCCAAACTAATTTCTGTCTGACCAATCAGCGAACAGAGGAAGTGGCTGAGAACGATGACGTCGAAGTAGCGACGTATTGTCAATGACAAGACCCAGCCTCGACAGTTGACTGCAAACATTATCTCTGTCCTTACTATAGAATATTAATGTAGAATTTGTAATTGTTCCTTGAACTCTAAAATTAGATGAACAAAACCTGCAGCTATCGTTGACAGACATCTTCACGCTTCATCTTGTTTTGTTTGTGTACACAGCCTGCGCATGCGCGCAACGTAGTTTTCGGCCGGTCCCGGCGTATGACAAACGTCACGACCAAACGCTATTGCGATTGGTTATGGCAGATCCAGAGTGGCACTGGGCAGATCCAATAGTTTTAAACTTCAACAGACACCCGCCTCCAAGTGAGTGAACGTTTGCCAATTACAGCAGTTCCAGACCTTCTGTACAAATGAAATGAAGTACGATGGTCTGGTAGCACCAGGCTGCCTTAAATCACCTCACCACAGGTGAACATTGGTGAGCACACCGGCCCTTGTGTGAACAGAGAAGCTCCTCCTGCAGGACCTTCTGAATGAGCCTTGTTCAGGGTTCCCTCTCTTTTTAGCTCGTCACTTTCGAGGACATTTTCCATAACCTTTCTTGTGCTCACAGAGGTTAATATATGTTTAATGTCTGACCCGTCGATAGCGGCCACCCTAATATCTATTGAATGAGTAGCAAAGTCTAACTTTTTATTTTATCAATAAGAACTGAATCAACTTCAGTGGGGTGTAACATAGCCCTTGAAGTACAAGCAGTCAACATCAAGAATGTCTCAGAATGCCTACAGTTATCTCATCAAATCGCCTAATCGTCCCAAGCAAAACTGTCTTTAAAGAGCCAGTGAACCCAATTCAGCTGGAATTACAACACCGGAACAAGAAAACCAAACGTTAAGGTCTTATTAGAGCTCTGTCATTCATGAGGAAAGAGGGGGGAGGGGATTCATTAAGACTGAGATGTTATCACCATGGTAACTTTGTGAACCCGTCGTTCAGCAATATCTTATCAGCAGTATCATAATGAGCAATGTCATGGGGTAGGATACAGAGGCACTCTACAGAGGAGTGTTTTGAGATGGAGGACCACTCTCTCACCCTCCCTCTCTCCTTCCCCTCGTCACCAGAGCAACGCCCCCTGCTTCAGCAGAGGGAAACCGTCACAGGGGTTTGGGAATCGTTAAAACATGGGATTCGACCCCTTTTTCTTTCTAAATAACAATGTAATTTTAGTAGCATTGATAAAATGTCATGGTTTATTGTGTTGATGATCATATAAGACATAACCATGTAAAGAACATGGTGCTGGGTTCACTCTGTCTTTAAAAACTAATAATCATTTTTAAATGTATACATATGGGTTGGTAAAATAATGCGGCTCTCAGACATGGCTGTCGATATCATCCGCTGGCCGTTCGGAGCTCCACACACACCAGCCTCCGGTGTGTCACTTTGTCGCGACGTCGAAGTGCCTCGGAAAACACCACACAGTATTGAAGCTAACCGTGTTACTGCATTGGACCTGACACAGTATTGAAGCTAACCTTATTACTGCATTGGACCTGACACAGTATTAGACACCAGTTTCTGGTCACAACACAACACCATATACGGTTAGACCCAACTCAACTGACCGTTAAACTGTCTCTTTTTAGTGTCTTAGATAAATCAGACCCCATAGGTGTCTTTAACATGCAATCCTTACCAAAACATACTATAGCATGTCCTTTGTCCCACAGATGCTTCATGTGTTTACCTTGTATCTTTGAATAAACACATCTGTGTTGAACCTTTTATCACACGCCCCGACACCACAGGCCAGCAGCCAGACCACCGTCATCAATGGTGGAAACTGGCAAAAACATTTGACTTGTTTTTTTTGTCTCTAAATTATCGGGATGATCCCGATCCGATCCACGGCATCGGTATCGGGAAGACACGGGCCCAGAACGCTGGATCTGATATCGAAGGGGGGGGGGGGGGGGAACTCTGATCCAAGACGCACAGTGGGACACGTGCACAGTCATTGTGTAAGTGGCCGGAGACGTAGCGGTCAAGTGGGAGGTTCACATGGTGCCATTCAAACTACGGTGGAGCGTCTGCGTCCGCCTGGCTCCCACGCATGCGCGCGTTCCCCTTGGAGGAGCTCCATAAGGGCCCGGGGGTGAGCTAGCTGGCCAGCCGGTCTAACGCTGCCTAACCTCTTTCGCCCCACAGACCAGCGCAGCCAACGGACCGGACGATGGAGGACAATGTGGAGGAGAAACAGGCCAAATGTATGACGTCATAATGTGAAACAACAGAAGCAGTATGAGACTGTCGTGCTATGTTATTATAAATACCACGACACTGTTAGTGTACAGTTGTAATAAACTGAGGTTCCATTGTTTTTTTACTTTGGAGGACTGCTGTGCTGTGGGTATTGCACAATTTTTTTAATGTTTTAAACAAATAATCGTACATGTTACAGCTTTAAACTAAGGTCTGGTCTTATACATATTATAACATGACATAACATGTTATTCCCTGTATGCTAAATGTAATTGAGGTAGCATCAATTGATCACTAACCAGGATGCTAGGGCCAGATATGATCAAAACCTATTTTGGCAAAAGTCTAATTAAATGTTTACAACCTGGACCCCTCACCACTGTCAAATGTTTACTTCTGGGTTCCTGTGATTACCTTACAATCAGAACTGTGGCCCATGGCTTCAAGAACCCTTTTGGTTAACTGATGCTATCTGAATACTGGTGTGGCCCCACATCCTTGGCTGATATCATCCTAAGCTCCCTCCTATCAGTTGATGAGACGGGAGGGTACACAACACACGGGCCTCCCAATGCACTTATCAGCGTCTTTGCAGCGTGGTGCCGATGTCTTTCGGGTTAGATTTGAGTCCCTGAATACATTAAGATGAACCTCGCAAGTTCCTGCTGATGAGCTTGAAATCCATTGAATCTAACTTAAAGATGTGTGATATAGATTGTAGCATAAAGGATATACAAATCTAGCATACACAATTCATGGTAAATATTCAGTTTGTGCTGGCATCAATTTAGTTCCGTAAAAACACCATACTACAATACAGAGGCAGCATTGAAAAAGCCAGTAATAAGAGGTATACTGGGGAGGGACACTGAACACTAAAGCAAAGAGATGGAGACCCAAAGCAGGATGGGACAGCGAGAGAGAGAGAGAGAGAGTGACTGCAGCAATAGAGCAGTGTTAGAGCTGCAATGACACAGCTCATCAAAACCAAGGTTAAAGCCCTGCTAGGCAAAAAAACAATGCAATGTAACACCAGCAGCATGCAAGTAATAAGACAAACATAACATAATTACACATATGTGCCGCCTGTACAGAGACTCTAAAACTGCACAAGATATGCAAAGAATGATGGCTTCCTACCTTCAGCTGGATCAGCAGTTTTGCTAGGTAATGGGCTTTCTGTTTTGTCACGCAGTGCTCTGTATGCGGCTGCCCGGACCGGCTGGAGAAGTGTGTGTGTGTCTCACTTCCTCCTCTGTTCCTCCTCTGCTGTCTGCCTCCCAACGCCACCGGCTCGGTGCGTCTCCCTGTGGCTAGGCTCTCCTGTAGCGTCCTGTTACAAGTTGTACTAAACCTACCCTCCCTGCACCACTCTATATTACTGTACATGTGAGAGAGGAGATCATGGTGTGAGTGTGTGTGTGTGTGTGTGCGAGAGAGAGAGGGAGAGAGAGAGAGGGAGAGAGAGAGAGAGAGAGGGAGAGAGAGAGAGAGGGGGGGGACGGGGGACGCAGAAGGCAGCGAGAGAGAGATTTACTACCAGAGGCATTGCTGTCGACAGGACTCAGCAGCAGCGCTCCTAGCAAGCATTGCAGTAAAAACCTCCAGCGTGATTTGTGTGTCCCCAGGCTAGCGTGGGTCTCTTGTGTGTATGAATACTGTTAATTCCAGAACCTCAATTCATTGCACAATTACGTTTTCTTATGACCATTTGTAAACCTTGCTTTTCACCTTAACGCACATGAAGAACAAAGTACACGTGGGTGTATGTCAGCAATTCCAATTTAGTTTTCCCTTATATTTACAGCTTCAATTTTTCCAATTCTTTTAAAAAATATCGCTCCTCCATAATTGAAAACATGATTATGTTTTCAAGCATGGAACCCAAGAACATGACCATCACCTTAATCCAAGTTCCTTCCTTAGATATTTGTCACAAAATACGACAACAATGGCCTGATCTTTGGAATGGTGTTGAAGGAATGAGACGATGGTCTTTTCTCTGGGCATGTCTTTGGTTGCTGTGATGTGTTCACTATCACTATACTTAAACTGCATGCATGATACCGATCTGTTGTGGAGCAGATAATGACAATGCCACCAGAATACAGTCTAGTGGACAGGAAACACTCAATAACAATAACCGTAAGAGTCCGGAAGGATTGATTTGGGTACAGATTCCCCAAATCTACACCCTAAATACACTCATGAGTAAGCCAATAGGCGACGTCATGGATACTATGTACGTGTTCTCTAGAGTATATGGCTCGCACAGGTCATTAAAACCACTGCATTTCTCATAGTGATCAATGACGCCCGCTGTCACTATTGGCATACACCCTGTTTGACGTAATGCGGACGTGCTCAGTTTGAGCCCAGCATGTGGGGAAGCAGGCAGCCGTCCCACACCTGTTCGTAGGTCTCCTTGATGATCCACCCCTGTCTTCATTGCTTCCTTGTTAACCTCCATGGTGGCATAGATTGGCTCTGAATTTGCACGGCTCACGCCGTGCAAATTCTATGAACACCTCTCCTTGAGGCTGTCTTATATGTGAGGATGCCACTTCCCACGATGGACACCACGGACTAACCTGTCATCGAATCCATTCCTGAACTCACAATAGTCTGAAAGCTAATGTAATGGCGCCATAAAATGGGGCCTGATATGAAACCCCATCCCCCCGATTTAGACGGCTCAGTTTCTAATAAGCTTGTAGGTCCTCCTTGCCCCACACAAACCGTTGAGCGCTGCCTTGCCTTATCGTTAATTCTATTTTGCAATGTTGGAAATTCTACTTGCAACATTTCCACATACTCAGTGTAGTCCTCACTACCGGCGCCGCACAGAGGAGCACCCGCGGTGGACGCCCATGGCTAGCTCCTGGGGGGGGGGGGGGGGGGGGGTAGGGCTCCTACGACGTCAGCATCCCAGGCTCCCGATCAGTCAAGCCGTTCTGCCAGCAAAAGGGACAAGGCCAGCAGCAGGGTTCAGTGGCTGCCAGTGGGTCCCCTGGGAACCGAGGTGTGTCGTAGCCAGGCCAGGAGAGGGAGACCGCTCCACCTGGGTGGTGCAGTAAGACGCGCCGTCATACGGTGAACAACGTTCAACAACAACAGGATGAATGCTTTGCACCGGCTTGACATGAACTAAGCACAAATGTAAATAAATGATAAATACAACTGATTTTACTTAGATTTACTGAATCGTTGATAATTGTATTTATTTAAATAAAGCGTTGACATTATACATTAGTTATAATTTATAATAAGTTGGCATAGGCCTACTAGGCATAATTAGAATGCATTAGCCTATTAGAGGAAATGGATTAGCATAAATTAAGGCAACTGGTTTCTTACAAAATTAATGAAGAAAAGTTAAATGAGGTTAAATATGAGGAATATCTTTATATTTTATGCGGGCGTCGAGTGGTCCACACAGAATGAGCGTGGTATTATCATATTCACGGGAAAAAAAACCTATTGAGAAAGCCGGGCTTTTATCCAACGTCACACAAAGAAAGTATGATATATATATAGCGAGTTAAACGAAGGTTTGGTGGGATAACGTCGACTAGGTTATACCGTAATTACCTCTATAATGGCGCTATGTAATAAAAAGGGTCGCCTGAAAAGATTGTAGCGAACGGCGGCTCGTTGGACAGCCTTGACAGACTGAAGCAGACCAAATGAGTCAGTGAGAAAACACATTTTATTGAAAAACGCTGCAAACGTTTAATTATGTGGGCCGTTTGGAGACCATGGGGCATATTGCGAGTACCCCTACGATGCACAACTGTCGGCAAATCCCGGTCTTGTGTCGTGCTTCTTCGTCTGCAAGTGGCTCATTAGTATTCCTGTAGCGTCCTTCAGACCCACCCCCACCCCCACCCCCACTGTCAAACAGCGGCAGGGTGCGCACGGCGGAGGCGAGCAGTGATCCAGGTATCTGCAGGGCTCCGCGGAGATCTTGTCACGGGACCAAAACCCTCGGCTGTAACTGCTGTTTTTAAACGTGCCGGCCTGTGAAATGGAGGCGATTATTCCTTAAGAAGAGCCAACCCGACGAGGAGGATGAAGCCGCTGCTCTTGCTGATGCTCTTGTGGCGCGGTGGCTTCTGCGGCTCCCCCAGCGTCCAGATCGGTATGTTCTTTTCTCCCGTCTGCTTGACAGCTCACGCTGCTCCTCTTAGCGCCTAAACCGTTTGACAGTGAAACATCTTTCGTTTCATTTTAATTTTCTCACCGTCCGCTGTGTGAAATGGTCTTTGGTTTTTTGCTCCACAAAATGACCGAGCGCATGTTGGAGGCTTGTGGCGGCCCAGCTGACGGCTCGATGATGGTTCATTCAAAACCATATCTCAAAATATCCCTTTTCCTTTTGGGCAATAGTTGGATATACATTCTACATGTGCCTTAAAACGAGAGCGAAACAGGGTGTGGGGAGAAAATTATATTTGAACTAAGTAGGCCACTACGGTTATGGGGATGGCACATTTTCTCTCTCTCTCTCTCTCTCTCTCTCTCTCTCTCTCTCTCTCTCTCTCTCTCTCTCTCTCTCTCTCTCTCTCTCTCTCTATATATATATATATATATATTTATTTATTTATTTCTTTTGTATTATTATTTATTTATTTATTTATTTTATTATATATTTTTTTGAACAAGGTCTTTTACAAGACGCATTTTAAAGTTGTAAACATTTTCGAAGTCAGACATGGGTATAGATTTATAATTTTCATATGACATGACCTCTTAGTCTGCCAGGTCTCTTTTTGACCCTTGTCAATAAGCAACTATGAGCATGGATTAACCTTATAACAACATCTCGTTTTATGTATGGGACAAAATGACACAAACCATGATAATAAACATAAAGCATACGCTAACAATTGGGTCTAATTCAAATATTATGGCCCTGACAGGCAGCTAGAGTGCTAGTTATGTGTACGCCGTCTAGAGATTCTGCTGGAGTTCTGCTACTGCAGTTCGCATTGCGATTATGGGTTTCAGCCATTTTAGCTCCACAGCCCATCTTTATGGTTTCGGCTGCACTACTGCTTATTATTTTGTTAGGCATCTATTGCATATGTAGTTAGAATTTGGTTATATGTGATGTGGTTTTAGTAGTCACAAACGATCTGATTAAATATGAAATCATCCCCATTTCATTTTATTGTAGTGCCTTTGTAACAGATAAAACAATGCAGATACATACATAAATAAAGTAATGTAGTAGCCCACTACTAGATTTAACATGATGTTGGAACCCAAAGGTACTGGAGTCTGGTTCTTGAGACTATGGTTTGATATATTCGGATGCTCCACTAGTGGTCTATTCTTCAGGATGCTGATCTACTGCTTTAGGATGAAATATAGGTTAGTTCAGTATGAATTGTTACAAAATGACCCCTTAATTGTCCTCATAGAAAATCGACTTACAATTTAACATTATTGCTTACCATTAGCCTATGTTTGGGTTAAGGATATTGCAGTTGGATGATACCAATGTTGTATTTATATATTTTTTTAAAAAGGTATCAAGCCTTCTTTAGTAAAATATGCATGTTGCTGTCACATTACTGTAAAGACTAGATTCATGCAATGGAACGTACATTTAAAATCCACACATTTATATAATTACGTCAGAGACATTGTTATCACATCAAGCAATAAGTGTGACTAGCCCACAGCTATCATTCGACATATTGTGGTTCAAGATATTGATTAACTATTTACGGATTATTGTTTGGCATCCGAAACAGCAATTGTATTTCCTTAAAAAAAGTAGTATTGGAAAGTATTTTCTGAATGACTTCTGCTTCTCATATTATTCGATATTAAATGGGATGAATTGAGATTGCATTCATGCAGACCATGGCATTTCAGTGGTTATGAAATATTGCCACACACGTCATGTTTGTATAACCTTAAAAATAAATAACACATGAGGAAATAAGGTTCTCCCTGATTCTGTGTGAAGCTGCATACTGAATAGCATACATAAAACATCACTCGTTGGTAAGTAGAGTGCCGTCATTAATTTTACAAGCTGTCAGCTTGTAAAATGGCAAATCCTGCAACACATAATATGCCTTTAAAAAGCATACTTTTTACAGCGGAAAGCAGAACACATATGTACGTAGTACTTATTTGGATGCAGCCCTAGAGACACAGGTTGCATCTGGGCTAAATAAGGCTGGTGGCTACGCTGTACACCGCCTGTGCCCACAGCTATGACATAGTTAACTGCTGGATAAATGTGCCATGACAAAGAGCGTGATACTGCAGTGTTATGACAGGTGTTATTCCAGTCATCACTGACGTTATCAACTACTGATATCTGTGTTTATCTGTTGGTGTTTTGCCTATGTTATTGACCCAAGAATGCTTGCAGTGATATTCTGAAACCACAGCATGGAAACCATATACCTTCTTTGATACTCTTGTTGTCCCTGCAACTCATTTACATTTAGGGCATTTATCAGATGCTTTTATCCAAAGCGACTTACAATAAGTACATTAGTCATAAGAAGTGAAACAATATATCGCCGTCGGTACAGTAAAGATGTTCATAGAACCAAGTGCAAGTACTGACAATTGCCAGGCTAACCCCATTCCCCGTATACAGCAGTGATAGCTAGCTACTGCAGATGCTACACAACTAAGTACATGCTACACAACATGCATACACAACACAATTAAGTACATGCTACACAATTAAGTACAGTGAATGAATACAACCTGCAAGTGCGTTCATCAAGTGCTAGGATGTACAACAGACAATAGTGCAACAGACAAATAAGGGACTGAATTTTACTTTCATGAAGCTAAATATTAGTTTCAATTTGCCTTAGTTGGCTTGCTGATTGAAGTGCTACCCCAAAGATATCTCAGTAACTACCTCACACGTACTACCCCAACTATCTACTCCTATAGCAAGACATTATTGCTATTTCAATAGTTATTTGAACCGAGAAACTGTGAAAGCCAAAACTGTTAGGTATGCAGGCGTCTATCACACCTACAAACAGCTTTTTTGTCTGACCTTCTGTTGAAAGACAGATTACGAAAATGAATGAAAATAAAATAACATCATAGTTGTCATGGATGCTAGTTGCTAGTTCAGTGAGATGCATTCCGAGTATATCAACATGGTAGGTTTTGGAGGGCCGCATATTACAGCAGTTTGGAATTAAAAAACAAAACAGGGATGTGATGTTGAACACTCTGTTAAAGGTGCTTTGGGTAGGATTTCAGAGTTGTAAATAGTGCAAAAGGGCAGAGGAGGGCAACATTTAAAAATAAACAACCCAAAAAAGCAAGTCCCTCTCTGCAATCCCCATCCTACATGTCTCCGCCATTGAGAAGACGGCATGTGAGAACGACTTGTGAGACATGTGATTGACAAGAAGTTTGAATTCCATGACATCGCCAGGCAAGAGATGCTCTGATTTGTCAAAAAATCTGCCGGTTGTAACGACCGGTGCCATCAGGAATACAACGGATAGGACCCAATCGCTGATGCAAACTCAGGAAAGTAAATAAGGAATTAATAATGGCAACACTAACCACAGTTCCACCAACTGGCAAGGAAAAACAAACTACTACAGAACTAGAGATGCAATGACCAAAGCCCAAGACAGCATCAACCATCTGACACAGGAACAAAGATAGTGAACAGGTTTATATGTGGAGAGGCTGATGACGGCAGTAGGTGCAGTGGGCAGATCGATGAGTAAGCTCAGGTGAGGGAAATGAAGTCATGGCAGATATTATATATATATATATTGTAAAGTGGATGGGAGTGGCAGGATCTGGAACGCAAGGAGAACTGGAAAGAAAGGAGTCGGCAAGAGCTATTGCATTTCTAACAGATTTCCCTCAAACTGGAAAAAGTACAACTTCATAAGAAATGTTGGTGTGCAGCTTGCTCAAAATATTCGGTAGCGAGACGTGAAGTAGTGCTGTAGTTGAAGGATGTTATATGCTGCTTATTGCGTGCTTTGGGTGGTTGCTAGGGTGTTCTGAACAGTTCCTAGTGTTCCAGATGGATGATAGGACGTTGGTGATAGGACGTTGGTGATAGGATGTTGTTGATAGGACGTTGGTGATAGGATTGGTGTGTCGTGTTCTAGTAGCTGCTCGGAAACGGTGTGGTGGCTATAAAGTTGGGTGCACACAACTTTATTTAAATACATCAATTGAAATAGATCAAGAGATAGGGAAAATGTATGGGAAAGATATATGTTCATATTTTGGTTTCTTGAATCTGTGTTCACGAGGGTTAACCATCATATAAGATTAATATGACGTAACATGAACCCCATGTCTGCTACAAGTGGTCAATGTTAAAGCAGACCTATTTTGCATGTTGCATTAATTCTCTACAAAAAGTGACATTCTGTCAGCCATTTTGGCCCCCCTATTATTTGCATTGAGCTGATGGTGCTTGCCAGGCTATGTTCTTTAAACACAGCGTTAGGTGTATCTAATGGGGTCTTTGTAGTGTATTTTGTTGTCTGTCAGTCACATGTTTATCACAACTTTTTAGGATTATTCGACTTTTCAGAATCTTCCATTGTCATTGTGGCAGTTAACCTTTCCTGTTAACTCTGTTAGTACAAACCAGATGATTCGAGCATTTCGCAAATGTGTGTGTGGTGGTGTCTGGTTATCCTGTGTGCCTTCGTTGCTATATGCACCAGAGGTGTGAGGCCTCACCCAGCCAGTCTAATCAGTCTGACTCAGGCCCTTTGAGGCTGCTTAAACCAGCCGTCAACAAGCCCTGGATGTAGTCGGTGCCAGTTAGCCTGAAACTTGCCTTTTGAGTTCTTAGTAATGCAACGCTACCTGAGGAGCCTGAGGGTTAACGGTGTTAACGTTGACATCACTGCCACTGCCGTTGGCCTTTACGTTAGTCCTTTACGTCAGTCCTTTACGTTAGTCCTTTACTTAGTCCTTTATGTTAGTCCTTTACGTTAGTCCTTTACGTTAGTACTTTACGTTAGTCCTTTACTTAGTCCTTTACGTCAGTCCTTTACGTTAGTCCTTTACGTCAGTCCTTTACGTTAGACCTTTACGTCAGTCCTTTACGTTAGTCCTTTACGATAGTCCTTTACGTCAGTCCTTTATGTTAGTCCTTTATGTTAGTCCTTTACGATAGTCCTTTACGTTAGTCCTTTACGTTAGTCCTTTACGTCAGTCCTTTACGTTAGTCCTTTACGATAGTCCTTTACGTCAGTCCTTTACTTAGTCCTTTACGTTAGTCCTTTACTTAGTCCTTTACGTTAGTCCTTTACTTAGTCCTTTACTTAGTCCTTTACGTTAGTCCTTTACTTAGTCCTTTACTTAGTCCTTTACGTTAGTCCTTTACGTCAGTCCTTTACGTTAGTCCTTTACGTTAGTCCTTTACGTTAGTCCTTTACTTAGTCCTTTACGATAGTCCTTTACGTTAGTCCTTTACTTAGTCCTTTACGTTAGTCCTTTACGATAGTCCTTTACGTTAGTCCTTTACTTAGTCCTTTACGTTAGTCCTTTACGTCAGTCCTTTACGTTAGTCCTTTACAATAGTCCTTTCGGGTTCCAGTGTTCTTTCCCGATCAGGTTCTGCTTAAAGGGACACTGTGCAGCGTTTTAAGTGATGTATTAGCTCAAATCAAAGTCTTCATTCATAAATATGTCCTCATTGGTGCAAAATTACCTCTACCAATAATCTCATTTATACTCCTGAGCGAAGAATTTCTTATCTGTATTTATTTATTTACGTTCAACGGGTAAGTCCTAAGGAGGCTTCAATGTCCTTCAATGTCCTTCGAGGTCTGCGCAGGGTTTCCCACAAAAAAGAGCTTTGTAGAGTAGGGAATGCTTCTGAGAACCTTCTGCTTCTGTCTGATCAGTCAATTAGGAACAGATATAACATTTCACGCACTATTACCGGACATTGCCAAATTTGGCAAGTTAACAAATTTCACCCAAATGATAGCACTTAGATCCATAGTTAGGTCATAGATGTAGCCTACAGCCCATTTGAAAAGGCCTAAACCAGTGAATTAGGTTTTAGGTTTAGGTTAGGTTTTAGGTTTACCTTTTATAGGTTGTTTATTATATCTCTGATCTAATGAGAGATCTTACCCGCAACTCCAAAACGAGCTGTGCATGTTTATTCCAGTCAAACTATAGAATAAAGTGTAGTATAGTATATAGAGTATAGCGATCATAAGAGTATAGTGTAGTATAATATATAGAGTATAGTGATCATAAGAGTATAGTGACCATAAGAGTATAGTGATCATAAGAGTATAGTGACCATAAGAGTATAGTGATCATAAGAGTATAGTGATCATAAGAGTATAGTGACCATAAGAGTATAGTGACCATAAGAGTATAGTGACCATAAGAGTATAGTGATCATAAGAGTATAGTGACCATAAGAGTATAGTGACCATAAGAGTATAGTGACCATAAGAGTATAGTGACCATAAGAGTATAGTGATCATAAGAGTATAGTGATCATAAGCCGATAACGAATCTGACTACGTGCTCCGGGTCTAGCGGGGTTAACTGAAACTGAAACGCCGAGACAATGACATTAAAGCGGGGCGCAAAGTGAAGTGATGCCCAGTCAGGGTTCAGCAGTCTACAGCGCTAGACCCACAGTGACTTGGAGCGATGAGCCTTTCGCTCCCCGCTTTCCATCGCTTTATTGCACTTTGAGGTCACAAAAAAACACAAATCCAAACGGGCAGGGATTTGAGATGTTCTGCTTAATTGAATGGTGCCACATTTTGTTCTATACGCTGAAACGCTTCATTCACATGTATTTACAATTTTTACTCAGTCAAATGCTTCTACGTCGTCTTTATCAATGGGTTTTGTCATGTGTGAGAGCGGGAACTCTCTGATTTCATAGATGAATGAAGTCAACCAGTCGACCACGGCTGACCATTATTAGACATCGATCTAAATGTAAACTTATTTATTTTTTGGGTGTGGTTCACAATTTTTTTTTATTTGTCTATCAATCTTACTTGTTACTCTTGAGTGAAATAAACCGACTCATTGTGTGTTATCTTCCTTCACACTTAACCCAAAATGTA
Organism: Micromesistius poutassou; assembly: GCF_964030765.1. Lineage (NCBI taxonomy): Eukaryota > Metazoa > Chordata > Actinopteri > Gadiformes > Gadidae > Micromesistius > Micromesistius poutassou. The sequence goes on along the minus strand of NC_140273.1, from coordinate 22,783,127 downwards.
TTGAATTATTTCAGTTTTTCTAACAAATGTGTTTGTGTTGCTCCTCCTCAGGTGGACTGTTCCCCAGGGGGGCTGATCAGGAGTACAGTGCGTTCAGAGTCGCTATGGTCCAATTCGGAACAACAGACTTCAGACTTACGCCACACATTGACAATTTGGAGGTGGCCAATAGTTTTGCTGTGACTAACTGCTGTAAGTATTTTACATTTGGTTGTATATTTACTTGATTAAGTGTCTATGCAGAGGGACAACTATCGCTGACTGATCACACTCAACCCATTCTACACTAAAGATCTTGTTGTCGGGTATTAACATTATTATAGCCAATGCACAGACTACTGTCCTGTTATTAATTGTCAGTGGTGTTGAACAGGTTTATGAACATTTAGCCATATATGCTGCACAGATGTACCACGTTTATATTCGTAACTTATATTCTTTGTTTGTCGACTATGAAGAGATTTTCTTCTTTGCAGCATCAATGTATACATTGGTTAACTCATTGGATGCGTTTGGAGCATGGGAGGCTAATTCTATCCTACTCGAGTCGTTTATCAATTTTGCATAAGATGTTCAAAGTCTACAGATCAGAGACTCCAACTCACTCCAATTCAGCACCATAGACAGTGGTACATGATATCATAAATGTATGAAATGAATGATCTTTCGATCAGTGACATATTTAATACTCTACACTCTACACAACTCTATGCACAATTGTATATATTACCTTTATTATTTCAGTGGTACCTAGAACACAAAGTAACTGACATAATGACATGCATAAATACGTTTAAATTCTGCGGATGGCAGAAATCTATTTTCCACTAACCCACCCCACAAATTTGTAGAGAAATTTGAGGATGTGAGTAAACAATGCTACCACAAATATAAAGCAACAACAACTAAAGAGACTGTGTTGGTCCACCTTGATTTGGGGATGTGAGCCTTCAACATTTATGCATCGATAGTATGTATGCCACATGCCTTGACAACTGGGGTAAACCGGTGCTTGGGGCCCCCATAGTAGGGGGGCCCCCAACCAACCTCAGTAGACAAACAGAGACGAAGCAAGACGAGTCTAAACGCAAAAACAAAATAAAGGGTTAGGAAAAGGGTTAGGAAATAAAGTTACCCAAGCGGCTCAAATAAAAGAAAAAAGCGATAAGTATTTGGCAACGCTGCCAAAGATGACAGACCTTTTCAAGGCTACTGTTGGGACAGACAGACAGGAACAACAACGTCCAGAGCGTTGAACATGCCGCTACAGCAGCAGCAGCTAGCTGTGAAGTGGTGCTAGGTGAAGACCTGTGAGAAGACGTCAATAAGTAGGACTCTGTGTGATGTGGAGAACAATCTATCTTTTCTCTCTCTCTCTCTCTCTCTCTCTCTCTCTCTCTCTCTCTCTCTCTCTCTCTCGTTTTTTTAATATATATATATATGTTTGTTTGAAATGTTCAATCTCACGTGCAATGCCAATTGCAACCTCACACATACAAAGTCAATCATTCCTCTTGGCAATATTTGCTAAGTATTTGACTGTTTGTGGGGGTTTACCATAACTACTTGTCTTGCTGTTATATTGATATTGATTTGATCTTAAAAAAAAGAACAGTACAGTACTGGTTTTCCTGGCATTTTGGCAAAGACAGGTGTTATCTGAAACCTTATTCTCTGTTGGGTTCCATCGTGACTATTAGTTTGTGTAGTGCTACACTTTGTGTGTTCTCTGCTTTCCATCTTAATTTTGGAGTAAAGAAGTGTATGCAGTGTTTTAAAGGGGAAGATTTTTTTTCTCATCTCCAACCTTTACTTCCGTGTGGATTAGCTTTACCTGCCTATCCACCATTCAGTCTGTACATTATTTTTCTCCATTATTTTTCTCCATTTCTCCATTCTCCATATCTTCGCCTTGGGCCCCCAATTTGCTAAATCTGCCACTGCTCGAACGTTAACTGTCCGATCTGCTCCAAGGGAGTCGAGTACTTCCTCAAAGTGTTGGATTCATCTGGCTGCTGGCTTGTTCAGATCTACAAATGTTTCCAGGAGTATATTGGCTCGTACATTTACCTGAGTGAAACATAGTATTGTAACCTCTGCACATACTTTTCAGGAAGTGTACCAACCATTCTTAATTGGTACCAAAAATTTGTTAATTTGTAAATTACATTCCTTAGACATCTCTGTTGCTCGGACACTATCCCAACTTCAGAAATACAACACAGACTCACAAAAAAGTAATTGTATCAAAAACCAACATGGACACCTTTACAGCAACGTTAAAGAAAATACGTTGCAGTAAAGTCAAATATTACGCCAGACGTAGTGTGTTCTTCTCTGGGTGATCAAACCATCGTAACCTTCTCTCTAAACATCCCTTAACAGGGTCAGTCCTCATAAAGATTTTAAGGGGTGAGCACTCTCACCTAGGCATGGGCAATAATACAATAAATTATTGTATCGTGATAGATTTTTGATCAATATCAATATAAAACATGTTCAATATATATCGATAAGAGACTGGACCACCGAATCTAGCAGCTGGGTTTGTTACACAAACACGGTTCCGTACTTATTTACAATATTTGAGTGTTTTTCATTGTTGTATCGACATTGGAGTATTTATCAATGAAGTGGAAGTGGAACAGTGGAAGGTCATATTAAGTGTTAAACAGAAGAAGTGTTTAAATCCAGCATGGTAATTCCTAGTATTTTTAAGTCATTAAAATAATCAATAGTTATCGATATCGATCAATATGATCAAGTTATATTGTGATATGTCTTTCAGCCATATCGCCCAGGCCTACTCTCACCTATATCAGTTCGTACTTTAAGGGCAGGTGATCCCCTGTTGCAGCTCAAAGCCTAACACTATACATTTCAGAAACCTTCTCGGGGGGGGTGAGAGTTCTCAGTGGGGGGGCCATAAGACTGAGGCCCCATCCACACGGATGAAAACGATCCGTTTTCATTTGATGCGTTTCAGGAATATCTCCGTAAAGACGGACTCGTGCGAAAACGCATCGAGCTGTAGAAACGCTGTAGTACATATCCAAGGCCACTGTGTGGCGCTGGTTCACCACAAAAAGAAAGTGGAGTGCATCAAACCTGCGCGCATCAAGCCCATGCACGCTGTATATAAACCTACAGTCGAGGAGGAGAAAGCAGTTCTAGTCTAGTCTTTTAGATTGAGCAGAAATACTTTTTTAATGTACAGTTAGTAATTACATTTACCAAGGGGCTGTATTTAAAGCTACAAAAATAATACAAATCAAATAAATAAATAAAAAAATCAACGCAACTCTAACGTCCCCAGCTGGTGGGGGGGGGGGGGGGGGGGGAGTTGCGTATATATATTAAGTACACACAATTTCTCTAATTATCGTTTCCTAGGTTACCCATAAGCCATTGTGTGTTTCAGCCCGGAACAGTTGATATCAGTTAGCAGCTAGTTGCTAACGATATTAAAGATGGCTGTCTATTTTGATTCTGAGAGTGATGGCGTCACATCATTTTGGTCTGCTCAACAGTAAATAATAATAATCATTTTTGAATATTATATTATTAGGGTGAATTATTTTCCAAGTAACCTTTCGATGTATTTCTGTAAGTCTATTATGAGTCCAGTCACCAGGCTGCATAGCAGAGCCAGTGGCTGATTACAATTACTCTATGGTTAACCTCACTCCCTGACCATAAGAGTGCTATCATTTGCTGACCCAAATCAGGTTGGCTTTAGTAAATTTGTATTGCTATTAATATCATTTTCGAGACTGCTTAAAGATCCAAGTTTTTAGTAATACCACTATCGATACTTTTCTATTAATTGGTTGAAAGACGAGAGAACAATAAATTCTCAATATAATTGGTATTTCTTTTATTGTTTAACTTTGAGTCTGTGACTGTTTCTGATCAGAATGAAATCCAATAAACAATCAATAATAAAAGAAACACTGCTGCTGATGGGCGTTGCCTGGTGACGGGGTGCTGGCCGGTGAGCAGTCACACGGTCCCACAGTCACCGCAACGTACAAAAACAGAGACGGAATTATGTTGAACTGGGGCAGGGCGGAAAGAAAAACTTGGAGGCAACCTCTAATCTAGTGCCTAACAGCAGCAATCCCGCTCACCCAGTCGGAACAGCAGCTGAGGGCACCCCTAGGCGCCAGACTGGATTTGTATATCTCAGCAGAGGCAGCTTCCCTGATTACAGATGGCAGACTATTCTATAGATAGTGCGCTCAATAGGGGAAGGCTCTGTTTCCTGCTGATTGCTTCTTAACCTTTAGTATTGAAAGAAGGCCAGCTCCCGAAGACCGGAGGGGCCGCCGAGAAGGACTGTACGGAATAGTAAGGTCCTTCCGGTAGGACGGTGCTGATCCGTGCAAGGCCTATAGGTCTGGTTAAGCAGTAGCACCTTCAAATCTGAAGCTGCAGTTATTGGGAGCCAGTGGAGAGAAGCAAGAATAAGTGGAATATGCTCAAATGTTCTCATTCTAGTTCGTAGTCTTTTCAGCTTTTCGTGGTAAGTGTTTACAGTAATAAAGTCTAGGGGATGATGAGCGTCTCTGCATTCACTGTGGATAACATTGGTCTGTTTTAGCTAAGATGAAAAACACTTTCATCAAAATATAACCAGAACTGCATTCTTTCATCTTATAAAACACTTATAAGATGAAAGAATGCAGTTCTGGTTATATTTTGATCAAATCTTGATCAAAACTGAGCCTTAGGGGTCTAGGCCAGGCTTCTTGTGGAGACGTTTCATCATAGCAGTCTTCAAAGAATCAGAAAATGGTCCAGTTGAGTTTAAGGCTGGCTTTACACGACAACGCTCCCGGGTGAAACCGACAAAATATTTGATCAGATATGCCTTTAGTTTAGACAGCGACAGCGTTTTCGGGGCTTAAAAACGCCAAAAAATTAACCCACCCTCCAGAGTGGAAATCTTGAAAACGCTCCACCGTTGCGTTTCCGTCTAAAGGGTTAACAACGCAAAAGGTGTGCTCTGAGCTGCTCACGCTGGCTCTCGTCCCGTACGCGTTTACGTCACGTCCACGTGCAGCACGGGCAAACCACAACAAACATGTCGGATTTCACACACTTTTGCGTCACCGTATGCACGCAGATTTCCACCCAAAGACGCTCGTCTAAACGCAGAATGAAAAGTGGGGAACGCAACGCCACTTTTGCGGTTTGTGTTCAGATCGTTGTCGTGTAAAGCCAGCCTCAGTTGTAGTAAGAGAGAGGAGCAAGTGTTAGGGCTAACTACTAGCAGCCTGGCGGTCACCACTGGACCAAGAAACCACCACCTTCAAAGTGGGCATACAGTTATTGCATAACGTTGAGGTATAATGTGAGACAACCAAGTGTGAGATTTCAACCACACAGGTCAAGACAACATGCAGGGTGTTTCCACCACTCTGGGGAGGTTGTCTGAATCCAAACGTGTCTATGCTAGACAGAAGACCTCTGTGAGAGAATCAGACGGATTATTCACATGAATGTTGAAATCCCAAATGAGCAGAACATTGTCAGAATATGTAACAAGATAATTCAGAGACCTCATCCACGAAATATGATTGTGGGTCGTACACTATAAGGTCCCATGACATGCCACCAGGTGTGAGTGTGATTAGCCGTTACAAGCCGTTTTGAAAATCTGCCTCTTCTGACATCACAAGCGGGCGTGTCCACCTGGATGTGTGCTGGATAGATCAGTCCACCAGCCTACCCAGTGGACTGTAGTAAACGTTGCTCATCAATCAATCCGTCATACATCTAGGTGGACACGCCCACCTGTGATGTAATCTAATCACAGTCACACCTGGTGGCACGACATGTATATGGTCTGTCCCACAAATGTCCTCTCGGAAGACATTAAAGTTCTCTAAGTCTAAGGCTAAATCTAAGTGAATGTGTCAAGGCTGGCTAAGACATCTATATGCATAACCCAGTAGAAAAATACTTCATTGGAGGGCTGCTTGCTTTCGCAAATGGAATATTAAGTACTGGTAGAAATATGGGAGTTGTGTCCTAACTCTATTAACATGTTTACAATTGGTTTCCAACGGCACCTCATTTCACAACTCGCTTACACTACGAGTTCACAACTTCTGCTTTATGGCATTAATGTTGCAGCAACTCAACTCATAGAATGGAAGTCTTTCTTTCAAATAGTTAAAGGTTTGTATGACAGTGACTTACAGGACTGAGTGGGTTGTGATGAGCCCACAACAACCAGAGCTGGACCGCAGCTCTGTGCAGGCGACAGGACCGCACCCCCCCCCCCCCCTTGTCTTTTTAGACATGCTGTCTGTTCCGATCACAACATGGCGACTGCACAGATGAGAGGAATGTAACAAGACTTTCATCATGGTGGAAAGTCCAGACACATGGATGTGAGCAGCAGGGGGTATCAGCCAGCCGCCTCAGACTGGAGTGGGAGAGGCACCACCGCCACCACCGCCCCCCAAACCTGTCCCTGAGGAGTCAGTGACGACCTCCAGGTCTGACACCGCCCCCCCAGGGGAAGCCTCCCCAGTGTCGAGGTCCGCTGACGTCGGTACAGGGAGGACCTTGAGGTTGTAACGCCTGGGATCCAACCTCTGGCGAGCGAACCGCGGCTGTAGTCGGTGCACACAGAGCCGGCCCCCAGAGGGCCCCGAGGCCCCCGAGGCCCCCGAGGGCACCTGGCCGCCGAGGGGAGAGGTTCTCTGTCCTAGTTCCTGAGTGGAGGTTAAGTCTGAAGTAGAGCTGCTGGCGCCTGGGCTGCAGAGAGCTGTTCTCAGGCAGAGGTGACTGTGGGCGTGTGTGTGTGTGTGTGTGGATGATGATGTCTGGTTTTAGCAGCCTCACCTGTACTCCTGGGCTGGGTGAGGTTGCACACCTGTGGCACATTGAGTAATCAGTGTGCACAGGTTAAACCAGCCATCAGCACACTCTCGCTCTGGGAGAATTCTCCTGCATGGCAACATGAGCACCGGTCATTTATCGTTGTCTGCAACCGTACAATAAAGCGCCCCGCGCACTCTTCTGGAGGAGCCCAGCAAAAGAACATTCTTGTTACAGTGATGTATCACCGCAACGGGGTCTCTCCTCGCCGCTCCTCGGAGAGCGCAGTCAGGAAAACGCAAAGAGGTAACAATATACAGAGATGTTGTTGACGCCTGAGCGGCCACAGCGATGCCTCGGCTCGCTCCGAGCCGGTCCGCGGGGCCAGGGAGGGGCCAGGCCCCCGGGGGCCACGCCCCTAAAGGAAAAGCGGAGACGTTTCCTGTGAGCCTTGACCATAGAAAGGTCAAAGTCAGCGTCCCTGAACTCTGGATGGATGTGAACCAATCTCCCTCTCTCTCTCACATCAGAGCAACGCTCTAATAGTGAACCGTCTCACTCATTGTTGTAGCTTGACTGTTGAAAGCGTGGATATCCAGAATGGTTCTAATCCCCCCCCCCTGACCTCTTGGGAACCAGGAAGTAGCAGGAGTCAAAGCCTTGTCTTGCCAGGCGCAGTAAGACCGTCTCCCTCTGGAGTTAGATCACTAACCAGTGACACGCTTAGGTTGGAGTAATAGTTGGTTGGTTATTTCCATATACAGTACATGTTTGTTATACATTCAGTACTGTTTTTGAATTTTGTAATATCAAGTCACGTCCCACACACTGTACATACTCGGGGCCTTATGGCGTTGATATTGCCCTGAAGATCTGTTTGTTTGATTTCCATAATGCATTTTATTAGATTATATTGTTGTTTTGAAACCCAAACCCCCGCCTTTAAAACAAGAGATAAACCAGCTCGAGTGTGGATGTTTTTGTGGTGGATGTTTGGTTTAATGTGCATTGCTTTGTAGCTTTGTGGCTCCTCCTAATTCTAGATGTTCTGTGAACTGCTCCTGGGGGACGAATGATACCATCACCTTTTTCTGACTTAAATGTTGCAAGATTGAGCATTTTTGGAAAGCCACAAATCTCCAAGTCCACATGTTCAGCTAAACGTTGCTTATCTACTTTAGACAATATGGTTAAGGATGATAGAGCTGATTATTTTGCTGACCTAATCTCCAGTAATGGCATTCCTAAAGCACTGTTTGGAGTAGGCCTGGGCAATAAAACAATAAATTATCGTATTGTGTTAGACTTTTGATCAATATCAAAATAAAACATGTTCAATATGTATCGATAAGAGACTGGACCACCGAATCTAGCAGCTGGGTTTGTTACACAAACACGGTTCCATACTTATTTACAATATAAATACAATATAATATAGTTGTATCGACATTGGAGTATTTATCAATGCAGAACAGTGGAAGGTCATAATAAATGTTAAACAGAAGTGTTTAAATCCAGCATGGTAATTCCTAGTCTTTTTAGGTAATGATCAATAGTTATCGATATCGATCAATATGATCAAGTTATATCGTGATATGTCTTTCAGCCATATCGCCCAGGCCTACTTTGGAGTGGACTTTGGATTAGCAATATTGTTTCACCTGCTGTACCATATGTGATTGTGTTCTCCATTGATGACTGTAATCACTTTCTCACTCACGTTGTTGACAGGTAAGAAGGTAAAGGCAAGCATAGCCCCTCATCCAGGCGGTACTACCATCCATCGATTCTGGACTCAGAATTCAGTATTCTTTCCCTAAATGACCCCACTGATCTAGTGGCTACAATGAATCCCTCTTCAAGTCCATTAGATATCTTGTAACATCTGTTTTTAAATGCTTACGTCTATTGGTCTTAGTTTTTTTCCTTGTTGAGCCCTCTCTGAACATTAACTTCAGGCCTATTTCTAAGTGACCTTTCTTCTCCCAAACGTTCTAGAAGGCTGTTGCCAGGCAGCTTAACACTACTCTGGACGGGCATCGTCCTTGATAAGTTTCAGTCTGGTTTGCGTCTTACTCTCTTACTCTTACTTATACCATAAGACGTGCTTCCTGCTTCCTCTTCCTCTTATGAGAAGCTTTAAGGACATCTCTCACCAATCTTATGCTGGTCATATATAAACGCACACATCTTTTAATCCCGATAAGCTTGATCAATTGGCTGTTTTTCATGATTGCATTAACACTGATAATTGTATTCACCTGAATGCAGATAAGACGGAAGTCCTGTTCATTGCCCTGACAAATTTAGCATTACACCTAATTCTCTTCCTTCTTTGATCAGTTCATGTGTTTGGACCATCACGTTGGACCCTCACTAAGCTTGGGTCTATTGTAACAAAAATAAAATGGAAATGTTCTATACATGATTTTATTTCTTCACGTTTAGATTTCCGTTCCATTACCCGCCTCAGCCTATCTGCGTTGGGTCATGTAAACATTTGTCAAAGTGCTGCTGCAGAGCTTCTGACAAGGTCCTGCTGGAGACCTGATATGAACCTGTCTCATGTCCCTCCACTGGCTTCTGACAAGGTCCTGCTGGAGACCTGATATGAACCTGTCTCATGTCCCTCCACTGGCTTCCCATACATTCAGGACAGTCTAAAGCCCCGGTCCGCACCCAAAGAGCATGGTCAAGACCGCTTTTACATTTTGGACTGACACTGTAACACACGGGATCTTACCTACTTCTCCTTCCGCCAAACCGTATATAATATTATGTTTAAAATAACTGCATTACAGCCTGAGATCTGACGAGCCCCTGGCAGCATCTGGGCCGCGTTCCAGAGAACCGCCACATGGGGACGGAACCTAGCGGCACGTTGTCGTCTGAGAATTAAATAATCGTAGGAAGTAACACAAATAATGTTGTAATGTTTAAAAACAAATAATGTTTGTTAAGATCCAAACGCCAGAGCGGGCACCTGATTCACAGCCTATATGGACTGCTTAAGGCCTCTGAGCGGCACCTGCAAAGGACTCCCCGATTCAACTCTAGGGGGGGTCATGCATTTGGAGTTGGCCTGGGCGATACGGCGGAAAGACCGATCACGATATCACTCGATCATATTGATCGATAACGATAACTATTGATCATTTTAATGACCTAAAAAGACTAGGAGTTACAATGCTGGATTTAAACACTTCTGTTTAACACTTAATACGACCTTCCACTGTTCTATTCTACTCTGTATAATGACGATCAATTGTTCAACCTCTCTCTCTCTCTCTCTCTCTCTCTCTCTCTCTCTCTCTCTCTCTCTCTCTCTCTCTCTCTCCCTCTCTCTCTCTCTCTCCCTCTCTCTCTCTCTCTCTAATGTAGTTTGCTCCCAGTTCTCCCGAGGCGTCTATGCCATCTTTGGCTTCTACGACAAAAAGTCGGTGAACACCATCACGTCGTTCTGCGAGACGCTGCACGTGTCCTTCATCACGCCCTCGTTTCCCGTGGAGGGGATGAACCAGTTCGTCCTCCAGATGCGCCCGGAGATCAAGGGCCCCCTGGTGTCCTTAGTGGAGTACTACAAGTGGGAGAAGTTTGCCTATCTCTATGACAGCGATAGAGGTAACGGCACTACTCGATACTAACTCATTATAGAAACGTACCACCGCCAAGTAGCCAACTGTTGACGTTCTGCGTGTAGGTTTGTCAACTCTTCAGGTGATTCTGGATACGGCAGCCGAGAAGAAATGGGTCGTCACGGCGATCAACGTTGGAAACCTGAAAGATGAGAGGAAAGACGAGGCCTACCGCTCGCTATTTCAGGTATAGACACACGCATGCGTTCACGTTCCCCCCCGTCTCCGATGTCTAGTCTCTCTAATGGAATCAGTGATGTGGAACAGTGATTTTCAAACTGTGGTTCGCGACGGTACTGCAGGTGGTCCGTGGAAAAGCAAACAAAAAAAAAACAACTAAAAAAACAAACTAAAAAAAGCAAACTTCGTCATCACATCACATGCATAGCCTTTATATATAGGCAGTGTATACCTGAAACTATTTGTTTTAAATTATAAATGGAAGAAATAAGCCCTAATATTTTAATTTCCAGTAAGTTTCTTGAGCTCCCGTTTGTGAAATGTTTTGCATATGTTACTTGGACAAACTCCCAGCCTGTTCGTTGAGGACTTTGAGAAGATTTGATATTTGACTTTATCCAGTTCAGTTCAGTTCAGTTCGTTTGTGATTACTGTACATATTTAATACTCCATGCTATGGATATAAGCCTGGTGTTCAAATGAACCTGATTACGCCCTCGGGAGCTTTAAATAAATACATTAAATATGTGGCAGCCGTTGTGTGCAGTAAACGTTCTTTTAACAAGCCTGTTGTACTGATGTTACTTTTAGTGCTAATATATGCAGGTAACTCAGGTAGGACTGTGTGTAGACATATTTTATTATGTGTGTTATAAGGTGGTCCGCGAAAATTCTTGATTATAAAAAGTGGTCCACACACACTCAAAGTTTGAAAACCCCTGATGTAGACGATAGTATACTGACGAGGCAGCAGTCAGTTCTTTCCGGATGGGTAGGGATGCGTATGTTTGAATATAATCACAATGTATGCAGTGGGCGTCCCTCTGCACTAGTGGTTCTGTGTGAGTGTGGACTGCCAGAAGGGTTCTAACCCGTACAGCGAGAGGGACCCTTTGTCTCCCTGGCGTTATGGTTTGTCTCCTCGTGTAAATCCTCGCCCCCCCCCCCCCCTCAGGTCAGCAGTCTTACACAGAGGCTACAGTCCTCTGTGATACGGACACAGCGTCCGGTGTCCATTCAGCCTTAAGAACCCTTAAGTACCCTACATGTCCACCGCATGCTGTGCCCAGGCCCCCGCCGCCCCACCCAGTCTCCAGTAACCCTGTGGGTCCTGGTCAATGGAGGTCGTGGAAGTGCTGTAACTCCGATTACAGACTAGTCTTTTACTACAGTTTCTACACGCTACATTCGATTAATTTCATTCAATTCTAGCTTCTTCTATCTTCTTCTTCTATCCCTTGATCGGATGTCTATTATTGTTAACTGTTTGTGAGCCATTGCAGCATCGTGCCACAGCCATTGTGTCAGAACCGTCTGTATGTGAATTTGTGTTTTCATCGTGTAAAGCAGTTTGTAGCTATTTGTGTAACATTCTCACTTGCTTTCGCAGGATCTGGAAATCCGTAAGGAACGGCGTATTATTCTGGACTGTGAACAAGACAAAGTTAAAGACATCATGGAACAGGTTGGATCATCTGTCTCTGTCTATCTATCTATCTATCTATCTATCTATCTATCTATCTGTCTATCTATCTATCTATCTATCTATCTATCTATCTATCTATCTATCTATCTATCTATCTATCTATCTATCTGTCTGTCTGTCTGTCTGTCTGTCTGTCTGTCTGTCTGTCTGTCTGTCTGTCTGTCTGTCTGTCTGTCTGTCTGTCTGTCTGTCCAACTATATCTATCTATTATCTACCTATCCATCCAACAATCTATCTATCTATAATCAATCAGTGATCATTTTTAAGGCGGTAAAGTGTTACAAAACATGATATATTCATTTTTGCGTTGACAAAGTAATATAACATGTCACTAATATATTCTGTATTATATTACCGTAAAATGAGGTCCTACGTGTTTCTTTTTTTTAGCATTCATTGAATGCCTTTGGGCGTCCTGTGAGTTCATAGCATAGTCTTTATGGTATCTCACTGTCTACTTTCTTAAAATGCTACACACAATAGTTTAATGCATTTTTGCAACACAAGTGGTGCAAAGTATTCATTGGTTTGTTTCTGACGCACCTTTGGTGATTGGGTGATTATGTATAATCACATAATTTTCATTACGACCAGCAAGCTAGTCATTTCCGATATGTTAGTCCTCAAAGCCAATGTGTTATTTAGTTTAACCAACAGCATTACGACATAATAAAATAGTGTATATAGAGTTGCAAGCACATAGATATTAATGGCAGATAGTCTTGAGTTTTGTTTCCTTGTCATTGTACAAGAGACGGAAGGATTAATGCCCTAGACCGTAAAAAGTGGTTGATGGGCTGTACGCTCTGAAAGTTATTAGGTTGTTACGGCTGCAATTAGTATTACATTTAACATTTCAAATCAAACCAAAAGTAACATTGTTTTGTACATTTTTACGTAACAATGGCATTAATCAGTGATCATGTCATCTATCACATTTTGAAACTATCTTGCCCAACACCTGCGACCACGCCACTCATGGAGAGATGAAGCTTTCTGAAGCATTGAAGCTTTCAAGGAAATGTTTTTTCTTGGGGGTTCATCACTAGAGGACAACATTGGGGTAGCGTCTTAAAAATTGTATGTTTATGGTAACTAATAACTGTAGCACCCTATTTTTAGGGTGCTACAATTATATACCAATTATAGTTTTAAGTTTAATTTTAGTCAAAAAAAGTCAATTGAAAATATCCATGCCACCCTGCCCTGACTAATCAGAATTATTAAATTAGATAAAACTCTAATGTCTAGTTTGATTCCACCAAATCAATGTTGTAATTAAGAATGGACCCATTTTCTTTTCCAACAGATCATCACCATTGGCAAGCATGTGAAAGGATACCACTACATTATCGCTAACTTGGTAGGTGAATTACTGCATCGCACTCCCATTGAATGTCATTATCACTATATGCATCATTATCATACTCGTTTTTTATATTGGTATTTTCTGCAGATCTCAAATTTCTTAATACTATCAATACATATAAATAAATATATTTATATGTTTTTTTAATGTTTATGTTTTTTACCAAAGAAACAACTCAAATAGTCTTCATAGTTGCATACAAATGCAGTTGCAAAAGTTGTTACAGTATAATCCACTCTTATGTTTAGCTCTACGTGTTTCTTATCATGACAAAGCGTTGACGTGTGTCTTCCTGTTCCCCAGGGGTTCGTAGACGGGGATCTTTCTAAAATCCAATACGGAGGGGCCAATGTTTCAGGATTTCAGATTGTTGACTTTGATGATCCTGTGGTGGCGAAGTTTGACCAGCGCTGGGAAGGCCTGGAAGAGAAGGAGTATCCGGGCGCTGACACACGCATCAGGGTATGGAGAACCATGGACAACATTCACTGTTCAATTCTGCTATTTAATAGAAAGTTCATCACTATGATTTTATAACTTTACGAATGTAACGGAAGGATAACATCTACTGGTTTTGGGCCTTTAAGTTCTTGTGACTGTTACAATATACTACTATATATACTACTATATATATACTTTGGTTTGAAATGTGCTCTAAAACACTGGTGTTATGTAGAGGCTAACAGAGAGCCAGGTTGATATCCCCACGGTACGTTTTGAGCGTGCCTCATGGTGGGCGTCGTTTGGAGAGGGTAGCGGGGGGAGTGGGGTGAGGATTGGATTCCTTTCTCTAAATCTTGACTGGCGCTACGATGAAATCCCACGTCGTGCTAACTGAAGCTCCGGCGCTGCAGCGTGGGCGCTGGGAGGGACGGAGCTGCGTCCAGCGGAACGGACCGGCTGGAATACAATACTCATCAAGTACATAATCCCACGGAATCAAGAAACGTTGCGTTTTTTGTTTGTTTTTCTTAATCATAATCGCTGTTTCACTTGTAAACGATGACGTATTTTTTACAGACTAAATAACAATTTATAAATCCATCCAAACACATCGTGACACTTGGCTACTCGATGGTCTCAGGCGATGACATCATGCTGGAACAGTCGCGCTGCTTCAAACAGAGAGGAGGCCGTGAAGGGAGTGTTGACTTCATGTTCTCTTTAGTGCCGAGTTGTGCTCAGTGAGAGAGATCTCGTCGTGAGGTTGAAGCCTACACTAGATCATCATGAGCCAGTGGGTAGCTGCAGGTTCACCCTCAGCCTTTGTTGAGATCACCTAAATGTATTTCTTCCCAGCAGGTTGTTTTTCAGATGCTTCTAGAATTAGAAGGCAGAACTGTGTTGGCTCACAGCCGTTTTTTGATTCTCATATTTGATTCTGAAAGCGAACGATTCCTTCAGAGAATGAATCGTTGATTTGTTTTTAGTACTGCTCTCGTTCCTCATCCTTCAGCATTTTTTATAACTTCTTAATGAATGAACTCTCTGAGAGGTCTATTCTGTTATACGTTTGAGTTGCTTATGAGCATATTGTTGAGTCTGCTTTGGTTCCCTTGCTGGAGTACATCTGTTTTGAGCCGTGGTGGATAAGCTTCTTTATGGCTGTTTTATTTATTTAAATCAAAGATGACTTTTTGTTTTTTTCTATCAAGCGCTTTCAGAAAGTATCATTATTATTATGCTACACTATGGCAGCTCAATCTGGAGTGGAGTCCTCACTGTTGAGCTGAGCTCCAGGCCGTCTCCGCTCCGAGGGGATAGGGAGACAGGCCACCGCCGTCTCCAGGCTCGCCAGCACCTAGACGTACTCCTACCCTCCCGTGTAGGCTGTGTAGGTCCCCCGTGTAGGCTGCTACGTCTGCCTACTGAACAATACTAACTGAGGCTGTGTGTGGAAAAGAGTTTCCTTGATGCGCAATGTTGTTGGTAGAACTAGACTTATTTTTACTTAAAACAAACAGCAGCACAACAGTCATTTCGCTCGCACAACTCGGTGTAGAACTCAATTAACGTATGAGCCCCAGCTGCCGACTATTACATCAACAGCCTGACTGGAACATTGGCGTCTTTTAAATCATGGTTTAAAACAGTGAAGATGCTGTTCACATCTTCACAGTGTGCCATAACAGGGTCTGTTCAATACTGCTGCTTTATGCATGTGGCATGCTGCCAAATGGCTGTGTACATAGATAGACGAGAATGGAAGGTCTGCCTGTGCCATAGACCGATATCTTATTTATTGTATTCATTTAATCACAGGAGTCGTGCATTTCCTTGTTTCTGTATTTGGTCAGATCACCCTTGCAAAATAGAGTGCTCATCTCAACCTTGATAGATTCATGAATTGATTTGTGGGGTTGACATACTGGTTCTACTTTTATATAACCAGAGTGTCCCCCTCTCAGAGTCACAGCTCTGTAGTCCTTGTTGACCGTGTGTCACCGTGGTCCAGTGTCTTATCTTTAGGCAGAGCTTGTCAAAGGCCCCCACCACAAGGAGGGCAGCACCAGGGGGTCTGGTTCGTTGTCCACTAAGCACTAAGTCATGTTACAGGATCAAGTCGGAGGTGCTGGGCTTCAGCGTATGATCACGACTGAGGCCGATGCTATAAATGAAATGGTAAACGTTAGAGGTGTAACGACAGAGATGCGGTGTGTTGTTTGTCTCTGTTACAGTACACTTCGGCCCTGACATATGACGCTGTCCAGGTGATGACTGAGGCGTTCCGCTTCCTCCACAAACAACGCATAGATATGAGTCGCCGTGGAAACACGGGGGACTGCTTGGCCAATCCCGCCGTCCCGTGGGCCCAGGGGGTGGAGATCGAGCGCGCCCTGAAACAGGTTCCAATCTTAAACCAAGCGTGCTGTGACTCACTCACATGTTATACAACAAAACCGTCCATGTTTGAGTCATGAGTTTGTTTGGTCTGTTTGATGTTCCGCTTGCACCAACATTGCGTCGTATTAGATATGGTAAGATAAAGGTGAATAGTGACAGAGAATTGATCTTGGATAAATACAGACCCTTATCTTCAAATTTGTATAATGCAGCATCTGAAGCACATTTCATTACACATACCTGTTTGACTGATGGCTGTTGGACCATCTTATCGGTCGGCCGGCCAAAGACAAAGGCTCACAGCCCTGGTCTGTAGCAGACCAGAGCCAAAGACAAAGGCTCACAGCCCTGGTCTGTAGCAGACCAGGGCCAAAGACAAAGGCTCACAGCGCTGGTCTGTAGCAGACCAGCTTCCATCTGGGGGAATGGTGCATCTCTCGTTCTTTCTCTTCATATTTGTCCAATCATGTTGTCCGATCTGGGGATCTGTAAGTGCCTGATTGGCTACTAGCGAACACAAACGCGGCCAGCAGTGGTAAATCATCTGGTCCGCACACCAAAGAACAAAAAGTGTCTGCAAAGGTTTAAATCTTAAACCAGTGTAGACCGTAGAAATGCACTTAAATCCCCTTCTGAGCAGAGTATGACCGTGATGAAAGCAGGGACCAGGGTTCACCCCTCAGAGCCTCTCGGGCTCCGGGCCGCCTCCACCGAGGGGCTCTGCTGCAACACACAGGGGCTGGATCTGAGATTACATCACTGATTACAAAGCTCACACTAAACAACGCCAACCAGCTTAAAAATAGTGTCACAAAGTGTGCGTGGGCCTTAACCACTTGGGGGTTGTCGTCCAAACACAATGTGTGAATTGTTTTAAGTTTCACAGCTTTTAAATTCTGACTGAAACAGGCGGCTCGCTCACCGCTTAAACGTTTCATACCACAGAATGATGTTATATAAATAGTTAAAGTATATTAAATCAAATATAAACCGATTAGTGCTTGTACATCAGAATCCATCCTTCCCAGTACCAAACTATGATTCTGAAATGGAGGCAGTCATTGCGACGTGACAGCAGCACCTGCTGCCCCTGTCCAAGAGACAGCAGGTGTCCTTTATAACATGAATTATGGGTCTGCTACGTTGATGGTCCAGGGCACAATTAGGGGAGTTAACTAGTGAAGAAGTATTGTCCCCTGGTCCTGGTTCATAAAACGAGCAGACCGATATATATGTGTTATGAGCGAAGACTGTGTGTACACGCTGGCCACATCGCTGCACTAGACAGTAGATAGATAGTATATAGTATAATAGATATTATAAAACGGGTGGCTTAAATCAAGCGATCTGATTGGTTCCCAATTGTTGTATATTGAGCGTATACACACAGCTATGACGCCCGTTCAGTTTACGGTGTTCAGTATCACTCCGCGCCTAACTTGAACTGTTGTTTATTTATATATAAAAGCAATAGCATAGTTCACTGAAGCCTAAAAATATGTTGATTGCTGGAGAGGGTGGAAATGTTGTAAAGCAATAGGCACACGGTGAGTGAACTCGATAGTAGGCTAAATTGCCGGCGAACCGAGCTACCGTCTCTAGCCTTCTCTCTGAAGGACGCTACAGCGTGTTGCATAGCAACCGCCGTACACTTTGCAGGCAGCCAGGAGGGACTACTTTTTTGTATTCTTTATTCGTTATTCGCTTTTTCAAAATTGAGGGTGTCTATGACTTTCATTTCGCCATACTTACGTAACCGTTTTATAAAAGCAATAGATCACTTCAGTCAGTGGTATACGGTCATTATACCACAGTTAATGACCGTATACCACAGCCTGTCGTGACCTATTGCTTAAGTATAACAGATAGTTCTGTTGAAGGGCTTTCATTACTGTCTGTGAGTTCCCGTTGCTTTATGTTTCTAGGTGCGTGTAGATGGGTTAACAGGAAATATTCAGTTCGACCAATATGGGAAAAGAGTCAACTACTCTGTCACCGTCATGGAGCTGAAAAACAACGGACCAGTCAAGGTTAGTTGTGTATTGTTTGTTTGTGAGTCGGTCCAATTAATGAAACGCAATCTGTTCATTTTCTTTAGCAATTAACCATCAGTAGAGAACATTATATATTTATATATATATTTGTCCACTGTATGATTCTATTCGAATATTAAGATGTTTGAATGCACTGAATGTAATGGATCTGTGGATTTCAAACGTGACTTGTGTATTTGTGTGTTTTAGATTGGCTACTGGAATGAGATGGATAAGATGGTAGTGACCAAGTCAGACCTTTACCCTAACGACACAAGTGGCATGGAGAACAAGACGGTTATCGTCACCACTATACTGGTAACCAAGAACACTTTCTGATGTTACCACATTTATTTTTCTTTTTTTTAATTTTGAAATATTAAATGTTTTCAATATATTTTTCAATTCAATATTTAAAATGTCGAACCCCACAATAATTGTGATGTTTTATTTTCTTATGTGCGCAATTCAATAGTTTAAAAAGATCCATTATCCAAGCAATCTGGTAATTCCACTTGTGGCCAATAACAGGAGGAATGGAAGAGGTCCAGCTCAGTGTCTGTACCTCTCTGTTCAAGAGATCTAAAATGTTGATTTAAATCATATATATTGCTATGTTAACATTTCCATCATGCGACAAAGAGCTACAGAAAGCAAATTGTCCACAACTGATTTGACCCTGTTATTGGTGGATGCTTCAAGGTGCACAACATCACTTGACACAACAGATTAGCCTGTTGACGTCACGGTTAATCCCAAGAAGAACCAATGAGAAGCCCTTATGGTTACAGAGACCCTTTGAATGAATGAATTTGGAAAATGAAAAAAGTTCAAAAAAGCTTTTTGAACTATATGTATTATTTAAAAGGAGAAACAAAGTAAATGCAATGCTTTTGTTATGAAATGAGCTATGAACCTTTTGAACTCTTTGGTCATGCGTGTAGGAAGCCCCTTATGTGATGTTGAAGAAGAACTCAGAGCTCTTTCAGGACAATGACCGCTATGAAGGTTTGTGTGCGTGTGCCTGTATGTGTGTACGTGTCTTGAGTATGTATATATATTTATATATAAAGATATACAGTATAGAGTATAGTAAGAGTCAGAGATATGTATATCTCTGGTTGGTTATCTCTGATTGGTTTAGAGATGGGGATCAGTTTAACCGTTTAACGTGGAAATAAACTTTAGCCCTCTTTTTCATGTTTTTACTCATTCATTATTACTGTATTTATTATTTTCCTATTTTATAACAAAATATTTAATTGAAATTGAAAATAAAAAGCAATTAATTCCTTCCTTGATGGCCATCAATGGCCACATTAGCACTCAGACTGAAGCTAAACCATTGCTCTGTAATGTGATGTAATGTGAAAGTACGGTGTACCATTACAGTGACCTCGATGTAACTGACACAGACTTTTTCTGTTGTCCTCAGGCTACTGCGTTGACCTCGCTGCTGAAATAGCAAAACACTGTGGAATACGATACCAGCTGAGGATTGTGGGAGACGGCAAGTACGGCGCAAGAGACGCAGAGACCAAAATCTGGAATGGAATGGTTGGGGAGCTGGTGTATGGGGTAAGATGAACATACACACCCCAAATACACACACACGCATGCAAACAGTCACACACACACGCACACACAACCGCACACACACACACACACACGCACACACACACACACACACACACACACACGCACACTCTTTGCATATAAAGGAGATTGACACAATTCCAGATACGTGCAGACACACCGGGAAGTGTATGCCCCAGCACTCACGATTTACACCGCAGGCTCCAGAAAACCTGTGCTCCAAGACAGAAAGGACTTTAAAGCACGATGTGGTCAACTGTGCATGACGATTGGTCCTGTGTCCTCCCTTCCAGCCTCTGACGGTCGTCTTCTTCTTCTTCTTTGATAGAAAGCAGACATAGCGGTGGCTCCGCTGACCATCACTCTGGTGCGTGAGGAAGTGATCGACTTCTCCAAGCCCTTCATGTCGCTGGGCATCTCCATCATGATCAAGAAGCCCCAGAAGTCCAAGCCGGGGGTCTTCTCCTTCCTGGACCCGCTGGCCTACGAGATCTGGATGTGCATCGTGTTCGCCTACATCGGAGTCAGCGTTGTGCTCTTCCTGGTGAGTGTGTGAGTGTGTGACCGTGGGGGTGTGTGTGTGTGTGTGTGTGTGTGTGTGTGTGTGTGTGTGTGTGTGTGTGTGTGTGTGTGTGTGTGTGTGTGTGTGTGTGTGTGTGTGTGTGTGTGTGTGTGGGCCTCTCTTTGTGTATGTTCATTAACCTAGTGTTCCACGGTTTGTTTGTTTGTTTGTTTGTTTGTTCTTTTGCAAAACTCATCCCAGGTTGGGTTCCGGCATTATAAAACACACATGCACACATTTTTATTTGTGTGTTTTATTTGCATAGTTTTTTTCTCTTAATTGCGTATTCTTTTTCTAGAAGTGTGAATATGTAATGAGTCCATTTACTATTCACTAGCAGGTTGCTACGTGCTAAATGAAGGGAATGGGGCTTTGGGGTCACAGCACAGTAACTGAGCAGCGAGTGACTAACAGGCAAGACATCAAATAATTCCAAGATGATGTTTAGCATCACAGTTACAGTCTCTAAAAAACCCTAACCCCCTTTAAAGGAAAAGGAACTACTCCGCAAACACAAAGGGAACATAGAGGATGGATCTAATCAAAGACAAAATGGAAAAAATAGTACCTTAAAAACATAATTTAAGCTTTCAAAACAGAGCCTAAAAATGAATAAGCTAGTTGTTGAAGTACCACTGATGTATTTGATCTGGCTCACGTACACAAGGGAAGAAATATCTTAAAGGGTCAAGACACCCTCGTTATTTTTACTACTAGGGCTGTACCCAACGCAGAGTTGAGTTTTGAGTTGAAGCGACGATAAATCCAACAGAAACAACAGAGAACGAAGGAATGGAGGATATGGTACGCTACTGGTACACTACTCCTGGTCCAAGTCCCTGTGGCTGTAGTGGCTGGAGTCTGACCGGGATCCCATCTCTTTTAGACCTCCCAGCTATCATATATATATATATATATATATATATATATATATATATATATAGCTATATATCTATTATATATCTATTACTTTGGCTTCTCAGTTTTCAGTTAACCGCTGTTCTTCGGTGGTTCTCCGTAACGTGACGGCCCCACGTAGTTCTCTGATTAAGATGCGATGGATCAACCAGGTCAAGATCTTGACATGTGTTAGTACACATCCTTGAGTTACAATCACGTCAAATAATTGCAGACAAAAAAAAAGACTCGTCTTGTAAGTAAGTCAACATACAAAGCTCCTTCGTATCTTTTTGACATAATGGTCCAGATACCTTTTGGGCTGACCTTGATGCCTCTGGTATGGTGTCGTACTCGGGGCTGGGTATGAAGAGCGGTAAAGGTTCAACACGTGGTTGATTCAGAGACACGGTAAGGTCAGTGGACATTCTGGAGGTTCAGGAAGCATCGAAGGAGAGAAGTCTGTCTGTATGGGCGTGGGTGGGATGGTAGGGCAGCCACGCCTCTAGGGTCTGACCGATCTCACAGCCAGGGAACTGGTCAAGCTGTTGTCTTTGACCACTCTCTGTGTGGAAGCAGAAACCGGTCTGAACTGGTGTAAGGACTGCTGATGTGTGGGGGACCAGTGAGGACGACGCTTTAATATCGTGCGGTCTCATGGGGTGATAGAAGACATTAATGTGGCTCTCGTTCTTCCCGAGGCATTAACTCACTGGTGAAGATTAGTTTCACTTTCTCATGCTTAATATGGAATGGAAGTCCTGTCACTTAAGCTTCTGTTTCATATTTTATGTTATAAAACTTATAATATAATTTAAGTTATAATGCACAAATAAACTGGGGAAAAAAAGGTAAATTCGACACTCTGGAAGACACTTTGTCTTTAAGGTTCAACTTTGGACCTTTAGTGACTTAACTTAACTTGTAGGCCACAGCCCCAACAACTTCATGTGGGTGTTGTGTACAGTCTGGGTCTGCAGCATCAACTCTTGTTTCTTCTAAACATGGATGGAAAGTTTGACCATGGAGGTCATTATCCGGAATTTGCCTCCTCCATCGGTCGATGTCCACGGTCCATGGTCCATCATCTGCCCTCATTTTTAATTATAATTTTAATTAATAATTTTCAATGTTGCAGACCCCAATTACAGTCCCCAACGGGCGTATGAAGCAGTGCTCTCGGGTATTAGGAAATAGCAGGGCGTGACGGCTCCCCGTCCAACAGCTGTCACGTCTAATCTGAATATTACATGAATCATTGTATTTTCTTACAGGTGTCCCGGTTCAGCCCGTACGAATGGCAGCTGGAGGAGCCAGAGGACGGCGCGTTGCCGTTGACAACGGAGTCAACCAATGAGTTTGGGATCTTCAACTCGCTGTGGTTCTCCTTGGGTGCATTCATGCGTCAGGGCTGTGACATCTCCCCAAGGTCAGCGTCGTCGTCACGCCCGCTCCAATCACGGAACACCCTGCGCTCCTCCTCCTCCTCCGCCGCCGCCGTCGTCGGCCCTTTGACCGACCGCTGCTCTTCTTGCTTCCCTCGCCAGGTCTCTGTCGGGCCGCATCGTGGGGGGTGTGTGGTGGTTCTTCACTCTGATCATCATCTCGTCCTACACCGCCAACCTCGCCGCCTTCCTCACCGTGGAGCGGATGGTCTCGCCCATCGAGAGCGCCGAAGACCTGGCCAAACAAACGGAGATCGCATACGGGACCCTGGACTCTGGGTCCACCAAGGAGTTCTTTAGGGTAAGATGTGTGGGCGGTAAGAGGGGGTCTGGAGGGTCAGATGTGGGCGGTAAGAGGGGGTCTGGAGGGTCAGATGTGGGGTGTAAGAGGGGGTCTGTAGGGTCAGATGTGGGGGGTAAGAGGGGGTCTGTAGGGTCAGATGTGGGCGGTAAGAGGGGGTCTGTAGGGTCAGATGTGGGCGGTAAGAGGGGGTCTGGAGGGTCAGATGTGGGCGGTAAGAGGGGGTCTGTAGGGTCAGATGTGGGGCGGTAAGAGAGGGTCTGTAGGGCCAGATGTGGGCGGTAAGAGGGGGTCTGGAGGGTCAGATGTGGGCGGTAAGAGGGGGTCTGGAGGGTCAGATGTGGGCGGTAAGAGGGGGTCTGGAGGGTCAGATGTGGGGGGTAAGAGGGGGTCTGTAGGGTCAGATGTGGGGGGTAAGAGGGGGTCTGTAGGGTCAGATGTGGGCGGTAAGAGGGGGTCTGGAGGGTCAGATGTGTGGGGCGGTAAGAGGGGGTCTGTAGGGTCAGATGTGGGGCGGTAAGAGGGGGTCTGTAGGGTCAGATGTGGGGGGTAAGAGGGGGTCTGTAGGGTCAGATGTGGGGGGCGGTAAGAGGGGGTCTTTAGAAGGGGATTTGTGTTTGATACTGACCGTGTTCACTCAACCCAGATCAGGGGTCTGCAACCTTTTTTCGTGTCCTGTGCCACTTTACAACCAAAAGAGACGGTATATGTCACAGACCCCCGTGCCAGTTGTGATTTTCATAACATGCATTTATTTATTTATTACTTATTTCTGCCACTAGGGCCACTGCCAAAATCTCTTGTGATGAAGGAATCCCCCCTGGGGGGCGGTGGGGGGGGGGGGGGGGGGGGGTCCCGCTGTCGTAACAGACAACCTCTTCTTGATATCAACCGCTCACCTCGAAACGATCAGCAAATATACTGACCACCAGTGGAACCATGGGCTTTGAACCCGTAGGACCCTCCTCCCCTTCAGTGGAACCATGGGCTTTGAACCCGTAGGACCCTCCTCCCCTTCAGTGGAACCATGGGCTTTGAACCAGTAGGACCCTCCTCCCCTTCAGTGGAACCATGGGCTTTGAACCAGTAGGACCCTCACGTAGCGCGGAACGCTGACACACCGTTAACCAGACGTGGTGCCTACCGGCAACACTACCGGCACGGGAGTGGAACGCTCTGACCACTGAGCTAACAGCCCAGAGGCTCCTCACTCAGCGGCTAGAAGCGTTCTTAAGGCTAGGGGGGGTGTGAGGATTTACAAATGTCCTACCGCCAGCTAGCCCAGGCCGGTTGGCGTCCGTTACACCGTACTACGTCCGACAATGGCTTCCTGTGTTCAGCACCGCAATGCTCCACTTTATAGCTTCTACCTTCTGTAGCTTGTTTTTTGACGGCACGTAGGGTTTTAAAATCCTCGTGCTGATTGTCCCGGTTTGTAGTCGGTTCCATAGAGAATGGAAACGCTCCGACTGGTTCAAAGGGCCCCAGCTCGGCCGCGGTGCACCACCGGCATAGGTTACGACCCCTGACCTCGGTACTAGAGTGACGATGTTACTTTTACCACTAATGCTTCCTTTAACTCGTGTGAATTGAAACAGTCTAACCAAACCAAAAAAGAGGGAACCTTTGAGTGTCGTTTGATGTTCTATTCAACCAATTGGTTGCCTGATTTTTATGTCATGTATGATTGGCCAGCTCAGATTTGGTCATATAGTGTACGACGAGTCCTGCTTGTTGCACCCTAATCTTTATAGAATAATTCTGCTTCTGTATATTTAGCGTTGTGTAACGTGAATTACGTTTTAATGAACATATTTTCACTAACAAATCTTATTTCTGTCTTCTATCCAATGCACAATCCGATCCAGCGCTCTAAGATCGCCCTCTTTGACAAGATGTGGCAGTATATGAAGTCAGCAGAACCCTCCGTTTTTGTTAAGAAAACTCCAGAGGGGGTTCTGCGTGTCCGCAAGTCCAAAGGGAAGTATGCCTACCTGCTGGAGTCGACCATGAACGAATACATTGAACAAAGGAAGCCGTGTGATACCATGAAAGTGGGGGGGAACCTTGATTCCAAAGGCTATGGCATCGCCACCCCCAAAGGATCACCATTAAGGTGGGTGGATCAATATAACAATGCTGCCCAACCTAAAAGGCTGTGTCCCATTCAATCGACTAGCATACTGCCCAGCGTACTGCCGCACTCTGTTTGGCCCTCTCAAAGTCAAGTCATTTGACCAAAAAGAAAAAATCTAAAATGACTGGATGTCAA
Organism: Micromesistius poutassou; assembly: GCF_964030765.1. Taxonomy (NCBI): domain Eukaryota; kingdom Metazoa; phylum Chordata; class Actinopteri; order Gadiformes; family Gadidae; genus Micromesistius; species Micromesistius poutassou. Next base: position 22,757,672 of record NC_140273.1, on the reverse strand, counting down.
TCCACAGTGTCAAATCCCCGTTTGTAAGCTTACATGAATTATGTGATATTAGCTATACTCAACCATAGCCACTTCCCAATTTTTGTTTGCAATATCAGCATGTATTGAATTGAATTAAGGAATCATTTGGAATAATTCAGGAAGAAAGTGCTTACCTCAATAGCATGTGTGCTATGGGTAAGTCCAGAAAAAAAACTAAAACACCAAAAACAACAAATTCTAAAGTAGTGTTGTGAAATCCTGCTCGATTGCATAGAAATATTGCAAGCGACCTGGAATACATTGCAAAATCAGTGTGGGAGCTGGCAGAAAGATCCCAATTGTGACCAAATTGTCACAATTAAGATGTGGATTGTGTAGTATGGTAGTGTGGCGGATGGGTCATGGCAGTCAACTCGTTGTTATAATAATCCACCTACCCTGATGACATCGTCACAGTGGTTTGTATTGATCCCATGGGTACCACCTCTGGTCAGTGGCTAGTGGTGGTTGCCATGACTAAATAGAGGTTATTTGTGTGTGTGTGTGTGTGTGTGTGTGTGTGTGTGTGTGTGTGCGTGTGCGTGTGCGTGTGTGTGTGCGCATATGTGTGTGCAGTGGTGATGGTGGATATGGTAAGTGTTTAACAGTTTTGGATAGCAGGATTTAAAGACACAATTTGGCCCCCCGCTTCTATTATCGCAATTATTCTGGTGCCAATATAATTCATTATTTTCACTTCCCTTTTATTTATCTATTTGAAACAAAACACACGTTAGAGGATTATCTTGTAATCCTATATCTTCATGTGTATAGGAGGGGGGGAGGATATAGGGGGATATGGGATTAGCCTTCGGAACTGATAATGATACAGAATAATTTAAAGATCCCAGAGGAAAATATTTGTTTAGTTGCTCAGTAAAAGGATCTTTGGCCTCTTTAACTTATGCTATCTGGAAATGGTCGATATTCAGTAAGTCAAGTTCAAACATTGACTGTTTTAACATTCAATGTTTTAACTTGATTAATGTAACTCTTTTTTTGTGTGCATTTGTGTTTGAATATGCATGTGTGTGCATTGTTTGAAATGGGCAGGTTATCTCTGGAATCAATTGGGTAGTCCTATCTGAAATTATTAGAATTGTACACTCTGGTTACTTTGATACTTAACTTGACTTATAAGTTATACATTATAAACAAAGTTTAGGCAACCATTTTTGGGAAACAATGCATCTTTTCAATTACGGCCCATTTGCACAATATGCCCTAAACAGTACACAAGGCTTATGTGTTATGTGTAATGTTTGATCAAATCTCATAGTATACATCAACAATAATGGCCTATGCACCTTTTTGCCTCCTATTCTAGAATAAAGAAAGACTATTCAAAAGCTCTAACAACAGGGATAACAAAGACTAAAAACAAACTTACTAAAATCAAAGTATTCACCACTCTGTAACCACATTCGCCACCTGTCAAAAGTCACGGCTGTCTAATCTTAACTGGAATTCAATACCGAAGTTGACTACATTAACATCTATAGCAACTGACTTAGCTAGTAAGAACATAATGGGGGCAAGTGGAGTGGCTAGGGACTCCTGGGCAAGATGAACTGGATTCAAATAGGATGCAGCCCTCAGCAACACAAGCCATCGTTGCCTTAAATGCAATAACTGTGGCCATGAAAAGAATGTTCCGCAGCTACTTAGATCCAACACACTGTCTGTTTGGAGCCTAGCGTCGCAGAGGCTAACCCTGAAGCCTGGCCCCACCATGGGATCTCCGTTAGAGACGTGGGACAGTTCACCCTTAAGCCAAACGGATGAATGAACATGTCAGTGCTTAAGTACTCATGTATCTAACTCTAAGTGGAGATAACGTTAAAGGGAATTAGTACCACATCCGTAGGATATGACAATCCACAAAGATTTGTCTCAACTTGTCGCCGTGCATCTGGGGTATCTTGAGTTTACACACGAGGGGAAGTGCTCACACGTGGTTTGTCTCATTGTTTGTCTAACTCCTTCATGCTCTGTCTCCATGAACGTGGAACCTTTTAAAAGCCACTCATGTATTTTGATCACAGCTAAATTAGTATTCCTGAAAAATGTGTTGGGTTATTTACGCAACATGCTAGAAACAGAGATGCTAAATAAGTAATAAGTAATAACAAAAGCCAAATCCTAAATTAAAATGAATCAAGCATTTCATTTTCATTCTAAAAACTGTTGCTGAATGGGAAATTAACCTCCATCATATTGGCCAAGTCTCTGCTCCTAGCATTATGTTGGTATTCAGAACATATGTTCATTGATATTGTGAATGTTACAATTGTATGAGCTGATATGATTGTGTGGAATGGGTTCAGTTTAGCAATTGGTTTTCATTAATCACCAAATTTGCCAATGGCATCTATAACTGTTACCCATTTAAAAGAATTGAACCAAAGTCAAATAAATGAGTGATTAAACCGCTCAAATGATGTGAACTGAGCCCAGGCCAAGCCTCTGGTCAGATATAGAGGAAGATAGAGGACCAATAATACATTACACACTACATCTTTCATGACACACATCTCATAATAATGGTTTCATCTATTTAAATATAAGTGAAGATAATTATCAAATAGGATTTGCACTAATTGGATCCCATATCAATTTAGTTGTAGTTGTAATTGTATTCATAAAGTAATTGTAAAACATTTATTTTACAATTAAAACTGTCTCCCCTTGAAGGTAAAATGGAACCTTCTACGTTGATATTAACTCAGAGTCAAGGCAAGATTCCCAGTAGATTCTAAAATGTGTCATCCCTTGGATCACTTGACGTTCTTATGCATTTTGGTAATGAGAAAGTATTTATCATCTTAGATATAACCCAAATAATGTCACTGACATGACAGACATGTCATCCATTGATGTCTTCATACAAATAACCTTATGTGACAAGTGCAGAAAAGGTGCGACAGGATTTCACTGTGAACGTGGTGCTTCACCGGCCATGTTAAGATGGAGAATCACATAAAAAACACATTACAGGAATAGTCACTAAATAATTCCAAAAGGATTTAAGAAATTTGCCACAATGTGAATAATACAAAATAAAGAATCAGATAAGAGCAGAATAACTACCATTGTACTCAGGATGAAAGTGGCTGTAAGCGATAGCCAGACTCTGAAACAAGAAGAGCAGAGAACGCGGTGCAGTGGGAGGGAGAGTTGTACTTGTAGCCCTCTACCATAACCTCTCACTACCTCTCACTACCTCGCCTAACCATGACAACCTCCGTGGAGGTGTGGGGACTCACAGCACTCTGCCCTACAGCCTCAACCTCAGCATCAAGCTTATTTGTGTTACTCAAACTGATATTTTGCCTGCAAGGGGAAATGGTGAGCTAATGCAGTTCAGTACGTGGCAGCCACTATGTTTACATAGGCCTAGTTTAACGACAGACGTGAAGTCTCAGCCGAGGCGGCGGTGTTGCAGGCAGGTTGTGTGTACTTAGTGTTCCGAGCATGTGGTTTGGTTATGATGCTAGCTGCTGTGCACCATCGTCCAGACCCTGAGCTCGCCGCTAACAGCCCTGTGTTCATGTAGAAACGCGGTGAACCTGGCGGTGTTAAAGTTGAACGAGCAGGGCCTTCTGGACAAACTGAAAAACAAGTGGTGGTATGACAAGGGGGAGTGCGGCAGCGGAGGAGGGGAGAGCAAGGTTAATGCACACATGCACACACACACACACACACACACACACACACACACACACACTCTCACACTGCTCCACCAGGGCACCACCGAGGTGACGTAGCACGGCCTGGTAAGACTTTAGGAACGTAGTCCATCGAAGCCAACACAGACAGCACTTCATGTTTGCACACGCGTGGAGAGTGCAAACGTGAAAGATGCTCTGGTCTGTGGTGGAGGCTGAGGTCTGTGCTAACCACCACACACCCCCCCCCCCCCCCCTCCCCCCCTAGCGATGCATTGCAGCCCATCTGGTTGAGGTCAGAGTTCAGCATCACAAGCCGAGGTTAGGTAGGGTCGTGGACCTCAGACCACATGGCAGCCGCAGTGCTTATCGCCCTCTTACGGCCTGTGAAGGATCCATGGATTAAAAGAGTTTGATAGAGCGGATAAACTCTTTGTATCCATGTCCTCTGTCTGAAGTATCTCCGCTGCACAGTGAGCAGAGAAAGGCTTTTCATCTGCAGCCTCTCTTAACCTCTTGTTCAGGGGCCAGGAGCAACCAGGCTCAAATCATCACTAAAAAAGAAAATAGAATTATAAATCAAACGTGATATAATGTATTCTCTACATTACATATTTGATTATCGTTGACCTTAAAATGTGATGAAATTAAGACATGTTAATTAAACAGAATCGAGTCCAGCCGTTGGTCCCCAAACAAGAGCTTCAGAACTGCTGCCTCGCTAATAACATAAGATAACATTGATAATGATGTTATTTATGTTATTCTCATTGAAGAGTGCCAGTAAACCTTGCGGTTTTGAAACTGAATGAGCAAGGAACCCTAGACAAGATGAAAAACAAGTGGTGGTACGATAAAGGAGAATGTGGCTTCAAGGACTCCACCAGTAAGGTTAGTTCTGTGTGCCCTGAGTTCAACTCTCTTAAAGCACAAACTTCATCTGTCCTCGCATGAATTTCCTGCAAGGTTGTTTGGCCCAGAGTGTTGGTATTTGTACACACATCAATCAGACTTAAAGGTGCAGTGTCCGTTTAGTGCACTAAAGGATTTACTGGCGTCTAGCGGTGAGGGATTGGAACCAACAGTGTACCTGCCCACCCCTCCCTTTCCAAAGACGTTATGGAAGCTCCGGTGGCTTGAACTGGCCTGTAAGTGGCCTGTACTGGTCTATACTGGCCTGTAAGTGGCCTGTACTGGCCTGTAGGTGGCCTGTACTGGCCTGTAAGTGGCCTGTAGGTGGCCTATACTGGCCTGTAAGTGGCCTGTAAGTGGCCTGTAGGTGGCCTATACTGGCCTGTAAGTGGCCTGTAGGTGGCCTATACTGGCCTGTAAGTGGCTTGAACTGGCCTGTAAGTGGCCTGTACTGGCCTATACTGGCCTGTAAGTGGCCTATACTGGCCTGTAGGTGGCCTATACTGGCCTGTAAGTGGCCAGTACTGTCCTGTAAGTGGCCAGTAGGCCCCTCAAAAGTCATGGTCAAACGACGGCATTGAATAGCTGAGGTCGCGGTTCTTTGATAGGTTTATAAAATGTATTCAGTTATTTAGTCTGTAAAACGAATAGCTTACAAGTAAGACTTACAAGTAAGTGATTATGTATCCAAATCAGAAACACACCTTCTAGAACCGTTCGTAAATGGTAAACGGTCCTCATTTATAGAGCGCTTTTATCCAAAGCGCTTTACAGTGTTGACTGACATTCACCCATTCATGCACATGAGTGGGTGAATGCACACGTTCGTCTGTTCTGGACTCCTGTACAAACATGGCGGTGCGGTCTGGAGAGATCCGTGGATCAGGACCGTGTGTAGACTTAAAGGGATAATTCTATTTTCATGGGATATTCTCTAGTAATTATATTATACTTATGTAATATTAATTAATATTCAATTTCCGCCCCTAGATGCCACTTAATTCTGCACACACTGCACCATTCAATTAAAGTGGCAATCCTCAAAGATCGTCTGTTTTTATTTATTTCACTCCACTTTCACTGACAGTGGACTAGTAAGAGTTTGCTTAACAAGAAAATATGATTGTGTCTCCTTTTCAGTAGATGGGTGAACTGAAGCGTGAATAGGACTGTCCTTTGTTTCCATGTACAAAAAAAGAAATGGCCGTGAATGCCGTGGTTTTTATTTGTGGTGTAGCGCAGTACGAAAATGCTTATTGCCTTTGGGCAAAATGGAAATACATGTTTTTATATAGATAGTGGCCAATTCCCCTTCTACTCGATCTACTCCAAGTCAAAGGCCTCCTCCTCCATGTAGTTTTCCACATGGTGTGGTTATCTCAGGCATGACGATAGCGCTTCTATTATTTTACCAGGAGGGCTTAACACACTTCTCTCTCTCTCTGTTCCTGTTGCTAGCTCTTCTCAGGCTGATGGCTACCCACGTGTCAAGCAGTGCTTGTTGGGCTTACAGCCACAGGCAAGGGCTGTTAGCACAGCGATGTGTTCTATAAGTGAACTGGAATAAAAAGTTCTTGGCTATCAGGCTGAAGACAATATCTCCTGACCAATCACTGACCAATGAGAGGATGGTGACCTGCTTGAGACGCTTCTGCACTCTCCATCAGAGTGGACGCCCGTTTCCCCTACTATAGTACTACTATACTACTACTATACTACACTTCTCTTGCTTGTCTTTCTCGTGGTTCTGAGGATCTGTAGCAGCGTCTCCCGTTGGGTGTCTGCCCGGCCCTTGGCTGCGTGCGTTCTTCACATCCCGAGTGTCTCTTTGGTGCGGCTGCCTGGGGTCACACGCGTTGGCTGGCTCTGCGGCTGTGATCACTGCTTCACACGCGTTTCTCACCTCGTTCCGGGCCCCTTTGGTGTCCCTGGCGGCGCTCGCCTTCTTTATAAAGCTATGCTAAGCAGTGGCCTTTCTGTTTCTAATACAGCAGCTGTCATGTAATCTCAGATGGGTCTGTGGACCAACTGATTGATGACCGTAACCAGATTGTTTTCATGTTTTTCTCCTCAAGCCCATTAAAGGGTCTGGCGCTATGTGTTAAGAGTTTTATTCATGAGAAATGAAAGAGCCACAATCAGCTAGTGAAATGTGCAGTGGAATATCTGCAGGGAGTTGACTGGGCCTGCTTCTTGAATGAGCCAATTTAGATTATTTCTGATTTCAGATTATTTAATCTCTTCCCTGATTGGTTTGTAGAATCTTGCCTGTCAATCATATGTACTTGAATCCAATATTAACACAAATGAAAGGAAGAAGGATGAGGTGTAAAGAATAGAGACTTATTCCTACATTTAAACACTCTTGGTCCTAGGAAAGTATTGAGTTACTAGGTTTAATCTGAGGGATTGCCACTTTAATGAAATTACTTAAATTTTTTCTGTGTTGTCAAATGCAATGTCTGTCAGATGCCACATGAAAACCAACAAAGCTAGGAACAGTCTGTAGTATATTATTATGTTGTCTATATAAGGCTGTGGCCCATGTGATGGCACGTATTACATTATTGAAGTTTCCATAGTAATAATTTCGAGCTCAGATTGATTTGTAGATTTATTCTGTCACGTCACTCGTTGTATTCCATTCTATACCAGTGCTTGTACATTATACTTTGTTTCCAGACATACAATGTTGTTTTGATTTTGTTGATAGGAAGACTCAATTAAATTTTAAAAAAATGTTAAGATTTATGACGTCATTATAGAAAGTATCTAGATGTATATGTATGCGTAGACAATAATGATGACACAATCTGTTTTGTAAGGATCTATCCGACTTTAGCGTATATGAAAGGTCTACTTTATGTAATAACAGCTAAAAAGAGATCTAGGTCTCACATTTGTATTGAAGAATTTCCTCAACTCCCTTCCAACAAAGCAAGCAATTTGACTGGATTTCTTTGTGTGTGTGCGTTTGTGTGTGCATGTGTGTGCGTTTGTGTGTGTGTGTGCGTGTGCACTTGTGTTTTCACCCAGGAAAAGACGAGTGCTCTGTCCCTCAGTAATGTTGCTGGAGTGTTTTACATCCTTGTGGGGGGCTTGGGTCTGGCCATGATGGTGGCCCTGGTGGAGTTCTGCTACAAGAGCCGCACGGAGGCCAAGAAGATGAAGGTATGGATCAGCACGAGTCACTGTTCAATGACTGGAGGAAGGAACACAGAGACAGTGTTAGTGAGGCGCCAGAAGGTAAAACAACTGTTATGGGTTTACCAAACGAAATTCTAACAACAAACGGGCCATATTTGGGTCACACACACGTCACAAGGTATTTTAGGTTGAGGGAAACAATGACTAATAATGTTTTGATTCAAGGGTTTGCACGAAGCTGCACATGGCCTCATAAGATATATTTAAGGGTGACGCAGACACTCTCTCCTTAACCCTTTTATACTTGACATTTTTTGTTTGTTTTCAAAGGTGGCAGCAACCACGTTGTCGTCCCCGCAGCACACACAAAACTACACGCACACGCTGTCCTCCCCCCAACACCCCCCCCCTAACTACAACCTGCAGTCCCCCGGTCACCAGCCAAACTACGCCACCTATAAGGAGGGCTACAACGTCTATGGCATCGAGAGCGTCAAGATCTAAGACGGTAGGAGAGAGATGAGCCCCGGCTAAAGTCTACCTCACCTCACAGCCATCGATAGCTGGTCACACCGGCCTCCTCACTACTGGTATCTAACCACTACCCTGGTCACACCGGCCTCCTGACTACTGGTATCTAACCACTACCCTGGTCACACCGGCCTCCTGACTACTGGTATCTAACCACTACCCTGGTCACACCGGCCTCCTGACTACTGGTATCTAACCACTACCCTGGTCACACCGGCCTCCTGACTACTGGTATCTAACCACTACCCTGGTCACACCGGCCTCCTGACTACTGGTATCTAACCACTACCCTGGTCACACCGGCCTCCTGACTACTGGTATCTAACCACTACCCTGGTCACACCGGCCTCCTGACTACTGGTATCTAACCACTACCCTGGTCACACCGGCCTCCTGACTACTGGTATCTAACCACTACCCTGGTCACACTGGCCTCCTGACTACTGGTATCTAACCACTACACGTCTATTTTCCAGTGCTTATCCATAGCACTTAAATAAATTGGCCTATTCTTGACACACAAGGAAAGTCTTTTCTTGACATTGTAAGAATTTGACATTCGTGGTTATTATTACCGTCATCATTTAGTTCCAGAGGCGTCACGGTGTCGGTCACAGACCGCACTGGACTGAAGCTATCTTTGGCTGTGAATTTACCTGCTTAACCTTTTTTTTTTTTTACTTTTCACCTCTTCCGTTCTGTTTGTCCGTATTATCCTGATTGTCTTCTGACCTCACTGACCCCTGCCTCCGTCCTTCCTTGCACCTCCTCTCTGCCTTTGTTTACTTTAGTCTTTTCCGCTCAGACGCGTAACGCGAGCGGCGACGCGCAGTGTGTGAGACAGGTCCCCACACTCACTCCATCTGCGTCTCCTACAGCCCAGCACCGCGGGCGTCTTCATATACGTATGAAGTGCAGCGCAGTTACATCCAGCATCGTGATTATGTATTTTAATTTGGACCTTTCGTTTGACCGCTGCATTGGCCACGTGGCTCCAAGTCCCAGGGACGTAATATACAGTTATATTATATAACTATTTAACTGAAAAGAGTTGGTATTAGTGGTAGGGTTAGGGTTAGGGTTAGGGTTAGGTGTGGCCGTATTAGCAGATACTATAGTATATAATATATATAACTATAGTATATAATAATATTTCACTTGCAGTAATGACTTAAATTTTCTCAGAAATATTATATCTGATTGATAATATCAGATTATTCATCTAAAAGTTTAAAACTTTAGGAAACATGCTCGGGTGTTTATAATGCGGGAATGTACAGAGTTATTTTTAGCACTAGCTTTGAACAGACAAATGCAGATGAACGACGCACTGATTGAGTTGTTTTAACGAGGAGACGCAACAGAGATGGAGTGATGCCCTACTGAGTGACCTGTGACCCTGTCATTCTTGCCCACCCTCTTTTCCTGTTCCGTTTTTATTTCTCCACCTCTGTCTTTAGCCGATCATCCTCTCTTTAGACCAGCATTAGAAAATCATTCCTCAGCTTTATATTGATTTTAAATTCAGTTATGAAAGAGGTATCCATGCCGTCTCGTCACGTTGTGTCCGAAACACATCCTTTGATACTTTACGATCACCAATACACACACAGTCACACACACACACACACACACACACACACACACACACACACCTGTAAACTGCGCGTTGTCTGTACAAAGAGTGAGTTCATGAAGTGTCTCTGAATTCAATATAAGTCCATTTTGATTAAAGTGTTTGCTAAATGACTAAATAATAATGCATTTATAACAAGAAAATGTGCATAAATCTGTAATTGTAATGTGATATTGATGTGAATAAGTCTGCAGTAAAGTTATTGGGGTATTATTGGGGTATTATTGGGGTATTGGGGCATTTTTGGGGTATGTCTAAATCACAGGGAGATCGCTACAGACATACGGCGAAGCAGAGCCATGCAGAGTAAGAGTTATTCAGACGAGCAAAGTGAGAAAACCGTTGGGATTTAAACGACATTCATGCCGTTACGTTGAAATATAATGAACAATAATCCAACGTTTATTGCCACAGAACGCTTTAAACCATATCAATACATAGCTAGCCATTTTATAATTGCATATATATATATATATAAAAATATATATATATATCATATATTTATAGCAATTATCATAAAGCATATATGACACTATTGTTAAGAAATACATAAATATACATAGCAATATACTAAGGGAATGAGATAAACAACTAATAATATTTGATGATAAATAGTACGCTCCAAAGATAAGAACCTACAAAGAAAACGATCCCATTTAACAGTTATCGCTTCTATCGTCGAATCCAGCGAAACAAAACTACTAACGTGCTTCACTTGTAGAAGCTCAGCAACGTTTCATCTTGTTAACGTGTTCTTAGGTCTATGTTGAAGAGGTACAATAATCCTCTCCCTAACTAAGACTACTACTACTAAACTACTACTAACACATCATAACCACTACCGTAACAGTAGTGATTCTATGTCACCACTCCGGGCAGTAATGCAGGTGATGTGCACGTGTTCATGTGTTTGACTGTGTGCTCTGTGTTATTTCTCTTTGTGTAGATGACATTTACAGAAGCGATGCGCTCAAAAGCTCGCCTGTCAATCACAGGAGTGACCGGCGAGAACGGTTGCGTGCCGGTGTCCTACCTCCACCCAGGAATACCCATGAGTCTTAGCATGACCGCCCCGTCCTGACCACGCCCTGACCCAGTGCCTTACGCCTAAGCAACAAACTCTTTTTTTTTTCATCGGACCCCTATTGAAGAACTGCAACGTGTATTATTTCCCCCATTAACTTATTATTGATTCCAGTGTTTGATAGTCTCTACTCTTTACTCTTTTATCGTCACCAAAAAAGTCACACCTTCACTTCACAACTAATCCTCTTTTCCAAGGACTCACGTCGTCCTTGACAGATTTGAGCGGTTGAAACTTGTGACGTCTTTTCCCTTTCTCGAAGCGCGCACGGCAGGCTGCGTCCTCAGACTGCCCCCCAGTACGCGTTTAACAGCTGGCCGGGCCCAGGCCGCGTGTCACCCCCCGGTGGAGACAATAACGATAAAGCACAGCTGAAGGATTTTAAGCCAACCAAGCGCCGCTGATTCCAGGATGTTTTGAACAAGCCGTGTGTTGGAAGACATTAGCAACCGTGTGTTGACTTTTTCTGTACATAATAACAAAAGGGACTGTGGTGTCGGGTCATTTATGCTTTTATGCAAAGGCATAACAAACACAAAAAAATAACACAATTTGCTACCACCAACTACAAAAAACAAGTGCGAGCTGAAAAGAGTTGAGAGAAATGTAGAAAATATTGATATAATGAAAATTTACTTCTGTGAGATGATGACAAATTGAATTAAGAAAAGTCTAAAAGCTGATAATTGTTTTTTTACTTCAGAAAATCCTATATTAGTAGAGAATTGACAAACCTGACAAATGCATGGACTGGCATATACTGTATTTACAAAGTATTACCCACAAATGCAAATGGTCATCATTACAATTTGAGAGTTCTGAATGAACTGGATGAGGTGCCAAACAAAGCGACTGTCTGTTCCATTTTCCTTGTGAAAATAACAGCGGTTTATAATTCAAACTGAGCCAATTGGAACTTTTAATGCTGTGAGGTACACATATTTAAAACAATTAAATAAACTTAATTTTTTTATAAATACACTGCACTAATAAAGACAATGCTATTGATGAGCGTGATGATGATGAATTTAAAATATATTGGTATTTGAGTGAAAAGATGATAGGGATGAAAAATGGAAAAAAAGAATTGCATGTTACTTGCCTAATTTAGCCTTTTGTTGAAGATTAACATATCAGCCATTAAGCTGTACGCTTGGCTGTATTTTACTGTTTAATAGTAAGTATATTAACAATGTTAATTACATGTTGACATGGAAGACAATGTTATTTATATAGAGTGTACAACTACCACTGGCATTTTGGACTGTGGACTTATATTTATCATGAACAGAAATTTGATGTTAATTTGTTTTCTTCTCAAAAAGGTATTAAAAGTAATTCTGAGATGAACTCATTGTTAACCATTGGGTATACCTCATAAGGACGGCCGCTTCATGTATTTACTTTAATTTGACAAATACATGTAAAAGAAATACCACATTGAAAAAAGCTAGTTTCAAAGAAAACCGTTTTGTTTTGAGATGTTTTTTATTTAATATTTAATAATATTATTTCTGATCTAGCCATTAACTTTCATTGTTTTGTTTGTTTTGAAAGATGTCTTTGTATTTGAAACACACACACATAACTCTGCGTGTCTTTGTGACATAAACTGATACATTTTCCTACAATAACTTTAACAACAGACGTGTTGGCTTTTTTACCTTGAATTTAAAAAAAACATTAAAACATTTATAGGCATCCAATCTCATGGATCATTCCAGAAGAAAATGTGCCAACGGAGAGATATCCTTTGTAATATAGTTAAGTTGAAGGAAACATTTTCAAAATGTTCATGTTATCATTACATAATGCTAATGATAATAAGTGAAACTGTACAACTTTTGTCAATGTTAAATCCCAGGTTTCATTCGGTGAGATGTAAAAAAAAAAAATCAAATAAAGAAACAAGATTAATCAGATTAAAAAATAAGGTGAAAACTTTATTTTTCTAATCATTTCATTAATTAAAAGGGTCAGGTTCCAAACATGAGATACTGTAGAAATTCCACATGATCAAAACCCAAGAAGGTTGAGCTAGAAATCTCTTTTGGAATCTCAAACAGCGACAGATGACATAAAATGGAAAGATAGAATGTTTCTTCATATCCATAATTAGCATTTAATAGTAACTAAATAATAAAATAAATCCACATTACTCAACAGTAAGGTATTAGGACATATTTTTTTGTGATAGTATAACGAAATTGATTTATTGTAGTTCTTGGTCTTCAATCAATCTGAGATTCCTTAATTCTTGCAAATGTTTTACACTGTGCCATACATCTTTTTACTCAACGATGGCTTAGTGAAAATACAAAGGGTGAGCCTAAAGGCATGCTTACCTTTGTTTAGGTCATATTTTGAGATAATTAGTGCTGATCAGTCTACAAAGAACCCAGGAACAATGTAATTGATCTGAATATTTAAGAACGCTAACATGGGTAAGAGTAGGCAAATCATGTAATGTAAAGTCGTCTAAACGCCCAACCATGGACTATAACAACAACTTGATTAGTGGCATTATCCAATGATGATTATTTAATGATCAAGTATTAACTTTGTTGTTGATATAATAATATGCTAAATAATAACAATTAAATAATGACATTTTATACTAAATCCTGTGTTTCCCCAGTCGCTCACCATTTCTTGGCTGTATGAATGCAGAAAAAAACAAGTGTTACATGAAATGTAATCACATTGAGTCTATAATGCATGGATGCTTAATGTATTGCTATATTTTAAGCCCAGCTATAGAAGAAATAAAACATTAATTTATAGATAGGCCTTTTCTACTTTGATTCGCTAAACATGCCATAGGTTAGAAATAATCAGGTTTATTAAAAGTTTTGTTTCATTGAAAACATTTGCATTATTTCATTTGTATATTCAACCATAACATAACTACAACAACATACATGTAATGTTTGTTAACCATCAGCAATTATTTAAAAGTGATATAGTTCGGAATGACTGCATATGTATGTGTGACTGACTGCTACGATTTTTAAGATGTTTTGCAAATAAAGTTCAAGTAGAACCCTCTACTTGTTCATTAGATATATAAAGACATTACAAGTATTTTATCTAAGTTATGTACAATCTTTTTTGAAAAATATTTGTTAAGTAAGCCTACTTCTGTCATTTTCCCATTTATACTGGAATACCTTTCTTTGTGACCTGGTCTAAATCAAATCAAGATTTTTTTCCTTCAAATTCAATAAAAACGTCTGCATTCTGGTCGTTTCATACATGTTGTGATGCACTTGGACACTATGGAGGCTATTTATATTCAGAATAAAATGGAGTTGCATATTGATAAATGGTTTACAGTTGTTGCTTTATTACTAGTTATCATGCCACAAAGTAAAAAATTAAAACTGAAAAGGATCAATTGTGTTCAAACGAGGTTAGTGTCTTTTGAGTATTGGTGGATTACTTCAAAATATCTGACATGCGTACGCATAGAGAAATTGACATCGCTTAAAGTGCATTTAAGTGCACACACTCACACCGTCTCCTTTGACAAAATGTGTGAGCTCACACTAGTGACACTATTGCACCGATACAGTATTGTACTCAAAATGAATGACAGCAACACAGACAGGTACAGGCCTCCATATTTAATATTTATGATTTAAGTCAAATATTCTGATCAGGACCACACTTTAATCATTTCAGTATTGAGCAGGCTTTCTTGTAAAACAAATGCAGCCAGATGTTGGGCTTGCAAGAGTTTAAATTAAAATAATAATAGTATAAACAGTATAAATCTTAACTCTTTAATCTTAATTGTACCCACACTTTTTTGGCATATAGAAATCACACAAAATTAGATTCTAATTAAATGTTGATTATCATACACTCTTTAAATATTTTAAAAAAAGGTAACTGCGATCGCTGACAGAGAGTTGATTATTTGTCATTCCTCATTCTACTAATGAGAAAAACAATTGTTGGCAGAGTTGTCTCGTTTCCTCTGGACAAGAGACTGCATGTCCGATGGTACGCTGGTCTGAATAGATCTCGTAGTCATTGCCGCCCTGAACCAAAAACAAACAGGTCATGAGATTAAACACGGAACCATTCTCCTCACATCACTGAACGGGCTGCACATTTGAGACACCTACGAGTGTATAGTAATACAGTAATATACAGTACATTATAGTAGTAATACAGTAATATACAGTACATTATAGTAGTAATACAGTACATTATAGTAGTAATACAGTACATTATAGTAGTAATACAGTACATTATAGTAGTAATACAGTACATTATAGTAATACGTTTTGTTAGTTGATTGTCCCAGTGTTTTTTTCTTGTCTGATACTTAATGTCTCCAAAACAAGAATAATACCAGTCTGCATGTCTGCTGATAATCCAGGTATTCTGATGACATTTCACATCCAGATTGAAGTTACAATCATTTTTTTCAACAAGAATCTTTAAGATAAAAGCGAGAACGTGTTGCTTTATGCCCCTCTCAGCCGTTAGTTTCTCATAGTCCGGAAGGACATGGAAGCCTCCTAGGACTTGGGACCCGTTCAATGGAAATACAGATGAGACATTCTTCACTCAGTAGGATGAATCCGATGAGGCAGAGGTCATTTTACACCTATGAGGACATGTTTATGAACTAAGACATTGATTTGAGTTAAAACGCTACACATTGTCCCTTTAAAGCCTATTTGTTTTAGTAATAGCAGTGAAGGGGTTATAACGAGGTTGATTTGCTCCGTTAGTGAGGGAGAAACACGACGGATCAGTGGAGAAGAGAGGGAGCTCGGGTGTTGACTGACCGAGAGCCCTAGGATTGTTCCAACTCAGGTCTGCATCGAGCAAACACCACTGGGATGTCCTTGTGTTCTTGTCATGCCCTCAGTGCCGAGGATGCATCGATTAGTAACTTGGGTGAACTTGCCAACAGGGATATCCCATGATCCATTTCAGGCTTAGCACACGGTCAGGAAAGGTTGGACGCAGCACATTTCAATTCTGATAACATATTAGGTCTGAAAGTGGCAGTTTAGGTCAACTTCACTGCTTACAAGTATTAAAGAATGTTTTTTAAACATTCATAATAATTATTGTTTATTTTATTTATTTTATTTATATTATATTTATATATATATATTTTATTGTTATAGCTCAGAGGCACATTTTACAGAGATATGGAGAGCCATTATTGAGCGTGCACGCAGAGTGAAGCTGGATTAGCATCAGGACTCATTCAGACCAATCAGGCGTTGCAGCAATTAGTGTAAAGTGGGGCGGTGGGGGCATGTTGTGAACTTAAACCACACGGCGCTCGGAGAACCAGACAGCGGTGACCGGTCTCTCTTCTATCTCTCTCTCTCTCTCCTCTATCTTGATCTGCAGCCTACTTGATCAGCCATCACAACGTGATGAAGGCTGAAGGTCGCGTCGCGTTTCTCCAAACGTTGATTCTATTTCAACTGTTCGCCGTAGGCTGCCAAATTTTATTGTGGAACCTCATGCGGCCCGCACTACCGCAGCTTAAACACACTACCCCCATTAGTGAACAGTGAACGGTTCGCCTCTTTGGTCTGAAGGAGCCCCAGTACATGCATCACAGTTGTGTATGTTCTGTAATGCAAAAAAAAAAAAAAAAACAGAAACAGTTCGATAAGTTGAAACATGCTTACCGGTTTAGTCTTGTCTCCAAAAAAATGGATAGTATTATAGCTGTCCTTCTCCACGATGTCCAGACAATATCTTTTATCCCAGCCTTCAGGAAACACGTCAAAACTAATCTGACCACCTGGAGATAGAGAGAGGGAGGACGTTTCTTTCAGTAAGCTCAAAGTTCAGTAAAATCCCACAGAAAGGAACCTAAAGTAGAGGGTAGGAAACTGAAATGTGTACGTTGTTAATAACCCCGTCTGCTGTGTATAATGCAGATCATTTATTCTTGCTTATAAAACGGGGGGCCTAAATCAAGCGATCTGATTGGTTCCCAACTGTTGTACATTGAGCGTATACACACAGCTATGACGCCCGTTCAGTTTACAGAGTTCAGTATCACTCCGCGCCTAACTAACTGTTGTTTATGTATATATAAGTGAAGGGGGTCGCCGCCCCTCCGCTGCGCGTCGGGACGGACAACGCCCCTTAACTGTGGTATAATGAGCGTATACCACAGCCTGTCGTGATCTATTGCTTAAATATAGACCCATTTTCTGAAAGTGAGCCGTGCTGTTATTGAGCAGGGCTCGTGCTGAAGGCAGAAGGACCCCTAACGCGGGGCCAACGGGGCCATAGTGATGGTTTGTTCTGGCCAGCTGCACTTACACGGCGCTACAAAGTAGCTCAACCTACGGCTCACATTTGAAACCACCGAGCATTAAGAGTTGCAGTACGTAACGTTCTGACCTGGACATAATGATCTGATCCACAGTCATTTCAATAACGTCCTCAATAATATCACATATTACCTATAAAATATATTCTACAAAAAAAAAAAAAATGCTGGCCAGCCTGTACCGCTCTCTTGGTTTACAAGAACGTCCAGCCAAATGTTTTCTTCTTTTAAACGTCTTTTAAATACGTCTTATATGATCGTCAAAATAGTAATCACGTGCGTGCGTGACGTGCGTGCGTGCGTGCGTGCGTGCGTGAAGGTAGTCTGACGTGCGTGCGTGCGTGCGTGCGTAGAACGCTGTCTGGCAGCGTCTGAGATAAAGGTTAGCTTCGTGGACACTTCTGGGCAGCCATTGAGATTGGCGTTGGAGAGAGGGTCAGGCGACCCCTGCAGTATAACACCACGACGGTGCCGGTGGTGGTGGTGGTGGTGGGGACGGGGAGCTCCGTCAGAGTGAGGGCTGCTATCCCACAGTCCCCGACGGCCCGTGGCCACTTTATTTAACCTCAGGTTTTTTTGTTTAGGACTTTTCTTAAGGCTGCCCCACACTACACGATTTTTTTTATCTTATGCGATTTTTGAGTCGGAGTACACCACACACTTAACGAGAATCGCAGCCGATTTTTGCTCTCCGATCCTACATAAGATTAGAACACAAGACGGAACACCACACACTACAGGATAATCTTATCCGATTCTCGGCCGTGTAGGCTACGTCATCCAGCACGAGACGAGAGATCGAGAGACAAGAGATTGTAGATCTAGAGCAGCGGTTCCCAAACGTTTTTAAATAAATATTTGGAAACGAAAATTGAAAAGTGAGAATTGAATGCGCTTTGGCATTATGGATGACCTTCGGGTCAGCGTGTGTGTGTGTTTTGCGTGTGTGTTTGTGTGTGCGTGCGTCGCTATTATGTTGACTACACACTCAACATGCCGGATAACCCCGATTTTGAGATCGGGAGGTCTTAAGTTGATGAGATTCTATCTTAGAACACTACGGCAGACAGGATAATCTTGGCCGATTTTCGTCCTGATTCGGCTGCCATGGGAACGCCACCCCGATTCTCGTAAGGGGCAAATCGGCCACGATATCGGGACATTTATCTTGTAGTGTGGGGTCAGCTTTAGCCAGCTCTCTGGGAGCCTACTGGTGGTTGAGCGACACGGCGCCAGCGCTATCACAACGAGCCATGTCACGAGAGAGAGCTACAGAGTCCACGCGCCCTAGGAAGGAGTCCCCCACAACCTCCTCCTTCATCCTTTACCCTGAAACATAGCATGGACCAGGGCCACGCCCGCTGAGCCACCAGCCCGCGGGCCTCTGGACGAGCAGAGCCGCGGACCTGAACGACGTTCACAGTGGATTGGATTTTAGACGAATGTAAAAATGCAATCGGTAGGTTTCCACGTATTCCTTTGAGAAATATTTATATATCAACGTTCGACATGGCGCGTGACACAGTTACCGGTACAAATACACGACCGCTCAGCAGATTCCTCCTACGCCCCACTGATTACACCACAGATCCATCACCCCCTCTGACAGGTGCACTTGTGGGCACTTCTCCAGATAAAAATAAACGCTGCAATGCGATGACAAAGGAAAGTGTTCCAGTCCCCACCAGCACTGGACTACCAGCACTCAGAGAGCAGGCCTGGCCTCCTCTGAACGGAGAGGTTGCTGACTGACCGTCCAGGTCCCATCGGGCAACGTTCTTTTGTGATATCTGAGACGTCACTACAGAACGCCCACTACAGAACGCCCACTACAGAACGCTGACTACAGAACGCCCACTACAGAACGTTCACTACAGAACGCCCACTACAGAACGCTCACTACAGAACGCTCACTACAGAACGCTGACTACAGAACGCCCACTACAGAACGCTCACTACAGAACGCTCACTACAGAACGCTCACTACAGAACGCCCACTACAGAACGCTGACTACAGAACGCCCACTACAGAACGCTCACTACAGAACGCTCACTACAGAACGCTCACTACAGAACGTTCACTACAGAACGCTCACTACAGAACGCCCACTACAGAACGCCCACTACAGAACGCTCACTACAGAACGCCCACTACAGAACGTTCACTACAGAACGCTGACTACAGAACGCCCACTACAGAACGCTCACTACAGAACGCTCACTACAGAACGTTCACTACAGAACGCTCACTACAGAACGCCCACTACAGAACGCTCACTACAGAACGCTCACTACAGAACGCCCACTACAGAACGCTCACTACAGAACGCTCACTACAGAACGCCCACTACAGAACGCCCACTACAGAACGCCCACTACAGAACGCTCACTACAGAACGCTCACTACAGAACGCTCACTACAGAACGCTCACTACAGAACGCTCACTACAGAACGCTCACTACAGAACGCTGACTACAGAACGCTGACTACAGAACGCCACCTGAATTCACAGCAAGAGGATCCGTTCACATCGTTTGTGGAGAGGATGGCAAAAACCTTCTTTTTTTTTTGTCACATTGTTATTATAGTAATAGTGATAAAATGGCACAGATTACTATGTTGATGATCATATAAGAAATATTACCACGTTTGAGAGCAAAGGAAATGGTTTAGGGATCACTGTCTCTTTAAGTATACTCACATTATTGTGCTATTATATTCTCATTATATCAGTGGCATAAAATGGTCTTAAAATCACAACGATAGTGTTTATCGCAATTATTTCTGGGACAATACATCGTCCAACTAAAGTAGCTGTGGTGACAGACGCAGCAGCAGTGTGTGTGTGTGTGTGTGTGTGTGTGTGTGTGTGTGTGTGTGTGTGTGTGTGTGTGTGTGTGTGTGTGTGTGTGTGTGTGTGTGTGTGTGTGTGTGTGTGTGTGTGTGGCTAGCAGGACCCACCAATGGAAAAGGCCAATCCTCTGCCTTTGAACTCCTCCCTCAGCGCAGACACAAACTTCTCCCTGATTTGCTCTTTCTGGGGAAAAATGGAGGTTACAAGATTTGAATCAACGCAGACAACTAACATCAACATGAGTCAGATTGAGCCCGTCCCTGGTAGAAGGCGGGAGCCCTTCATAATAAATAAACTCAACAGTTTTATGTCCATTTTAAAATCGTCAAACGGCGTGACGTGAATTAGTGTAGCTCAACTGAAGGTTTCTTATTGGTGATCTAAATGAGAAACACAGGGAGACAGTGGCCTCATTACAGGTCGGTGAGCTAATGCCACCCTTTGCTGTTCTTGAAAAATGTCATATTATTGTTATTAATACAAACAATTTTATAAATCATTGTGATAAATAAGTATTAGAAATCCCATTTAGAAAGTCCCCAATCCTAGTGTCCCGAAGCCTTAAAGAGAGTGTGAGTGTGTGTGTGTGTGTGTGTGTGTGTGTGTGTGTGTGTGTGTGTGTGTGTGTGTGTGTGTGTGTGTGTGTGTGTGTGTGTGTGTGTGTGTGTGTGTGTGTGTGTTACCTTGTCTAACTCGTAAAACTCAATTCTCTCCTCTTGTGTGCAGCTGCGGCCGACGGGGGAGATGTTCAGCATGCCATTTCTGAACTCAATGAACGTCCCTCTACAAAAAAAAACAGAAAGCGTATGAACAGCAATAAAGAACCCCCCCCCCAGGACCGCCCCGTCAGAGTGGTCCTTTGTCCCAACATGACCCATTTCATCTGATGAATCCTCGGACCAATCAGCATTGAGAGAGTTCTTTAAGAGCGCTCCGGCGCTAGTGGGCCATCAGAAAGTGCTTTCTATTAAGTGGTGACGTATAATGTTTGGGTCCGACGCTCTGCCAGACGATAGAAACGCACTCCCTCAGTCACTAGCCCATTTAAATCAACAGCACATCAAGTACGGTACACTGAAGTCACGCTTCGGTACGTTCCTCGCTTTTTAACTCACCGGTCGGTATGTTTTTCGGTACAGCAGTTTTTAGTTTTTTTTATTAAACTTTTTTTTTTTTTTTTGATTTTGATTTGATTTATTAAATTGTATCAAACAAACGCCTTACACACAAATGAAAAGACATGAAATACAATTGATGATAAAAACACAATCAAGTCCAGGACTTATGTCCATTGTGGTCCTCAACACAAAACATCAGGACAAGACAAGACAGTCACAGATTGTGTGATAATCGATAAAAACGTTTTTCAAGAAAGATATATACTGTATATATTTTTATTTTTTTCGGTACGTAGCGAAATGAAACGTGCATTGAACAGTTAGACCCGTACCGAATCCGCATATCGTTACACCCCTAATATCACGCCATATGCAGCTTTGATTATAATAGTCTGTCATAAGAAATATTTTAGACATTTATGACTTCTTTGCTAAAATCGTGTAAAAGAGTTCCCTTATCACCAGGCAGGCCAGCTCAGACCACTGCTCCACGCACAGCCTCAAATTAATCCTTTCCTCGTCGCTTTATATTTGTGTCGTGTTTCGACGTTCATTTCAAACTTAAGCGACGTTCCTCCGTCGTATGCACTCTCACGCATTATGCAAATGTTTTAATTGAATTCACAATAACAAACAAAATAAAATTTGATATATTTCTGATGATACATCTTTTAACCTTTCTATAAAGGTAGCCATGATTTACTCTGATTAATAAATAGATAATTCATAAAGTATGAAATAAATACAAAATATAGCCGCAAGTGGCGGGTTGTAAGCCAAACAATGACCATTTAAAGGTCGGCTGACACCAGGTGTGAGTGGGGTTAGCCCTCAGCACACATCTAGGTGGACACGCCCACTTGTGATGTCATAAGAGCCTGATTTTCAAAACGGCTCGTAAGACTAATCACACCCACACCTGGTGGCACGTCATGGCACCTTTAAATCTCATTATAACAAGCACTGGCTTATAGCATCTTCAACACCCACCAGGCAAAACCATGTTCAGCTTACTTTGAACCTGATGTTGTATGTAATTAATTTATATGTATTTCTAAACGTGGCTACAGCTCCATGTGGGATGTTAGATAGGTTCAGTTTGGATATTGCCAACCTTAACCACTAAGCTGACCATGCTGTAGTTACATGCTGTGCCATAAGTGTTATTACATATAAAGGCCATGCTGTTACACGGCACATTGCTTACTAACCTTTGTAATTGAACTGTAATTGGTGGTTATGCTCAGTGATTTATGCCTGCACTTGTATTCTATACTGTGTGTGTGTGTGTCCCTTTGAATATCGCAACAGAATCCAGGAGAGGCTGGATATTTCCGGAATGCCGCCCACACATGATAGGCCCAAGTGAGGAGACTGACGCAGATACAAACGTCTGCATTTCCTGCTGAAGGCAGATAAGCACTTGCTATTGCCACTGAGATCTAACTCTGCTATTGTGTTGGAAAGGCTTTGTTCATGCAAACGATCCCGTCCCTTATGTCTTCACTTACAGGAGGGGCTGGAGACGTTACATGTGCAGAGAAAACAGAGGTTTCTACGGTAAAGAGATTAGCTTAGCGTTGTGTGCCTACCCTGTATTTGTGTTAAAGTGGAGGGTTTGTTTTCAGTCATTCCTGGTCACCTCTACTTTGAGGATCACTTCACTGTGTTACATTTAGTTCTTTGATTTGTCACCATCTTCAGTTCTTCCCTCCTCCCACCCCCCCCCCCACCCGCCCTTTGTCTATAAATAGTCACTGTGCACCAAATTAAACCGCTATGACTCACCACAACATTGTACTTGGTTCTGTTAACGTTCCTTCTGCCTCTAGACGGCTTTAAGGGTCGTAACAGTAGCCCGATTATACCAAACCATAGGGGTTTTACACCCCAAATCCATATGATGATCTAATGCTGATGAAAGTGGTATCTACCTCTTCTTAGGGAGTTTAATTGTAGCCAGGTAATTGAGACAGAAGTTGATGAACTCTTGCAGAAGCTCCTCCCCCATGTGGGCCTGGATAGACTGTAGTGATGAAGGGAGGTAGTCAGTGGATGTTATAGAACATCATGTGGCATTAGGGGTACATTTAATTCAGAAACATAATGACTTTCTACAAGGGTATTTCTTACCTGAACTGAGAGTAATTGTCCGTCTTTATAGGCCACCAGACCGTTCTCAGCAAACAGATAGTCGACTCTCTGGATCACTACACACGCACCAAAAGAAGGACAACATATTAGCGTGTTTCACTTGCATCCAAATAAACCTACAGAATATAAGGAAGGCAAGAGAGAGAGAGACAGACAGACATACCGGACAGACAGGACAGACAGAGAGACAGAGAGACAGACAGGACAGACAGACAGAGAGACAGAGGGACAGAGAGACAGACAGACAGACATACCGGACAGACAGGACAGACAGAGAGAGAGACAGACAGACAGGACAGACATACCGGACAGAGAGGACAGACAGAGAGACAGAGAGACAGAGAGACAGACATACCGGACAGACAGACGGACAGAGAGACAGACATACCGGACAGACAGGACAGACAGAGAGACAGAGACAGAGAGACAGACATACCGGACAGAGAGGACAGACAGAGAGACAGAGAGACAGAGAGACAGACATACCGGACAGAGAGGACAGACAGACAGACAGACAGACAGACAGGACAGACAGAGAGACAGAGAGCATGCCCAGGCGTTGTGAAATACATTTTGAATGTTTTTTTTTTTTTATATTAACAAACATTATTTGTGTTAAAATCTTCCAATGTTTTTATTTTTGACATCCAAATAAACCACGTGATGCTATGCTGAGAACAGGAAACGGTGTGGGGCGGTAGACGCTGTATTTTAATCAGCTTTTAATAAACTGACAGCGCGAAACAGCGCCCCCTGGTGACCGAAGTTAGGGTGCAATGACCATCGGCTAGGCAAAGTAAACCTGCTGAATAATCTCTACTCATTTAGACGTTTCTTATAATACTGCTGATTCTTTAAGTTTGCTAACTTTGACTTAACATAGGCCAAATCAATTTCTATATTACTTGAACAAAATGTTGAATAAAAACATAAACATGATAAAGCTTTCACACTGACGCCCATGTTCAGCAGCAGGTAAAAAATAAAACGTGAAAACATTGAGTGCCGTCGGCTGTGACGTGTTCCAGCGTATGTCTGGCCACAAACAAAAGACATTAAATTGAAGATAATCATGCGGGCTTCATGCCTGGCCCATGTGGGTCGCGGTCTTACAAAGCTCATTTCACTAAAAGAAGCATCACGACTCTCCGATACTAAATCAAACTCAAAGGGTGAGGAAGTGTCTCACCGTCTTCCCCGAGTTGCTCTTTGATCTTGTTGAGGTCGGAGCCGCCCACGACTCCGACGCGAACCCTTGTCCTCAACCTCTGGAGGAAGAGCTGCATGTCTGGGGTCACGAGCTGAGGACAGAGGGGGCGTTAGGGTCCAGGACTACAGACACAGGGCGTCCAGGACTACAGACACAGGGGCGTCCAGGACTACAGACACAGGGGGCGTTAAGGTCCAGGACTACAGACACAGGGGCGTTAAGGTCCAGGACTACAGACACAGGGGCGTTAAGGTCCAGGACTACAGACACAGGGGCGTCCAGGACTACAGACACAGGGGCGTTAAGGTCCAGGACTACAGACACAGGGGCGTCCAGGACTACAGACACAGGGGCGTCCAGGACTACAGACACAGGGGCGTCCAGGACTACAGACACAGGGGCGTCCAGGACTACAGACACAGGGGGCGTTAAGGTCCAGGACTACAGACACAGGGGGCGTCCAGGACTACAGACACAGGGGGCGTTAGGGTCCAGGACTACAGACACAGGGGGCGTTAAGGTCCAGGACTACAGACACAGGGGGCGTTAAGGTCCAGGACTACAGACACAGGGGGCGTTAAGGTCCAGGACTACAGACACAGGGGCGTTAAGGTCCAGGACTACAGACACAGGGGGCGTTAAGGTCCAGGACTACAGACACAGGGGGCGTCCAGGACTACAGACACAGGGGGCGTTAGGGTCCAGGACTACAGACACAGGGGCGTCCAGGACTACAGACACAGGGGGCGTTAAGGTCCAGGACTACAGACACAGGGGGCGTTAAGGTCCAGGACTACAGACACAGGGGGCGTTAAGGTCCAGGACTACAGACACAGGGGCGTTAAGGTCCAGGACTACAGACACAGGGGGCGTTAAGGTCCAGGACTACAGACACAGGGGGCGTTAAGGTCCAGGACTACAGACACAGGGGCGTTAAGGTCCAGGACTACAGACACAGGGGGCGTCCAGGACTACAGACACAGGGGGCGTTAAGGTCCAGGACTACAGACACAGGGGCGTCCAGGACTACAGACACAGGGGCGTTAAGGTCCAGGACTACAGACACAGGGGCGTCCAGGACTACAGACACAGGGGGCGTTAAGGTCCAGGACTACAGACACAGGGGCGTCCAGGACTACAGACACAGGGGGCGTTAAGGTCCAGGACTACAGACACAGGGGGCGTTAAGGTCCAGGACTACAGACACAGGGGGCGTCCAGAACTACAGACACAGGGGGCGTTAACGTCCAGGACTACAGACACAGGGGGCGTCCAGAACTACAGACACAGGGGGCGTTAAGGTCCAGGACTACAGACACAGGGGGCGTTAAGGTCCAGGACTACAGACACAGGGGCGTTAAGGTCCAGGACTACAGACACAGGGGCGTTAACGTCCAGGACTACAGACACAGGGGCGTCCAGGACTACAGACACAGGGGCGTCCAGGACTACAGACACAGGGGCGTCCAGGACTACAGACACAGGGGGCGTTAAGGTCCAGGACTACAGACACAGGGGCGTCCAGGACTACAGACACAGGGGCGTCCAGGACTACAGACACAGGGGCGTTAAGGTCCAGGACTACAGACACAGGGGGCGTTAAGGTCCAGGACTACAGACACAGGGGGCGTTAAGGTCCAGGACTACAGACACAGGGGCGTTAAGGTCCAGGACTACAGACACAGGGGCGTTAAGGTCCAGGACTACAGACACAGGGGCGTCCAGGACTACAGACACAGGGGCGTTAAGGTCCAGGACTACAGACACAGGGGCGTTAAGGTCCAGGACTACAGACACAGGGGCGTTAAGGTCCAGGACTACAGACACAGGGGGCGTTAAGGTCCAGGACTACAGACACAGGGGGCGTTAAGGTCCAGGACTACAGACACAGGGGGCGTCCAGGACTACAGACACAGGGGGCGTTAAGGTCCAGGACTACAGACACAGGGGCGTCCAGGACTACAGACACAGGGGGCGTTAAGGTCCAGGACTACAGACACAGGGGCGTTAAGGTCCAGGACTACAGACACAGGGGGCGTTAAGGTCCAGGACTACAGACACAGGGGGCGTCCAGGACTACAGACACAGGGGGCGTCCAGAACTACAGACACAGGGGCGTCCAGGACTACAGACACAGGGGCGTCCAGGACTACAGACACAGGGGGCGTTAAGGTCCAGGACTACAGACACAGGGGCGTTAAGGTCCAGGACTACAGACACAGGGGGCGTCCAGAACTACAGACACAGGGGGCGTTAAGGTCCAGGACTACAGACACAGGGGCGTTAACGTCCAGGACTACAGACACAGGGGCGTCCAGGACTACAGACACAGGGGGCGTTAAGGTCCAGGACTACAGACACAGGGGGCGTTAAGGTCCAGGACTACAGACACAGGGGCGTTAAGGTCCAGGACTACAGACACAGGGGGCGTCCAGAACTACAGACACAGGGGGCGTTAAGGTCCAGGACTACAGACACAGGGGGCGTTAAGGTCCAGGACTACAGACACAGGGGCGTCCAGGACTACAGACACAGGGGGCGTTAAGGTCCAGGACTACAGACACAGGGGCGTTAAGGTCCAGGACTACAGACACAGGGGGCGTTAAGGTCCAGGACTACAGACACAGGGGGCGTCCAGAACTACAGACACAGGGGCGTCCAGGACTACAGACACAGGGGCGTCCAGGACTACAGACACAGGGGGCGTTAAGGTCCAGGACTACAGACACAGGGGCGTTAAGGTCCAGGACTACAGACACAGGGGCGTTAAGGTCCAGGACTACAGACACAGGGGGCGTCCAGGACTACAGACACAGGGGCGTTAAGGTCCAGGACTACAGACACAGGGGCGTCCAGGACTACAGACACAGGGGGCGTTAAGGTCCAGAACTACAGACACAGGGGGCGTTAAGGTCCAGGACTACAGACACAGGGGCGTCCAGGACTACAGACACAGGGGGCGTTAAGGTCCAGGACTACAGACACAGGGGGCGTTAAGGTCCAGGACTACAGACACAGGGGCGTTAAGGTCCAGGACTACAGACACAGGGGGCGTCCAGAACTACAGACACAGGGGGCGTTAAGGTCCAGGACTACAGACACAGGGGCGTTAACGTCCAGGACTACAGACACAGGGGCGTCCAGGACTACAGACACAGGGGGCGTTAAGGTCCAGGACTACAGACACAGGGGCGTTAAGGTCCAGGACTACAGACACAGGGGCGTTAAGGTCCAGGACTACAGACACAGGGGGCGTCCAGGACTACAGACACAGGGGCGTTAAGGTCCAGGACTACAGACACAGGGGCGTCCAGGACTACAGACACAGGGGGCGTTAAGGTCCAGAACTACAGACACAGGGGGCGTTAAGGTCCAGGACTACAGACACAGGGGCGTCCAGGACTACAGACACAGGGGGCGTTAAGGTCCAGGACTACAGACACAGGGGGCGTTAAGGTCCAGGACTACAGACACAGGGGCGTTAAGGTCCAGGACTACAGACACAGGGGGCGTCCAGAACTACAGACACAGGGGGCGTTAAGGTCCAGGACTACAGACACAGGGGCGTTAACGTCCAGGACTACAGACACAGGGGCGTCCAGGACTACAGACACAGGGGGCGTTAAGGTCCAGGACTACAGACACAGGGGCGTTAAGGTCCAGGACTACAGACACAGGGGGCGTCCAGAACTACAGACACAGGGGGCGTTAAGGTCCAGGACTACAGACACAGGGGCGTTAACGTCCAGGACTACAGACACAGGGGCGTCCAGGACTACAGACACAGGGGGCGTTAACGTCCAGGACTACAGACACAGGGGCGTTAAGGTCCAGGACTACAGACACAGGGGCGTTAAGGACTACAGACACAGGGGCGTTAAGGTCCAGGACTACAGACACAGGGGCGTTAAGGTCCAGAACTACAGACACAGGGGGCGTTAAGGTCCAGAACTACAGACACAGGGGCGTTAACGTCCAGGACTACAGACACAGGGGCATCCAGGACTACAGACACAGGGGGCGTCCAGGACTACAGACACAGGGGCGTCCAGGACTACAGACACAGGGGCGTTAACGTCCAGGACTACAGACACAGGGGCATCCAGGACTACAGACACAGGGGGCGTCCAGGACTACAGACACAGGGGGCGTCCAGGACTACAGACACAGGGGCGTTAAGGACTACAGACACAGGGGGCGTCCAGGACAACACGAAACATCTGGCCGTGTAGTTCTCATATGATCAAAACTAAATTGTTCTAACTCACAGAAAATGTATGCAGTTGTTACAATAAACAATGCATTTGATACATTGACTATATATTATAATTATTATTTATAACACATGTTCAAAAATAGAACAATCTGTTTCTGTTCTAGTTTTGCCAAATGTTAATTATATAATTAGTTCCCCTTATTATTCTGACTGACAACTGCTACTTTAACTGATGGCTACGGAGTCCAAGGTGGGCTGGAGTGGTTTAACACACAAGGATTTCCTGGTTGGCCTTATATGGGCCTCTGTGACGTGGCTGAAGATATGTTCCTATGGATTCCTATTTGTATTACTAACAATGTACACAGGGCAATGATAATTATGACAAGTGTTATACTTGGCAAAGAGTCTGTGGCCAAAATATTTATTGAATGTAATGTGCTAATAGTTGTTATAATGTAAAATATAGTCAATCAAATGTTGACTAGAGCAGTCTAATAGTGGCATATGAGAATAATGATCATTATTTTAAAAAAATGAATTTGCTATATGCAACTAGCCATTCATTTTTGATTGCATTACAGTTACATAAATTGAGGGGGGAGGCGACTAATAGTTATTGACTTATTTTTTTTCCATTTCATGGACCTTTTACATTTCCGGTTTTACTCGAGCCTTTAAGCTTTAAAATATAATTTAATTTAATTGGCTTCAGGGAGTGAATCTGCAACGCTCACAAACACAGTGGGCCCTTCGACAGCCCCAAGACCAGGTAGGCCTACAATATATATATATATATATATATATATATAATACAATATGACAACATGGGGACACAACGACGACGCGGGACACAGCCTGGCGAGTCTGGCGAGTCGTGCACCAGTCGTGCACCAGAGGGAAGTCTGCCAATACATTCATGTCTATGGTGCAGACATCTCTTCATGTGGTGTCGTGGTGTCATTATTGTTAGTTTGCAGACAGCTTCTCGGCAAACAACATGCCTCATCCTACCGCTGAAGGGATACATCAGTGGATCCTAACAGGAAGAGTTGTACATGTTCTCAGACCAGGTCGTGGGACCATTACATTTGTAAACGCTGTTCCACCTGTCGGCTCCACTGTCTCAATGTCCCATTCTGCATTTATCCAAGAGGACATGTGATACATGTGATACATGCGTTAGGCATCTTGCTCAGGGATGTGTGAAAGCAGCAGCCTGGACGTTGGGGTCGAAGGCTTCAGACACAAGTCGGACATTAGAACACAGTTAGTCGTTTAATTAAAGCTATGAACCATGTTTGACCCATTTGTAGTTCTAGAGTTTGATAGTAAGAACCAGTCCCGATGAATGGCCCCGGTTCTGTCTCCGTGGTGAGTCGACTACCTGTCGGGCGGCCGTCAGGGTCCCGTCCACGTCGAAGAGGCAGAGGACCTCGGGGTCCAGAGGAGCCTGGGCCATCGCGGGTCTGGGTCCTGGAGGTTTATGAACACATTCGGAACTACAGTGACTCGGTCTGTGGTCTGAGTCAGGAACTAGAACCAGAGACATGTGAAGCGTCATCCATCTGTGATTGGTCGATGGTCACCGGAAGAAGGCGGGTGTCACAGAGAGGTGGGACGCATGCGCGGGTCTCTGTTTACAAAGACGTAGCAGGAATTTAATTAAAATAGGGCTGTTAAAATTATATATATATATAAATTAGCGCGATAATAACGCAATCCTATTTTAACAGCCCTATATATATATAGGGCCCTATATATATATAGCCCTATATATATATATAGGGCTATATTGTTAAAATTAACGCGATAATAACGCAATCCTATTTTAATTCAATTAGGCTAATAAAAATTGAAGCATTAACGCACGTTCTTTCGTTTATTTTATTTTTGTCACTGTGATTCCTAAAGGTTTTGACCACACAGAACGTCAACATTCATATAATAATTCATTTTTTGTTTTTAGTTCGACTTACTTTACATTAAATTATATATATATATATATATATATATATATATATATATATATATATATAATTTAATGTAAAGTAAGTCGAACTAAAAACAAAAAATGAATTATTATATGAATGTTGATATATATATATATATATATATATATATATATATATATAAATTAGCGTGATAATAACGCAATCCTATTTTAATTAAATTAATAAAAATTGAAGCATTAACGCACGTTATTTATTTTATTTTTGTTAGGGTTTTTAGTTCGACTTACTTTACATTAAATTACGCTTGCAGTAAGTGACTGCCTGATTACAATTCCCTAACCCTAACCCTAATCGGTGTTTCATATAGGGTGACAGCAGCCAAAGTAGAAATGATGTTGAATAGGAAAATTAATAGGACGTCATTTGAGTTTGAGATCTATAAATGCGGATCTTTTATGTTGGTTGATTCCACCGGTCTAAAACAGAACGTCGTTGCGGTTGATGACCTGTTTATTTGAATGCTCTAATGAGGGATCCGATCCTCTGATCTACTATAGGGTCTAGCTGCAGACCTCCAGCCGCTGCGTTCACACCGCCGCGCCGCAACGCGCCGCAGCGCGCCGCCTCCATTCATTTCAATGAGGGGAGGGCGGCAGAGGGGAGGGCGGCAGAGGGGAGGCGCAGAGGGGAGGCGGCAGAGGGGGGGCGGCAGAGGGGAGAGCGGCAGAGGGGAGGGCGGCAGAGGGGAGGCGCAGAGGGGAGGGCGGCAGAGGGGAGGGCGGCAGAGGGGGGCGGCAGAGGGGAGGCGCAGAGGGGAGGCAGCGGAGGGGAGGGCGGCAGAGGGGGGCGGCAGAGGGGAGGCGCAGAGGGGAGGGCGGCAGAGGGGAGGCGGTCACAACCGCGGCGGTTGGACCAGGAAGCGGTTGACGCCCACGCGAACGCGCACAGATTTCGCCCTACCGCTCAGCTTTCTCCTTGTTGAAACCATAGATATACACTGACTAGATATCATAGATATATACTGACTAGATATCATAGATATAGTATATACTGACTAGATATCACCTCATAGATATATACTGACTAGATATCATAGATATATACTGACTAGATATCATAGATATAGTATATACTGACTAGATATCAGCTCATAGATATATACTGACTAGATATCATAGATATATATACTGACTAGATATCATAGATATATACTGACTAGATATCATAGATATATACTGACTAGATATCAGCTCATAGATATATACTGACTAGATATCATAGATATATATACTGACTAGATATCATAGATATATACTGACTAGATATCATAGATATATATACTGACTAGATATCATAGATATATATACTGACTAGATATCATAGATATATACTGACTAGATATCACCTCATAGATATATATACTGACTAGATATCACCTCATAGATATATACTGACTAGATATCACCTCATAGATATATATATACTGACTAGATATCATAGATATATATACTGACTAGATATCACCTCATAGATATATATATACTGACTAGATATCATAGATATATACTGACTAGATATCACCTCATAGATATATATACTGACTAGATATCACCTCATAGATATATATATATACTGACGGCGGTGTGAAAGCAGAGGCTCACCTCTACTGAAGTTTTTATTGGACTTAATTATGGACTTAATTATGCGCATATATTACTCTTTGGTAGTTAGGGTTAGTAAAATGATATCCACACGGATATTTAGCGATCCACAAATGCATTTTCTACTTGTGACTAGTAAAATGTTATTCACACGGATATAACACGATCCATAATATCCCCCTGTGTCTTGTAAAATTAAATCCACACTCACTTTTACACTTTTGTGGATTGCATGTCTCTTGTGAATTTCTAAATTTTCTTTGTGGATTTTGGTCCAATATGTTGCACTGTTGAGTAGTAAAATGTGAATGTGAATACATTCACATTTTTTTACATTTAGGGAATTTAGCAGATGCCTTTATCCAAAGCGACTTACAATAAGTACATTTGTCACAAGAAGTGAAACAATATATCGCTGTCGGTACAGTAAAGATGCAAGTACTAACAATTGCCAGGCCAACCCCATTCCCCGTAAGACGGAATACTTGAATATGCGTAACCCACAGAAGACGATTCACCACAATCCTTTTACACTTTGCAATCAAGATTCACGAAAACACATTTTTTGCTTGTGTCTTCTAAGATGATATCCACACTCACTTTCAGAACAGATTACAACATGTGAACTGTCTGTACGCATTTGTGGCTCTCGTCGAGTTGTGTCCAATATGTACCGCAACTGTACGCAAATTCTGCGTACATCATTTGTTTTGAACTTTGACCATTCTTCGAGTCATACCCTTTATTCCTCCAAACCGTACCGAGCGGTGCGGTACGGTTTGGTGTGGTGCAGTGGCGCACAGTTCGCGTTTCCACCGCCAAAAGTTGGGCGGGGTCCGGCATTAAGCGTGCTGAGCAGCTCCTATTTTTGGTGCGGGTCGGTTCAGTCTGCAAAGGTGCGGCACGGGTTGCGTTTCCGCTGCCATAAGTGGGTGTGACCCGGACTGAGCCGTATTGAGCCGTTCTCGTCTCACAGTACTGCTCCGTTGAGGTACTGAGAGCCTGAAAGGATAATAACAAACAAACACGGTACCCGCGAGGTATTTCTGGACAACGGCGAAAGCTTTGCTTATTGAAGAAAATGTCGCGCAAAGGTTTCCCGTCCTTCTTGGACGTCCTCCATTGTTGCTCTTTGTTCATTGTGTCGCGTTCTTCTTTTTCCTTGGATTTATCAGCAGACTACGCTGTGTCGGGCCGCTATGAGGTCAGGATGCTTACGTAGCTGCCGTGGCTATCGCCGTCCGGCTTAAACCCCGCCCTACCATAAGGGTATTGTCTTAAACCCCGCCCTACCATAAGGGTACTGGCGGCGGTGGAAACGCGAGCCGGATTTAGCATAACCGAGCTGTCCCGCTCTGGGCTGCACCGAACCGTACCACACCGCTCTGTGGAAACGAGGCACAATGGAGCGTTTCCACCGGCGGGTGCGGTTCGGTCCGGTAGGAATAGGCGTGGAACGGTTCGCGTTTCCACCGCCAAAAGTGGGCGGGGTCCGGACTCAGCCGTGATCTGAGCCGTACTCGTCTCGCAGTGCTCCTCCGTCGGGGTACTGAGACGTCTGAAAGGGTGCCAACAAGTTCGAGCTGCACACACCGTCCGCTGATTGGTCGACAGAATCGTCACTTCCGTCACAGCGTAACAGAGTTGCCCAGTTGGTGACGTATGGTTTAGTAGTGACACGCATGAACCTGCTGGACCACAAGGCAAAGGTTTTGACCGGTGAGAAAGTTTCACTCAATATAAAAGAATCAACCATCATCTGTCAAGGTGTTGCTTGTATGCACCAATGACAATAAATATATTTCTTGCGGCCTCCATGATCAGCAACAAACACACAGAACCTTCCTCCCTTCTCTTGGTAGTTGCCACGTCCCTCCTTCCATTTATTTGGTCCCTTGCTTGATAAGAATGCCTTTCCCCTGTTTCCCATTCTTTCCCCCCCCAATCCATTTCAATCACGTCCTTCATTTTGAACTGAAACTCTTTTTCCGGGAGAACTTTCTAACCTCAGCAGCTCTTCATACTGGCTGCCCTGCCTTCCAGTTTAGTTTAGTTTAGTTAGTGGATGTATTAAAGCATACAACACTTGAGCAAAACACGATCTGCCTCAACCTTTATACTGATCTTTTTTTTGTTGCACCGTCCACTTTCAGTCGTTTCAGGTCCTTGACTTGACATTTAGCCCACGTTTCATAGGCCTACAAAGTCATGTATCAAGCGTGTTTCATTTAAACATAAACAAATAAAACTAACTTTTAAATTAAATGTATGTTATGTTAAATGTAGCCCTTTTCGAAATGTAACATAATAACGATAATAGCGGCCTTTTGTTATTCTATATTCCAAAATGTTATTATCTAAAAGACATGGCTTACATGACAAATGTTAATTCTTGGCAAAGGCACGCAGATTCAAAGTGGAGGAACGCAGCTGTCCTCAGAGGTGCGATGTCGGTGAGTTTGGGGAATGGGGTCAGCCTGGCGACTGTCAGTAGCCTACTTAGCACTCGGTTCTGTGAACGTCTTTACTGCACCGACGGCGATATGTTGTTTCACTTCTTATGACAAATGTACTTATTGTAAGTCGCTTTGTTTGGATAAAAGCGTCTGCCAAATGCCCTAAATGTAAATGTAAATGACTATGAGTTTATTTATATGAGTGGTTACCAGTCGCAAACTCCCCCCTGAGCAGTTGGACTGATAGAGGCTGTGGTTGTGAATAATGTATAATAGTAACACAACAATACAATACAATAATAATTGAATGACTTTGGATAATACCCGGACCTATGTAACGCCTGCGGGTGAGAACCAAAACGCACGTACAAAAAGTGCGTCGACGGTATGACGTGGAAGCGTTCCGCGGCTTTTACTTTGAAACGTAAGTATTCCCCTTACAGGAAGTCCGCCGTCTCTGATCTCCTGCTCCACTACTCGATGGCTTCCCCCGGCTCTGGAGAACCGACAGTGCGAACCACACGACACCGCCACTAGCCGCCACCACCAGCACAACCAGCACAACCAGCGCCTACCACGGGCCTCGGTGAACCCGAACTATACCCGCCCCGCAGCTCTCGTCGCGGGGCCCCCAGTGAGCCGCGCCGCCGCCCCCCCGTCCCGAGCCGCCCCCCGCCGCCGCCGGGCCACGATGAGGCTGAAGGTGGGCTTCGTCCTGCGCAGCGGTCTGGTGGTCGGGGCGTTCTTCAGCCTGGTGGTGCTCTGGTCCTTCCTCTCGCCGAAGCCCAGCGAGGACAACCCCTTCGCGAAGCGGGTAAGGAGGAGAACCCGACGTACCGCTCGCAGGGTCCAAACCGGACCCCCCCCCCCCACCCCTTTCAGGAGGTGATCGAGTCCCCCTCCGTGGGGGGTGCGCCACACGCACCCGCCGCGGGGGGTCGAACGTGGCGTCGCACGGACCGTGTGTGTGTGTGTGTGTGTGTGGACGTGGTTCTAGCTGACGCATATCAGTAGTAATGTGGTTTATCGTGTTCCTCTCTTTGTCTAACCGGTCCTCCGGCTGACTCGGTGAACCGGAGCCCGCAGAGAACCGCTCGCGGTCCGTCGGGGTCTGGAGGGGTTCTAAACCCGGAAGTGTATTATGGCGTTAACTCCCTGCTGTGAGCTGTGCTGTTGGTTCTGAGATCAGAGCCCTTATGAGCTTTAAGTAGAGCTAACCATAGTATAACTTACTACGGGTTTCGGAAGAACCACTTAGAGTGGTTTTGTAGGT
The DNA here is from genome assembly GCF_964030765.1 of Micromesistius poutassou. Lineage (NCBI taxonomy): Eukaryota > Metazoa > Chordata > Actinopteri > Gadiformes > Gadidae > Micromesistius > Micromesistius poutassou. The sequence continues at coordinate 22,721,447 of NC_140273.1, read as the reverse complement.
TGTTAGGCTTTTTTTTTTTTTAAGTTATAGGCCTACCTATGCCGTATTGCCATATTATATGTATGATATGTATGATTTTAGTAATTGGTCATTCTTTTTTCTAATATATAATAATAATCCATATATATGGAATATACATATGGAATATGAACTTGCAGCAATTTATAAGTATGTAGTGTTTGAACGTGTAAGTAAACGTCATAAAAGTGCAAAACAAACAAATGTATCCGGGAGTTACGTCCGTATGGATTAACGGCCACGCGAAGCCGGAACGCATGCACTTCCACTCCTTGAATGAAGTTAGCTTTCAGGCGAGTGATTATTATTGTCTGTTTATAACAAAACCTTATTTTTTTGTACGTTTTCTTTAATTGCTTCCATAGCAATACATCAGCTACTTCTTACTATTGTTTTCATTGTTGTAAATAGAAATTATTGCGATTATTACCGTTGCAAAACCAACATTCTTCCAACAGGAGGATAGTCTGCGACCGAGGAAGGACCCGGTGGATCCTTTCAAACCAGTGGTGCCCTGGCCTCATGTGGAGGGGGTGGAGGTGGACCTGAACTCTGTCCGACTCAAACAAGGTGAGCTGTGGCTTCATTTGCTAGACGCGTTAACGGACACCACTGCAGCTCAACACGTCGGAGGTTCCTTAACCTCTTCCATTCGTCCTTTCAGGCAGAGACGTCCATCCCGCCATCCCCAATCAGAATCAGGCCATCCAGCAGCAATACGTCACGTTCAAGCCCCACTCCAACCCCTACACGAGCCCCGTCCTGAAGAAGGACGGCCTGGGGAACTTTGAACCCAAGGAGCCCGAGCCGCCCGGGGTCCCCGGGGGCCCCGGAGAGGCGGGGAAGGCCTTTGTCTTGGGGCCAGATTACAAAGACGCGGTGCAGGCCTCTATCAAAGAGTTTGGCTTCAACATGGTTGCCAGTGATATGATATCCCTGGATAGGTCTATCAACGACCTACGACATGAGGAGTGAGTCCTTCACTGACGCTACCGTTACACACACACACACACACACACACACACACACACACACACACACACACACACACACACACACACACACACACACACACACACACACACACACACACACACACCGGTACTGGTGCTTCTTAATTAAAACATTCAGCTGACGGGTTAATCCTGAAATGTGCAACTGTTTGTATAATAATAATACATTTATTTTATATAGCGCCTTTCAGGATACTCAAGGTCGCTTCACAAGAGTGGGAGGTGAGGGTGTGTGTGTGTAGGCGAGTGAGTGAGAGTGCCAATGCACAAGGCGCTGGGTGGGGTTGTGGGTTAGAGGCCACAGGCCTCAGAGGAAAGGTGTGCTTTCGTTTTCTTTTTGCTCCTTTTAGACGGTTAGAACTTGTGTCCTGATGTTCCGCCCATCTACAGAAGGGCTTCGAGTGTAAGGATAGGTGTGGCTCATTAAACAAACAGGTGTAATCGGTTTGAAAGCCAAGGCAAGGCAACGCAAAGTGCTTGAAGGTCTGATACAGCACAGTCAATTAGGAACAAGTATATTGACATTTCACACACTAATACCAGACAGATGACATGCCATTTCTAAATAATTTCACTCAAATGATGGCTCCACGAATATATAGGGAGGCTATGGATCTAGCCTCAAACACACTATATTAGGCAATCAATTGCATTAACCTTTCATAGACGGTATGGTTAAGAGAATATAATAATGATAACGCCCACAACTATAAACGTAGTTGAGCGAACTGCCCCCCAAAGAAGGGATCAAGTCTCTATTACCTGAAGCGTGACTAGAGTTGAAATGCAGAGCTCGTTTGTCAATTAATTCATTTTCTTTTCTTCCTTTTTTTTTTTGTTGTTGCGTTGAACGGATCGGACGGTCCCTAGGTGGTGATTGTCACTGAATTGCTGAAACGATGGCATGACTTCAGTCAGTCTGCGGTTTGCTCCACGCTTTCGATCGCTTTATTACAGAGTGCTTAGTGCAGACTTTAAGGTGCTTTAAGGACGTGACCGCTGTCCTCTCATTCGGCAGTCTACCGGGTAGTGCGTCTTCACTGATGTGCTGCATGCTTTACTCTTAAAGGTATCATTCACATGTATTGATCGTTTTTAATCAGTCAAACGCTTATACATTATGTTCATCAATTTAGTCGTGATCAGCGTTACAAAACCGAGCGGAGCTCTCCGTCTCCTTCAAAACCTTTTTGATTTCATCGATTTATATTTGGATATAAATCTATATTTGTATTACTTATAGCCTATACTTTACTATGTTTGCCTTTTAAAGTATATTAGGCTAATGGACGCCTTTCTTCTGTCACATTGAATGTCCTGAAGGGACGCTCATGCCGGTGTCAGATTGAGAAAAACCGTGACTAGAGGTGGAGGGTCATTCAGCGGAGGCCCTGCGCCTGGCCTGTACACCGCTGTAGGAACCCCTGAGCTGTAGAGGGCCCCCCCTCACACACTAAGGGTCCCCTCACACCGGGGGGCGTCCCCTCACAGAGCGTCCCCTCACACACAGAGCGTCCCCCCCCTCACACACACAGAGCGTCCCCTCACACACAGAGCGTCCCCTCACACACAGAGCGTCCCCCCCCTCACACACACAGAGCGTCCCCTCACACACAGAGCGTCCCCTCACACACAGAGCGTCCCCTCACACACACAGAGCGTCCCCTCACACACAGAGCGTCCCCTCACACACACAGAGCGTCCCCTCACACACAGAGCGTCCCCTCACACACACACACAGCGTCCCCTCACACACAGAGCGTCCCCTCACACACACAGAGCGTCCCCTCACACACAGAGCGTCCCCTCACACACACACACAGCGTCCCCTCACACACAGAGCGTCCCCTCACACACACAGAGCGTCCCCTCACACACAGAGAGCGTCCCCTCTCTCACAGAGCGTCCCCTCACACACACAGAGCGTCCCCACACACACACACAGAGCGTCCCCTCACACACACAGAGCGTCCCCACACACACACACACACAGAGCGTCCCCACACACACACAGAGCGTCCCCTCACACAGAGCGTCCCCTCACACCGGGGGGCGTCCCCTCACACACAGAGCGTCCCCTCACACACAGAGCGTCCCCTCACACACAGAGCGTCCCCACACACACACACAGAGCGTCCCCTCACACACACAGAGCGTCCCCTCACACACACACAGAGCGTCCCCTCACACACACAGAGCGTCCCCTCACACAGAGCGTCCCCTCACACCGGGGGGCGTCCCCTCACACACAGAGCGTCCCCTCACACACAGAGCGTCCCCTCACACACACAGAGCGTCCCCTCACACACAGAGCGTCCCCTCACACACACAGAGCGTCCCCTCACACACACACACAGAGCGTCCCCACACACACACACACAGAGCGTCCCCTCACACACACAGAGTGTCCCCACACACACACACACACAGAGCGTCCCCACACACACACAGAGCGTCCCCTCACACACACAGAGCGTCCCCTCACACACACAGAGCGTCCCCTCACACACACAGAGCGTCCCCTCACACAGAGCGTCCCCTCACACCGGGGGGCGTCCCCTCACACACACAGAGCGTCCCCTCACACACACAGCGTCCCCTCACACACAGAGCGTCCCCTCACACACACACACAGCGTCCCCTCACACACAGAGCGTCCCCTCACACACACAGAGCGTCCCCTCACACACAGAGAGCGTCCCCTCTCTCACAGAGCGTCCCCTCACACACACAGAGCGTCCCCACACACACACACAGAGCGTCCCCTCACACACACACAGAGCGTCCCCACACACACACACAGAGCGTCCCCACACACACACACAGAGCGTCCCCACACACACAGAGCGTCCCCACACACACACACACAGCGTCCCCTCACACACAGAGCGTCCCCTCACACACACAGAGCGTCCCCACACACAGAGCGTCCCCCCTCACACACAGAGCGTCCCCACACACACAGACACAGAGCGTCCCCTCACACACAGACACAGAGCGTCCCCTCACACACAGAGCGTCCCCTCACACACAGACCGTCCCCTCACACACAGAGCGTCCCCTCACACACACAGAGCGTCCCCTCACACACACAGAGCGTCCCCTCACACACAGAGCGTCCCCTCACACACACACAGCGTCCCCTCACACACACACAGCGTCCCCTCACACACACAGCGTCCCCTCACACACACAGCGTCCCCTCACACACACAGAGCGTCCCCTCACACACAGAGCGTCCCCTCTCACACAGACACAGAGGGAGGGAGGGAGGGAGGGGTTCTGGTTGCTGGGATTGGGTTACATCTGTGGGTGTGTTTACGTCGTTGTGTATCGTCCAGGAGTGCATAATGTAGGCCGACGTCCGAGGGCAGGTCAGACTTGCGGTATTCCGTAGAACAATGAGGCGCGGTCTACTGCGGAGCGGGCTCTGCTGCTGGGGGAAGGGTGGCCACCAGCAGAGAGCCACCTCAGTACTGTACTACACTAACCCTCTTTAGTACAGTACAGTACAGTAGTGTACTGTACTGCACCACGCAGGACCCCCCCACTAACCCACTTTAGTACAGTACTGTAGTGTACCGTACTGTAGTGCACCACGCAGGACCCCCCCACTAACCCACTTTAGTACAGTACTGTAGTGTACCGTACCGTACTGTAGTGTACCACTCAGGAACCCCCCACTAACCCTCTTTAGTACTGTACTGTACTGTACCGTACCGTACTGTAGTGTACCACTCAGGAACCCCCCACTAACCCTCTTTAGTACTGTACTGTACCGTACTGTAGTGTACCGTACTGTACTGTACCACTCAGGAACCCCCCCACTAACCCTCTTTAGTACAGTACCGTAGTGTACCGTACTGTACTGCACCACTCAGGAACCCCCCCACTAACCCACTTTAGTACAGTACTGTAGTGTACCGTACTGTAGTGTACCGTACTGTACTGCACCACTCAGCAACCCCCCACTAACCCTCTTTAGTACAGCCGTCATTTTTCCCCTCATCCTTCTTCAGAAACATTCCTGTCACCACCCCAGCAGTGTTGTAGAACACGTCTCTGTCCCCCAGGAGAACGCGTCCAGAACGCTCCACGCCCCGCAGAAGGCTCTGGGGGAACTGCAGCCCAGCAGCACACAGTTCATCGTGTGGTCTGTGGTCGTCTTCTGTCCCAGTACACCGAGGGGCGTCGTCCCAGTGCAGTGACCACAGCGTCACTCCCACTCGTATGGGGTCAAACGCGCTAGGACAACACGGCTCTTACGTACACATACAGGATCTGAACCTGCAGCCCAGTGGGAAAGAGGGGGGGTGGGGGGCGTAGCAAGGCCACCGGAGGGCGGCTGTGGGGAGACGATGTCTGGGCGTTTGGGTCCTAACCTCCGCTCTGCTGTGTTCCAGGTGTAGGCACTGGGATTACGACGAGAGGCTGCTCACGTCCAGTGTGATCATAGTGTTCCATAACGAGGGCTGGTCCACGCTGATGAGAACGGTTCACAGCGTGATCAAGAGGACGGCCAGGAGATACCTGGCCGAGATCGTCATGATCGACGACTTCAGCAACAAAGGTAAAGCTGGTGTGCGCGTGCGCCCCTGGTTGTGTTTGTACTTTGTCGATTGTTTTAGCTGTACGTGTCTTCCCCCAGTACTACAGAACAATAGTGTAATTAAAGTCAGTGTTTGATCTCCCAACTTCCTCAACCACTGTAGGCATTTAATCTTAATTGTAGGCCATCACCTATAGTTGGAAGACAGACTAAAGAATGATGTACTAGATATGAGTATCCAGGTATTTGCAACCTTATCTCATGCAGCTGTATCCTACAAACTGCATTTTTTTTAAAGAGGAATTAATTAATTAGAAAATGATTGACAAGACAGCTGCCCTCTTTTTGTATTGCGTCGTTCACGCAAACACACACTTTGTATGTTGTAAAATTGTGGAAATATTCAATACTTTTTTTTATCAAAAGAAAACACTAATGGATTGGGGATTGTTTGGGTGAAATACATAATTACTAGTAAATGTATTCAGTATTTCTAGTAGTGCAAATACTAGGCCATTTAACAGAGATGAGATATATTTTGTTGTTTATGTATGTCATTGAGTTTACTGTCTTGTTTGTTTTCTTATCTGTCCATTTCTTTGTGTCTATGTGCATGCCTCACTGTGTGTATATAGTCCATCTTAAGGAGCGTTTGGAAGAATACATCAAACAATGGAACGGTCTGGTCAAACTTTTCAGAAACGAGAAGAGAGAAGGACTAATTCAAGCCCGGAGCATTGGAGCCCAGAAGGCCACTCTGGGACAGGTACGCCGTCTTCAGCTCGACTCAAAGGCTTTGGAATGTGACGGGGTCTGGTTACGTTCTAAATGCAGAGCATCAACAATGATCCGGGTCTCACCCTTGTGACACCCTGCACAGATTGGTCCACCTTTAAGCCGTCCTCGTTTCTCAAAGGTTCTTCCTCTGTTCCAGGTTCTGATTTACCTCGATGCCCACTGTGAGGTCAGCGTGAACTGGTACGCCCCGCTGGTGGCGCCCATTTCAAAAGACAGGTAACACACCTACGTACACACAACGCAGCATTCCTACCTCAGTGTGACGTGTGTGTCAAATGTCTGTATGAAATCATTACAGTTCTAGTCTACCCACAGAATAAACGACTATTCTTCCTTTAATTAGTTTGTCAGCGGAGAAGCTTGGGTGCAATGATTTGATTGAAATGTAGTTCCAATTTATAGAGCTGGCCAAAGAGGAAGTTGTGAGACCGAAGGGGGTCTGTGCATCAATTTGATTTTACATGGAAAATTGTCTTTGTCTTTAGTTAAAAGTGTAGGATATAGTGGCATCTAGTGGTTAGGTGGCAGAGTGCATCCTTCACACCTCTCCTTTCCGACAGCGTAGGAGAAGCTACTGTTTTTGGTGTTGTCTTTGACAGAGTGGGTGAGGTTCCTTGATCATCTATAGATTGTGTTCACTTACTTTGTTTGGAAAATCAAGAGGTCACGGCTTACAAGTAAAGTAGCTCCTGTAGGAACATGTCGCTCTCTGTGGAACAGGGCCCCTACCTGATGTAGATACAGGGTAGGCTGGGCAGCCCCGCCCGTTCTGCCCGGCGATGTGCGTTCGCCCTGCAGAAGGGTCCGGAGAAGAGCAACACATTTCTTTCTAGTTTCGATACGTTTTTTTTTGCAACAATGACGACAGGGAAGCAACGGCAAGCAGCCGATTGCGTACAGAGTCCGTTGAACTCCGCCCGTTGTGCTGAAGAAAATGACAGCAGCTTCCCCAGTCCAACGTGCGATCTACCATCGAGCTCGGTCTGGCACTAGCCGGGCTAGATCCAGGGCTCATTGGAGCTCCGTTAGTCTGCTGCGTGCTGCTGTGTGTCAGCGGGGCTCAGCGTACCGCTCAGTCCGCTAGAGGGGGAAGAGCGCTCTAGATTTTCTCCCATGTCCGTTCCGCTAGATGCCACTCAACTCTGTACACCTTTTGACTGACCGTTCGCAACAATGAAATTTGCAACAACAATCAAGTTTGTATTCCTTTGTCTGCTTAGGAATCCCTCAGCTCATTTCAGAGCAGAGCCCCAGTCCCCCTGATTTAAAGTTTAGATATCTAACCATGCAAAGTCAAATTCTGGGCACTGTTTAACTGATGGAAAAGTCTATTTCTGGAATAGAGTAAAAGAAACGTACTGCCGATATCCAGGTGTTCCATTTTCATAGTTGGGAATAACTTTGATGAAGTGCTTATTGAGCACTCCAACAATGTAACCTCCTCAGGCAGTCAAGGTTTGTGTTCTTGTGTTTGAGTGGCTGATACAGCCGACGACTCCGATAACTTAAGGATACAATTGTTCATCTTTTCATTCGTTAACCAATACTTTTGCTCAACACACCAGTGGCTGTTTCTGTTTAGTGTCTGATCGGGGGGTTAGATATTCTGAACATTTCTGTCTGTCTGAACTCACCTGTAGGACTATATGCACCGTGCCGTTGATAGATTATATTGACGGTAAAGAGTACACTGTGGAGACCCAGCAGGGGGGCGATGAGGACGGCCTGGCCCGGGGGGCGTGGGACTGGAGCCTCCTCTGGAAACGGGTCCCGCTTAGCGACCGAGAGAAGACCAAGAGAAAACACACCACCGAGCCCTATCGGTACAGCAGCGCGCGCCACCACCACCAGCGTCTAACCCTAATGTTGTCTTTTGTCTCCATCTTCCATCCCCAACTGTCCCCCTGTCCGTCCACGTGTCCGTCCACCCTGTCCGTCCACGTGTCCGTCCACCCTGCATGTCTGCTGCTTTGTATCGTCCTGCTCAACCTCCCCTCCCTGTTTGTCTTGTCGTGCATGGCCCCCTCTCCTCTCATGTACGTGAATGTTTTTTTCCTTTCAAATCCTTTCCTATTATTCCCATCCTGTGCACGATGTGTCTCTCCCACTGTCATCCCCCATGTCCCCCACGTTCTGCCTTCCCTGGCGTCCCCCCCCCACCCGTGTGCATGCCCCCGTGTCCTTCATGTGCCCCCCACCCCCCCCCCCCCCCACCCCCTCAGAACAGTCTGCACCGTGCCTTTGATCGACTCCATCCATGGGCAGACTTTCACCATTGAGCCTCAGGGGGGAGGAGACCGCGATGGCTTTGCTAGAGGAGCTTGGGACTGGAGCTTGCTCTGGAAAAGAGTTCCTCTTGGGGATAGAGAGAAAAGGCTAAGAAACTCTAAGACTGAGCCCTATAGGTACTGCAACACTATTTTTCTCTACATCCAGAAAATTAACACCTACAGAACTTCCAGTTGTTTGTGCTGAAAGAGGTTTCTAAACAGGATTGAATCCGTGTTGCCTTTGAACTCCCTCTGGGTCTGTATCTGCCTGTTTTTAAGAATTGAAAGGAATAATTCACTCTTGCATTACATTTCTATCAACGATGGGTGAAACCGTGCGTTTTGGGGACAGCTTAGCAGCCTGAGATGGGAATGAATATGGAAAAAAAAACATTTCTGTAGATCACTGCTTATGAATGTCAAACATACGGCAAAAGCAAAACCAACCAGACGACACACCACACAGGTGGCGACCACGTGGGGGGTTGTTGAAGTGGCTGGTGAACGCTCATCGTTGTTGTTAAATGAAGCTACCAGCAGACGTGAAGTAGAGCCACTAGCCCAGGGGCTGCGGGTGGCCTGGGTCAGCACAGGGGGAGGGGGGAGAGGGAGAGAGAGGGAGGGAGGGGGAGAGAGGGAGACTATTAGTCCACTCTGGGCTGCGTGTCCAGAGCGCCCTACAGGCTGTGTTTGGGCTGCAGCTGCTCACCTAATTCGAGAGGCTAGGGCACGTTAAACTATTTTCCGCTAACATGAATGTCAAAAATGTTTGCATGCATCGTGCCCGCGGTGCGCGATTTAAGAATATTCCACTGCTGGGGTGAATTATTCCTTTCAAGTAGTAAAGCTTTAACAAGGAGACCTTATTTTACTCCATTACATTTATTTTTAAAGATTAGCATTTTATTCTCCTGTCCCCAAACACATGACAAATGCCTTAGTTATATACAGTTATAGTTATATACTTCCAAATGCGCTGAATTATATCATTTTGCTGGTGAAGGTTTTTCATATATTTTCCTGTTTTCTGAAATCCTTCTTTATTCAGTGCCAGGCAAAGGATTTGGTTAACATTTCCCTGATTGTAAGAGTGGATATCTAATAAAAATGACTTGGTCCACCCCTAAAATATGTTAGCCTCTGGTGAAAGTAAGTAGCTCTTATGGATGTGTCTTATGGACGTTCATCTCCTTTCATTCTTCACTAAAACATCACCTCTCCACCATTCAGAAGATCAATTCCTTCTGGTTTTCCCTATTCTTCCGTTGTCTTTATTGCATGCCATGGGGATTCACTTTTAAGTAATAAAAATGTATACAAAAATGATTTCACATTTCAGTTGAATTGTGGGCCGCCTTGTTCCAGAATGCTGCTAGTGTACACGTTTTGAACGTCTCTCTTTTCTCTTATGCAGGTCACCCGCAATGGCAGGTGGTTTGTTTGCCATAGAGAGAGAGTTTTTCTTTGAGCTGGGACTTTATGACCCTGGACTGCAGATATGGGGGGGAGAAAACTTTGAAATATCATACAAGGTAGGTTTAACAAAGTGTGTTTCTATATGTGTGTGTATGTGTATATGTGTGTGTATATAGGTATGTTTCTTTATAGAGCTCCATTTCAAGGTTTTGTAATTATGTCTGGAAACTGTAGGGTATTGTGTGTGTGTGTGTGTGTGTGTGTGTATTAGTTTTGTGTGAATATCAGTATGTTTCTATATATTTGTGTCTTAATATATAGAGAAAATATGTTTGTGTTTGTGTGTAAGTGGATGTTTGCTTTATAAAAGTCAAAGTCTTAGAATCTAAAATGTTGATTGTGAAGTTAATAAAGAGACGGCCCCCACAAAATAGAAAAATAGCGTGTGTGTGTGTGTGTGTGTGTGTGTGTGTGTGTGTGTGTGTGTGTGTGTGTGTGTGCGTGTGCGTGTGTAGATCTGGCAGTGCGGCGGTCAGCTGCTGTTCGTGCCGTGTTCTCGTATCGGGCACATCTACAGACTCCCGGGCTGGCAGGGAAACCCCCCGCCCGCCCACGTGGGCTCCTCCCCGACGCTCAAGGTACCAGACGGCTCTGTGACCTTTGACCTGTTGAGTATCATAAGAGGTACGAGACGGAGCGGTCCTCACCGACGCCGTGTCCACTCTCCTCTGTGACCTTTGACCTGTTGGGTACCATGAGAGCGTTTGGTAAACATGGATCTGATGTTCTGTTTGTAATGGAACCGGACATCGACTGAATTGGTTGAGTGTAATGTGTGTTCTACATGAGAGCGAGCCTTAACTTAACTTATCTTAACTCTGCTATGTACTACCACTCTGGGCCAGTGGGCCTTAACTTAACTTAACTTAACTCCGCTGTGTACTACCACTCTGGGCCAGCGAGCCTTAACTTAACTTAACTTAACTCCGCTATGTACTACCACTCTGGGCCAGCGGGCCTTAACTTAACTTAACTTAACTCCTCTATGTACTACCACTCTGGGAGAGCGGGCCGCCGTACGCTCTGGCTGGTGACCACGGCGACCGTTCTCGTTATAACACACGGTGGTTAGTCTGTGTCTGGTTAAAACAAGGGGAGGTTAAGTCACCAAAAGACGGCCCACTTGACTGCAGTTACTAACCGGGCTGAGGACCGCTGATGAGAATTGTGAACATGATTCAATTATGACGACTCAAATTATTAACATGTTCTGCGATACTGCACCTAGTGGAACGTTTGTCAGTGATAATGTTACAAGCAGGGTCCAGTTCTCGCTCTGCGTGTTTCTATCAAGGAAGCCGTAGTGTTTCTGGTCCAGACTATTTAACCAATGGTGAACAGATCTCCTCCTCATCATTACTAGAAGTAGTACTTCTAGTTCTCTTTCAGTCTTCGGTAACGGTGAGCGGTCTGTCCCGTCTCTGTGCAGAACTATGTGCGGGTGGTGGAGGTGTGGTGGGACGACTATAAGGACTACTTTTATGCAAGTCGTCCCGAGACCCTGAATCTAGCCTACGGAGACATCAGCGATCTGAAGCGCTTCAGGTAACCCATCGGTCGTCTGTCCTTTTCCATAAAAACGACCCATACGTCTGTTGTTCCTCTTTTAAAGCATGCGATCGTTTTAGGTGAAGTGAAAAACTGAAGTGACTGGCACAAATCCCCGTCTTGTTTAGCGTGTGGGAGAGACTGAGACATGAGAGGTCCTTGATGTACACACACACGCGCCTTCACATCCCCACAACGTCAGAGGAGGCGCAGAGACGCAGCCTGTCTGGTGTACCAGCTTACATGGCTTTGGATAACCTTGTGGCTCGTGTGTAACACTGGAATTGCCGGGAATCCTACAATTGATATAAAAAATAAAAAGTTGCGATGTTTCAGAGCAATGAGCATATGACATCCCCCTAGGTCTCTAGTCACTCGAGTTTGACGGTTATATACAAAAAACCCAGAAGGGCTTCGTTTACTTACTTTGAATAGTAAGAGTTCACTGTTGTTGGAATGTTGTACTGGCTTGCGTTTGATTCCTGTAAAGGCCGAAGTCTAGACCCATCAACCCATTTTGCATCTCAATGAGGCTTGGGTCGGGTGTGCAAACGATTTGAGGTCCAACATTGGAACGGCTCCCTGGCCTGATGTAAATGACGCTTCACGCCCACCTCTTGATGGCCCACTCTCGGTAACGGGAGAAATCACGTAGTGACCATGAATTCAACATAATCTCTACAACCCCACCTTTGCTCAGTGTGTTATGAACATTGAACTGCTTTTTTTTATAATCCTAATCAACAATATTGTGTAAACAAGATAAGGAGTAATTAAAGTGTGCTCGTAAATGAACTTGGTGTCAGTAGTAAGAGCAAAGGGAATTATGACGCTAAATGTGTTTCTGTCGTTTGTCAGAGAGGAACACCGCTGCAAGAGCTTCAAATGGTTCATGGAGGAAATTGCTTACGACATTCCAGTGCATTATCCCCTGCCTCCCAAAAACGTGGAATGGGGTGAGGTATGTACACGACATTCAAACACAATCTGGTTGGTTTTAGACGCTGTACCCGGGTGGCATTTACCTGCATCTTGGGCGATCCGGTCTCTTAAGTGCAGGGGTGAACCCAAGGTACATTGAGGACACATTGAGGTCACATTCTTCGGACCACGTTACATCTGACGGCCACATTCCTTTTAGCAGAAACGTCCAAAAACAGCAATTTGCATTTGCTGGCTTTGTCCACGAGGTTGACCTGTTTTTAAAAGGCCCGTAGAGATAATATCTCTATAGACCAGAGCTCTATATTATATCGTGAGTGTGGCAAACATTTTGGGCAATTTGGTTTGTAAAGGAATAATACCACATTTGGTATTTTCAAACTTCAATAACGTGTTTACTTGCATATAGACGAGGGTAGTTGATAACGAGGGGCCACTGGGTGCTTTGTAATGTGTGAACGGGTGTACTTAAAGCCCTTGTGGTCGGATCACCCAAAGGCGCCTGTTGACGCCAGGTGTGAGCGGGGCCAGAGGCTGTGGGAGCACACCTCTTTATTTTTGCTCAACATTTTTCCATATGATTCCTGTTTTATGGCTGTAGGGCCTCATCAGTCTGTATTAAGGCTTCTGGTCATCTTTCTGCACTGTGCTGTATGACATACGACAGATAAACAAGCCAAGTAGAACTGAAGAGGTCTCATTACCTACCCTGATAGTGTGTACGTTTGTGTGTGTGTGTGTGTGTGTGTGTGTGTGTGTGTGTGTGTGTGTGTGTGTGTGTGTGTGTGTGTGTGTGTGTGTGTGTGTGTGTGTGTGTGTGTGTGTGTGTGTGTGTGTGTGTGTGTGTGTTATTTCATGGTATTCAAATGAAATATCCAAAAATGAAGTATGAAGAGCTTCTGTGTTCGTTGCAGATCAGAGGTTTTGAAACCAGCTACTGCATCGACAGCATGGGGCACACCAATGGAGGAACCCTGGAGATCGGTCCGTGTCACCGGATGGGAGGGAACCAGGTGAAGCCTCGGCGGGAATAAGCGCTGCTGTGTTCCCGTGTGCAGAAATGACTTTGTCACACACTCCATGGCCGCTGTAACGAAGACATGATCGTTGGCGACCCCATTGTATTTGCACAGCATTCTTCTGATTTTCCCAACTGTGAGTAGAATACAATTAATCATGTTAACATGTTGTGTTTTTTGTTTTTTGTTAATTTATAGCTGTTTCGCATTAATGAGGCAAATCAACTGATGCAGTACGACCAGTGCTTGACCAGGGGCACTGATAATTCAGCCGTCATCATCACCCACTGTGACATGAATCAAAACACGGAATGGAAATACTTTAAGGTACCGGTGAAGCACACGTACACACACGGCACGATATTATTGTTTCATGTGAAGCACTTTCGCAAAATAATTGAATTAACAAATAATTAAGGCCAGTGAAATATTAGGCCGCTGCATGTAACTATATACTGACGGAAGACCAGGTCTCTGGAACAGAGAGGCTGGTTTTCCTATTAAATGCATATCAGTGTTTTCCGCTCGTTAAAAAAGCCAATTGTATGTAGTTGTTTTGAAATGTCTTTGGTGTAACCCACAATAACTTATTTTCTCTCACTCTCTGATTTGAACCACCAGGATCTTCACCGGTTCACTCATATACCTACAGGTAGTGTGTCTGTATTCCTACGTGCCCGTTCTGCAGGTTGATGTTTGGACCTGTTAGACCTGTCTGTGCTGGCAATGTGCACGTAATGTTGACTAAAACGTTTTTTTTTTTCATTATCTTTTGCCACGTTGGTTCAAAACAGGCCTTTTACTTGCACAAGACGTGCGTGCGTGCGTGCGTGCGTGCGTGCGTGCGTGCGTGCGTGTGTGTGTGTGCGCGTGTGTTAACCTACCTCCTCTGTTGTCGACAGGTAAATGTCTGGACCGCTCTGATCTCCTCCACAAACTCTTCATAGCAGACTGTGACAACAGCAAGACCACTCAGAAATGGGAGATGAACAACATTGTGGCCGTATGATAAACGGATTCGGGAACGCTCGAATGCCGGCCGGAGAAACGCGGTGGTTTGGTGGAAGGCGGTCTTCATCGGTGACTTTGTGTATTGGACGTGCACTGGCTAACGACGGACATCGCTATGCAGCCACACACACACACACACTATCGTTTGACAGCGTGATGCTTCCGGATCAATACGTTGACTGAAACTGCCAATGGTTCTTTTAAAATGTACAAACTGATGGAACGTTGGCCTGCACCGCAGTCCAAACCCAACAGCATATTTGACACTGACTCCCCGGCCGTCTCTTAAATAGTGTTTGGACTGAATGTTTGTATTGATGACACACCTTTTCCAGATTCTTATCGCAGAGGTCTACTTAACACCGGTTTGTTAACCTGCAACTCTCACTTATTAACATATTTTTTACACCTACACTTTTTTTTTTACCGTGTTTGTTTAAAATAGTTAAATTATTTAGTTAGATCCCATGACATCATTGGACATTCTTTATCCATACAGTCAATACTAGTAATCAGGATTAAATCCACACAGACTTCTTCCATGTGCACTCCGGGACACGAACAACTGAGCGGTTGTAAATGGTCCAAACCGACGCATTGATGCGTAAGCATTGTCCATATTTGAACAAATGTCACGATAGAGCTTGCATATTGTTATACACAGATGATCCCGCCATCACTTTGTCCTATCGTGGTCAATTTGTGGGATGTCGAATATTTTCCCAATGCAAGTAAATACGGTCCTGTGAAGTCTCTGCCAAACTTTACTTGAAAAATGTAAAATCATGAACTGATTTTGATTCTTTAACACTGGTCGTGATGCCAATGGGTGTGTGACCAGTGGATGGATGTTAATCTAATGACAAGAATGCTCCAAACCCAAGCCCCAAAACTTACATATTTAACAAACATGATTGATTCACATGTTCTCAGTCTGAAACAAGAGCTAAAGTCGCATCTGGCTAGCACACTAAATTACTTTTTAGATTACCAGTTACTCAAGGCTTGTTTGCTCTAGTGTTGATCTATAAAGTAGCTATGCAAGTTGCTTTTTCCACTGCTTGACATGACAATTTATTGAATAAAGCGTCTGGAGGGATATGGGTTATTATAGTCGGGTTGGTGCAGGGTTTAGACGTGCGGATGAGATGCAACTGGCTGCTTGTGTGAGGCTGTGGTCAGTTTGAGGGGGGGAGATTAATATCATGTATGCAATCATCACACGATAACCCGGGGAAGTATAATTTTGTGTCTATAGATTCTGCATTTTATGTGAAGGTTGTAAATATATTATACATTTTTATTTAATTGTGGGCTGAATGATGGGGAAATCGAGAAATAAAACTTGTTATAGGGAGAAATGTTGTGGTTTTTTTTTTGTCCTCAGCAAGTGTTTGCTGCGCAAAGTTTATGCCTGTAAATCAAAACATTAAGCATTTTAACCGTTTAGGAACGATCAATACACTGATCAATTGATCCTTTAAGTATAAACGAGCGGATTAGTCCGTGTCGCTCCCGCTGAACAGATCAGTGGAGCAGACGGTTTCAAAAAAAGCTTCAAAAATAATTTTTGTTTTTGTATTTTACGCCTTCAAAGCCCTTTTCATGGTGAATATTGTGTTCGTTCTGGACGTCCTGCATTACTCGCCCGCCGCCCCGTTCGCTCCGCGGTGGGACTGGGCGATAAGGGAAGGGGTTTAGTCCGGTTCTGTTTTTAAATTACCACAAAGGGATTTTTCGCGCCGTTGGTTTAAAACTCCCCTCCGACCAATCACAGCGCAGGGACGCCGTGGGACCGTGCTGCCGAGACGGCCCGGCCGTCGACCAATGGCGTCGCCGCTCGGCTCCTGGGGGCCCGTATTTAAATTTAAACAGGCGGCGTCGACCAATCACCGGCCCAGGGGTGGTGTCACGAGCCGCGCCGTACAAGTTAGGTAGACGCCGCAGTCGCTGACAAAACAGTGGGAAGTTAACTCCGACGTTCACTCGCCGAAAGTTTGAGACGACCAACTGGTAAGTAACCGCCCGTATTTATTTATTTTGTTGGATTTCGGGCCTTTTGTGTGTTTCATTCTCGTTCTAGTACACATTTATAGACATCAGGGACGTGTACAACTTTGTAAACGGCCAACAACCAGTGCATATATTTCGACTATTTTTTTTTTGGTAACCTTTTTTTTTTTACGGTTGTTTTTTTTCCCCCCCAACACGTTTCGTGGCCGTTTGGAAACAAACCGCGTGGAATCAGAGACCGCGGTCCTCCGCTAACCCGACCCCAGAGGGGAGCGGGTTTCGACGCGGTTCGCCCCCTCGCGCCCCGTCTCGACGACGCCGCTGCGGGCTCGTCGTCGGGTCGACTCGTGCGCATCGCCCCAGCGCGAGCGCCATTTGATGTGCTAGCTCCGCCGTTAGCCTAGCCTAGCCTCCGCCTCGGGCCTCCTCCGCCGCCGCCGCCGCGCGCGGCCTCCTCCTCCTCCTGCGGCCCGCAGCCCCCCTCGCGCCACTCACAGCACGGGCGGGCTTTTTATTCACCCGCCGCCCGGGCCGCGTTAACGGTGGTTTAGCGCTCCGCTGTTTTGGCGCTTTTTGTGTTCTCAGGAGGAGGAGGGGGGGGGGGGGGGGGGTGGTGGTGGGGGCGGGAAGAGACAAAATGGAGGCCTGTCTTTTTTCGCCCCCCTTTTAGAAAATCGGAAATCCGATTACAGATTAAACCGCCGGGCGCAGCCGCGCGGTGCGCGCCGCGCGGCTGCGCCCGGCGGCCGTAGCGCCTTGGAGGCCGCCGCGGTGTCGATTACCGCCGACGGCCGCTCGTCTTTTAATCAAATATTGCGTCTTTTTTTTGTGTGTTTTTTTTTTTCTCCCCCCCTCTCCCCCCCCCACGCAGAACGCGTCCAACCATGAAAAAAGACCCGAACAAGCCCAGGGGGAAGACGTCTTCGTATGCGTACTTTGTCTCCAAGTGCCGCGAGGAGCATAAAAAGAACCACCCGGGGACGTCCGTGGGGTTCGCAGAGTTCTCCAAAAGATGCTCCGAGAGATGGAAGGTAGGGCCCCGCCGCCACAACAACAATAAACAACAATAACAACAACAATAAAACAACACGTTTTAGGTTTGGGTGTCTGACGTGTTTCCTGTTTCCTGTGTGTCTCAGACCATGTCCGGTAAGGAGAAGGTGCGGTTCGAGGACATGGCCAAGACGGACAAGGTGCGCTACGACCGGGAGATGAAGACCTACACCCCCCCGAAGGGAACCAAGATGGGCAAGAAGAAGAAGGACCCCAACGCCCCCAAGAGGCCACCGTGAGTCCCCCTGGTCCCCCGGTCTCCTGGTCCCAACGAGCTGCTCCTGTCTCCTCTCACTGACTCTAACCTCTCCTCTCTTCTCCCCCCTCCAGCTCCGCGTTCTTCGTGTTCTGCGCGGAGCACCGCCCGGCCATCAAGGGCGACCACCCGGGCATCTCCATCGGCGACATCGCCAAGAAGCTGGGCGAGCTGTGGTCCAAGCAGAGCCCCAAGGACAAGATCCCCTTCGAGGCCAAGGCCGCCAAGTTCAAGGAGAAGTACGAGAAGGTGAGTGGTCCCCGTCCGTCCTCCTCCTCCCACTCCTCCTCCTCTGGGGCGGCGTTCCCAACCCGTGTGTGTGTGTCCCCCCCCCCCCCCCCCCTCCAGGACGTGGCTGCGTACCGCGCTACCAGCGGGCCGACCAAGAGTGATGCCGGGAAGAAGTCTGGGCCCGGGCGGCCGACCGCCAAGAAGGCCGCGCAGGTGGAGGACGACGACGATGACGACGACGACGATGATGATGACGAGGACGACGACGAAGATGATGACGACGACGAAGATGACTAGGCGGCGGCGGCGGCGGCGTGGGGGTCTGGGGTAATTTACAAAACAAGGATGTGAAACCGGCAATGTTTTGAAAAATGTTTATTTTGTAACGCTCTCAGCTGTTTTTTTTTTTTTTTGTTTGGCCTGACGTCATGTTTTGTTGAGTTACCAACACTTGAGTAACTTGATTCAGGGAAAACTTTCTGTTGTTGTTGGAGTTCCCCCCCGATAGTTTCAAATCACCCTCTATTTAAAAGATGGTCGTTGGTCAGCTCTGCCATTTGTACTTCGACGAGGCACAGTTACTGACTTTGGAAGATGCTTTTTTTTTTTTAAGGTGTTGTTCCTCTAAAAGCACTGCTAAACATTTATCTGATGGTGGTGTGTGTTCATCCTTTCACTGCGGTTTTACTACCAGGATCCTTCTGTAGTTGACTTTAAAGTGTATCTTTTTTTTAATGCGGAGCTTTGCATTATGTAGGGTTTTTGTAATAAAATTTTGTATAAACATTAGCCGTGTGTCAAATTGAGTTGGTCTGGGTCTTTACGAAGGTCTGTGAAAAGGTTGCAATGATCTTGAATGTTAACGACACCTCGAGGGTGATCTTTCACTTCCTTAATGCCTGATTCCACCCCCTAGCTTTATAGGCGTCACACTAAAGAATACTTGGAATAAACATTTAAACGTTTAATTGTAAGCACACATTCAGTACATTTGTATGTGTTCTAAAATGCTGTAGAGTTTGGACATCGGTATTAATTCTGTGGCGGCTACTTTACCAGGAAAAGAATGCACTTTTCCCCCCAAAAAGCCCTGGGCCAATCATGCGTTCATTCTCTCCTAATTCAAACGTACAGGTAGATCTGCAGCATTGCCAAACGCTTCATCCTGTCTCTAAAAAAGACGGGTGATCTGACAATCTGCAGTTAATGTTTGCATTAACGTAAATATTTAATTTACCAATTAAGATATTTATTTAACCCAAGCAATACCATTTTTATAGAAGATGTAATTGCATTTTAGCGCCATCAGGAGTCAGTGCAGAGTCAACTATACATAGTTCCAACGCCAGGCTATGTGACCTTGCTTAGTACCCGTGTCCCACAAGGCATGCATTTCTTTTTAAATTATATCCTATGCAAGACAGTCATTAATATTGGTACAAAGAGATTATATAAATACAAAGTTCACATTGAGACCATAGGGGGTGTATGTCTAGTAACGGGGCGTTGCTAGACCAAAAGCTCTGGGCACCTGGCCCCACAACTCAAATCAAACTATAGTTTCTTGGTTTTCTTTTCTTTTAATCTATGCATACATATATGGAATACATCTTATACAATAAGCTGTTTGAACTTACCTTGCTTGGCCCACTATTCCAGCTGCTGCCAGACTTGTTGCTTGAACTGCAACATTTACTACTGGTAAAGGTAAACATATGTTTAGGCATTCAAGTCATACCCTGCATATGCAGATAAAACCAGACTCAATAATTGAACTATTGCTTATTTTCATTCTTCTGCATTCCACAATAATAATAGAAAACCATTCCAGAACAAAGAACATTTAAAATAAACAATTTAAGATGTCCAACAACGTCAGAACTGAGTTTGGTTTTATTTTTCGGGTATTTTGCACCACTGTCTATTTTTAATTATGCCACGTAGATGTGAGTCAACGTACAAAGTTCTCCCTTTCCAACCAGAAACAGAACGACGGTGATGCCTGTGTTTTCCCAACGTGACCTTAAACACGCTGGGAGCCTTCTCTTCTCTTCCCACTGAGCGGCCTTCACCACTGCAGCGGTAACTAGGGTTTATCCAGCATGTGAATACATGTTGCCTATCTTTTATTTGAAGTATTTCCAATAAAAAAAAGAAGCCCAGATAGTTTTTGGCCACAAAATCTTCCACCGATTTTAGATCAATATTGTAACGACGTGCTCCACAGAGAAAGCTCTGCTCTGCCATCCTGGAAAGGCAAGATAGAAACGGTTTTATTTTCAGTTTATCTGCATCACTCCATGCCCCACAAATAGAGTCCACTATGAACCTCCAACAGGTGTTTCTGCTCAGCCTTTGTCTGATCGTGGCACATGGATCTTGGGTTCTGTATCATCCAGGTCTACAGCCTTCTCACCTGGGCGCATTCAGAGTGTCACACACATCTCCATGTGTCATCTACAGATGAGCTCTAATCAACTAGTTTAGTGTGCAGGTTCCCGGTTAAACACAGAAAAGTCTTGAACATTATCAACTCGGAGAGACTCGGAGAGATTCAAAGTTTATTCAGATATATATAAAGCATATATACAATACCATGCCCCTGCATGAAAAATCGATTCAGTTATCTGCATTGCTGTCAACGTCGGCATTGGATAGATGTCTCAGCGAGGCGTGACTCATCCACTCTCAACACGCTGGGATGCAGGAGTTTAGGAAACCTGCTAGCAACACGGTAGTTTACGTTGCAGTAAGTCCAGAGCAGTAGGTGTGTTAGCTGAACCAGCTGACCCGGATGATGTAGCACATAAACGCTCACACTGAGAGTCCTCAGTGTTTTTGGCGCTCGCAGTGATCGCCGAAAGGACGAGATCGCGGATACAAGCGGCCGAGATGAGTTTTCTCAGGAGGGTGGCTGGTTTCTCCCTTAGGGATAGGGTGAGAAGTTCAGTCATCCGGGAGGAACTCGGATTAGAGCCGCTGCTCCTTTGCTTAGAAAGGAGTCAGTTGAGGTGGTTCGGGCATCTGGTAAGGATGCCCACTGGACGCCTCCCTTGGGAGGTGTTCCAGGCACGACCAGTGGGGAGGAGACCCCGGGGAGGACCCAGGACTAGGTGGAGAGATTATATCTCAACACTGGCCTGGGAACGCCTCGGGATCCCCCCGTCAGAGCTGGTCAATGTGGCCCGGGAAAGGGAAGTCTGGGGCCCCCTGCTTGAGCTGCTGCCCCCGCGACCCGACCCCGGATAAGCGGATGAGGATGAGGATGAGGAGGCAGTGATCGCTAAAACACTGACTACTGCTGCTGTACCGGGAGTGTGAGAGGTGTAACACCGGCAGGCGAAGGCCGCAGCCAGTATGTCAGAATCACACTATTTCACCAACCCCTCCAGAGCTGAGTGTTAACCGGACTCCCTCTGAAGATAATAAATCGAAAGTACTTAGAATAGGATTCATGAACATAAGAGTGCTGTCATCTGAAGCGCTCTTCGTCCAGGAACTCATTGTTGATAATAAGATCTGGGCCTTTGCAAAACCTGGTTAAAACCAGATGAGCTTTTAGCCCTAAACGAGGCTACAACCCCCAATTACGTTAGCTCCCAATTATCTAGAGAATCAAAGAAAGGTGGTGGCCTGGCCCTAATATCTAACTCTAAGCTTAAACTAAAGCCAAAAAATAAACATTTGAGGTGCTCGCTTTCTGCTCCTCAATTCCCGGACATACAAAACGAGTTTCAGACTCTTTCGTTATACCGCCCCCCCCCGGCCCGTACTCACTTTTTGTAGATGAGTTTTCAGATTTTGCAGCTGATCTTGTTACATATTCAGACACTATTTTGCTTATTGGGGATTTCAACATTCATGTGAGTGACTGATGGCCTCGCAAAGGCCTTTCTGTCCATTACAGTCACGCTTGGCTTCAAACACCTTCGTCCACAGCACCACACGGGTGGAAGCACGCTGGAGCCCGTCTTGACCCGCGGCGTAGACGTCTCAGAGCTGGCCGTCTCTCCCTACACCTTCAGCTTCATCAGACCATCTTCTGCGCACTTTCCCGGTGGTGGTGTCCCGCCCCCGGCGACGACCACCGGGCTACTTTCAGCTGTCGTCGCATCACCCCTGCAGCCACTGCGGCGATGCCAGACGAGTCACCCTTTCCACTTGCCCCCCCTCTGTGGGGGTTCTGCGGAGCGCCTCACTGATGAACTCAACAATGTCTTGTCTGCTGCCAACGATTCTGCTCGGCTCATAATTAAAAAAGCGATCAATGAAAAACAACAGCTCCCTGGTTCAATGTAGAAACTCACACCCTGAGGGGAGGAAGCAGAATCCTTGAACGCAAATGGTGCTCGTCTTGCGTTGCATAACAAGTCTGCTCACCTATAAGGGTGCGCTGACTACTGCCAGGAATGCCTACTTTTCCAGTATCATCAACTTGAATGAACTTGAATAGAAACAACATCACAATTTATTTTCGACACGGTGAAGAGTCTCAAAAAAAGACTCAGAGTGTAGGCTCCGCCCTCTCAGCAGGTCAATTCATGGGTTTCTTTTAAAACAAGATTCAATCGATCAGAGAGGAGATCGATGCGTGCCGTGCCTCTTGTCCTCCACACCTCGCGGGGAAGGATGGGGTCTTGCCCCCGTAGGATGGGGCAACTCTGAGGCAACTTTCCTGGAGTCAATCCCTCTGGTTGAACTTGAAAAGGTAATAAAGGCATCAAAACCCTTCTAAAGTTCTTAAGGAACTTCTTCCAACTGTGGGGCCTGCAATCCTGTCGCTTATGAATCTCTTTCTACGGGAATTGTTCCCTCTAGTTTCAAGGCTGCGGTGATAAAACCACTACTCAAAAAGATCCTTAGTCAGCAACTATCGGCCTATATCGAATCTCCCTTTCCTGTCCAAGGTACACGAAAGGATTGCAGCAAAGCAAATCGTCGACTATCTGACGAGGAACAATCTCTTTGAACCTTTTCAGTCCGGGTTCAGGACTTTCCACTCAACTGACACTGCTGTGACAAGAGTGGTAAATGATATCCTTCTTGCTTTGGATACAAATGCGGGCTTGGTGCTTGTGTTGCTTGACCTCAGTGCTGCGTTTGACACCATCGACCGCAGCATTCTTCTTCACCGTCTTGAGCACTACGGCTTTGGGGGTACGGCTCTTCACTGGCTTGATTCTTACCTCACAGATGGAACACAGTTTGTGCTCTGTGAGGGTTCAGAATCGAAGCATTGCAACCTTACCTCTGGTGCAGACCTGGGCAATAAAACAATAAATTATCGTATTGTGATAGACTTTTGATCAATATCAATATAAAACATGTTCAATATATATATCAATAAGAGACTGGACCACCGAATCTAGCAGCTGGGTTTGTTACACAAACACGGTTCCATACTTATTTACAATATTTGAGTTTTTTTCATTGTTCGACTTTGGAATATTTATCAATGAAAAACAGTGGAAGGTCATATTAAGTGTTAAACAGAAGTGTTTAAATCCAGCATGGTAATTCCTAGTCATTAAAATTATCAATAGTTATTGATATCGATCAATATGATCAAGTTATATCGTGATATGTCTTTCAGCCATATCGCCCAGGCCTACTTTGGTGTACCACAAGGGTCGGTCGTTGGTCCATTGCTTTTTGCAATCGACATGCGTCCCTTGGGTGACGTTATCCGCAGCTTTGGAATTAGCTTCCACTGCTATGCGGATGATACCCAACTCTTTATTCCTGTAGAATCAAGAGACTCAGCCCAGATCCAGAAGGTTGAGTCCTGTCTGGCTGCAGTGAAGAGGTGGATTTCACAGAACTTCCTGCAGCTTAACACTGGGAAGACAGAGATGATAATTATCGGCTCAAAAGTGGACCAGAGAAAATTGGAGACAGTCTCACTGTGGTTGGATGGCTTGGCAATCCCACAGAGCGCATGTGTCAGAAATCCTGGTGTCCTGTTTGACCCTCTGCTGTGCTTTGACCAACGTGTACATAACTAAAATTGCCTTCTTCCACCTGAGAAACATTGCAAAAATCAGACCAATGTTATCTAGAGCAGATGCAGCGACACTGATTCACGCATTTATATCATCAAGATTGGATTATTGTAATTCATTGTTCTCGGGTCTACCTAACTCTACCACGAGAAGTCTACAGCTTGTACAGAATGCTGCAGCTAGACTACTGACTGGAACGAGAAAGTTTGATCACATCACTCATATTCTCGCCCCTCTCCACTGGCTACCAATAAGTGGCCGATCCGTGACGTTAAGGTGCTGCTGCTAATCAATAAAGCCTTGCATGGATCAGCACCATCCTACCTGAAGGACCTCATCGTTCCTTACAATCCTTCACGGCCCCTCCGGTCTTCGGGAGCTGGCCTTCTTTCACTACCAAAGGTGTAAAGGAAATCGGCTGGACAGAGAGAGAGTTGGCCTATCGAGCGCCCTATCTATGGAATAGTCTGCCACCAGTGACCAGGGTGACTCTGTGGAGCTGTTCAAAGCAAAGCTCAAAACGCACCTCTACAGCCTTGTGTTTCGGACATAGGGGTTCGAAAGAGATACAGACGCGATGCGAAGACCGCTGCGTGTTTGTTCGCGCTCCTGCTAATGCAGTTACTAACTGAGTAGCAGTATACATTTCATGTACTTTTCCCTAATTCTAATTCACTAGTCTGTCTGTTCCAGCGTGTTGCGGTGACTGCGACTGGATGCCTGGATTCTCCTCATGGTTAACCGGCCAGCACCCCATCAGCAATTTAAATGTGTCGCCTGTATGTTTGTGTGTCAATCGTGGCCTCCGCTGCACTCCTGACCGCCGTCCCTGGAAGGAGGGGTCCCCCACGCTGTGTTTCTTCTCAAGATTTCTTTCTTCCTTTTTTCTTGCCTGTGTGGGGGGGGGGGGGGCTGGGGTCAGGGAGGGGTCATAAATACTTGGCCTGTTAAGCCTTTTGAGACTGTAATGCTGATTAAGGGCTAATACAAATACAATTGAATTGAAAATGTAATTGAATTGCTAACAGATAAGAGTGAAGGATTGTAGACACATACACAGAAAAGTGGCACACACCGTTCAAATAAGGATCCATAGGTACATAGATGACGCATGCCTGACACAACAACCAACACAGATGTGACACATATGCACTAGTGTCTGAGACAGAAGCAGAGAAAGTGTGAACAAGGACATTGATTACGTTGTGTTACGTGATGTTACACAGCAAAGCTCTCCACAATTTCTCCATTTTCTGCTAAAAGGCTAATCTACAAAAGAGTTGTGGCCCCTCCCTCCATAAGGAGGGCAAGGTACAAAATAATAAATCATCGTCTTTGGTATAGCAATACCTCTGGGGTAGAGGTCTTATAGCTCTGGTCAGAGCCACAGAGAGGTCTCATAGCTCTGGTCAGAGCCACAGAGAGGTCTCATAGCTCTGGTCAGAGCCACAGAGAGGTCTCATAGCTCTGGTCAGAGCCACAGAGAGGTCTCATAGCTCTGGTCAGAGCCACAGAGAGGTCTTATAGCTCTGGTCTGCCTGAAAACGACACGTGTCGTTCATGTCTACATTAAATCCAGATCCAGCACTGATTTCGTTGACTGTAACATGATTAAAGCATTGGTTTATCACTTTATCACCTCGCCTATAGCCAAGACAATGTTTGCGCGTAGCTATAAAATAGCTTAACAATTTTACGTAAGAGCCTGTTCCAAATCGGCTGATTTATATTTGACATGACTTACTTAACATCATAGTTAAACTATGGAGCCTGGGGGGTGAAATGGGAGTATTTTTTTATAAAGCGAGCTTGCGCTTGAAGTAAATCGCACGAGTGCAATTAAAGAACATTAATTGCTAGCCACTTACATTACTACATTTGTTAGCCCACAATATGTCCTTTGGATGTATGAGGATAAAAGCAACGTGATCTCTAAACTAAACTACAGAATAGGTTGTTTGTCAATATGACCCAAAAGGACCCATATGACCCTTGGCTGGTCCAGCGCCCCCTACTGACAAGCCAAAAAACAGAACAACTCCACGTATGTCTGCCAAGAAGAATGGACGGAATTGGCTAATTCTCAGTGGTAAATGAAACATTTTAAGATCGTTTTGGAATTAAAATGTGCTTTGATAACATTTCTAGCAATAAATGTGCATGTTTATTTCATGATCTCCAGTCAGTGAAGGTAGGCCTACACATGATGTTTAGTTTACTAACCCACTACCATTCATAAAGCCGCAGCTACCCTTGAAACCACAGCTTGTTGTTTGAATCAACGTCTTGGCTTTGTGTATTTATTATACCGTTGTTATTTTATGTAACTGATGATATTCTTTCCATAAAAACTTTGATTTGCGAATGACCCAGGGATGACATATACTGTATATTCTTCAACATTTTGAAAAGTTGGAACAATTAATACTGCTGTTCGATTTTTATCTTTTAATAAAAATGAAGATTTCCAAGTGACCCGAGCGTTCATATTTCTTCTTCTTCTTGGGGACAGTCTGGGCCAACGTGATTCTTTGGGGCAACCCACTCGTTTATGTCCGCTTGCTTCCACCTAAAAACCGACTCAAAGGTTAATTTGATACATTTGGTTGTACACGAAAAATGTACAATGATCACGAGTACTTAATCAGGCTTTAAAATGTGCATCAATAAGATTAAAAAAAAAAAAGACAAAAAACGTTTTACAAAAGATTACCAAAATGATCAAGATGGGGGTCGACCTACAGGAAGTTCACCCCTCACAGTTGACATGAACCAGGGCCTTAAGGTTCACTAAATTATCAGATAATATACATATAATATTGTGGTGACCGTGGGCGTGGTCGCCGTGTTCCAGGTGCCGCAAAGCACACTGGGACAACGGGTTTAGGACATTTTAGTTTTGTAGCCTAACACCATGAGTGAGAGTGCTGTTCATGTTGGCCAGGTGTGCCGTGTTTTCTGTGTTGTCGTGTGTGTGTTAATACAGACAACTCCCGTTGCCGAGCGGTGTATGGGGCGCGGGAGTTGATTGATTGGTTAACCTGGGCTCTCGTCCCGTCCCGTCTCGTCCCGTCCCGTCCCGTCCCGTCCCGTCCTGCCCCGTCCTGCCCCGCTCGCCACAATATAATAATATACAGATAAGTTAAGGGCCCTTGGCAGTGCGCTAGAGACCTGGGGTCTCTTTCATACGAGACAGGGCCTGGTGGTCAGGGTGATGTGAATCTCGCCGTAGGAGTAGTGCTATCCCTTATCTTCTTCAGACCCTCTTTCATATAAAAGGGACCCCGGGTCTCTAGCTCCCAAGTGTCCTTGACCCGTATAGGTCACCTGCTAATGACATCACTTCCTGCTAAAGTGTGTCCACCTTAATGGCCTGGTTCATACAGAAGAGAGCTGCCGTCTCTATCTCCCTCCCGGTCCATTCTGTGTCTGCGTCACTGTACCCCCCCCCCCCCCCCCCCCCCTGTGGGGCCTTATAGAATGTTTTTGGTCTGACTTTTACTTTACTTTTACGTTATCGCATTCACACTTGAAAAACCTTTAAAGGGGTGATGATCTGTCGTGATTAACTTGAAAAACAAAAAATGTTGATACATGAAATTAACCCCTGGAATGAATTTGAACATTGAGCAAAATGAACATAAAGTCCCGCGTTGGCCCTAATCTGTCCCAAAGGTGAATAAATGTCATCCCTTGGTCCCGCGAAAAAATGCAAAATGAAAGAACTTCATCAGTTACATGAAATAACACAACAGCTCAGATGACAACGCACAACGCAAAGACACAAGCAGAGTGATCACAGAGAGATCACAGTGTTCATATTAATCACCATGGCAACAACAGAGAGCTTTGCACCGAATAACATGTTTATAATATACGTAAGAAGAATAACATAAGATGTTTTGCTGTCTCGTCGCTAGGGGGCGCTGGACCAGCGGACGGACGCATGGGTCCCGTTTAGGTCGTATTGAACAACGACCTACTCTGTCGTTCAGGTCTGAGGACCGGCTGGACTGAAGCCGAGGACGGAAAGGCTGCATCTCCTAAAACTCAAGCAGAGGAACTCAAGAGAGCTTTCGGTTTTTGAACAGTTTATCAGAAGACCGGATGATGCTCAGATGGGTGTTAAGGTTCGTCACATGGTCAGATGTTATCTGTGTTGACACAAGTTTGTGGTCCTGTTGACACAGACAAGGCAAGACGGCCGGGAACGCAGTATCCGCATGGGCCAGCTGCGGAACTGCACGGAGCGTTACATATTGTCTGGATCCATTCAACGGACGAAGGAAAATTAACATGTAAA
>NC_140273.1:22672945-22682945 GCF_964030765.1 Micromesistius poutassou | reverse complement strand
GCTGATATTAAGTTGGTGACTTTCGGCCTTACTTGACCTTAAAGCTAACTGTATCCCATAACATTTCAGGTTCGGCTGACCTTATTGATTATTGATCCACTAATACGTATAGGTGATGGGTGTCATCGTTCAGCACGCTGTATGCAAAATGAGTTGCACGTGGCTAATTATTTAAATGGTAGACTTTGTTGTTTTGTTGTCGTTTAGGCCTGATCGCCACATAGCACCATCCCACCGTAGGCCTTCAATAAACAATCGTGTAATTGTGTTTATCTATAGCCTAAATAAATCGGAAGTGATTTTATTCTAATCTATTTCATCTCGAATGAACTAATCCTGCGCCCGGCCTCGCGCCCACAGCATGGCTAATCTGTTGGCTGACTCCAGGATGACCAGATCACGTTAAACTATGACCAGATCACGTTAAACGATGACCAGATCACATTAAACGATGACGAGATCACGTTAAACTATGGATATGAAGCCACCGTCTCTCGGAGCCCGGCCTTCTCGCACACGGACGTGTTAATATATAATAATACTTCATGTTGTTGGCCGTGTCTTTCTTGCACTATCCGTCATTCAATGTACACAGACGCTGATTTGTATTTAATCGGCATCGTCATTAATTGGTAGCTTTGTGTCGAGGTGCAGGCCTCGGCCTGCAGGCGACCAGAGCCCGGGTAGGAGCAGGCCTACAGGCGACCAGAGCCCGGGTAGGAGCAGGCCTACAGGCGACCAGAGCCCGGGTAGGACCGCAGGCCTACAGGCGACCAGAGCCCGGGTAGCACCGCAGGCCTACACAGTCCTCTTCCTGGTCGCGTT
This sequence comes from Micromesistius poutassou, assembly GCF_964030765.1. NCBI lineage: Eukaryota > Metazoa > Chordata > Actinopteri > Gadiformes > Gadidae > Micromesistius > Micromesistius poutassou. The sequence goes on along the minus strand of NC_140273.1, from coordinate 22,682,120 downwards.
AAAACGGACACACTGAAAGGAACGTTACATGTCAGCGTGTACCACATCAGGACTGTCGCTGGGCCTTTCACCAGGTCTGTATAGGCCCAGGGGTCACCACCCGCCGGCCCGTTTAAACCACGGTCCGTCCGTGGTCGCAGATGGACCAGGTCGTATGCATGTAGGTACAGGTAGTTATACATCGTTATTCGCTCTGCGTTACACTTCCTCCGCACCGCGTCTGTCAGTGGTGCATATTGATTGTGGGGTTGCAGAGGGGCATTAAGCAGTTGGTTTATCATCACTTTTATAGCCTAATTATTATGTATTATTATTATTTCTAACTAGTATGCCTACACGGTATACACGTAATGCTAATGTAACACAACATGGGCCTATGCCTCAGTTATTTATACGAGGTCTTATAGAACTACCGTTTTAAATTCCCTGTAAAATACACAACAATGGACGCAGGCCTAACAGTAGCGAGGCCATAAAGATGATCTACTCACTGCTTCTCGTTTCCTCCTCTCCTCCTTCCCTTCTGTCTTCTTAAAGTCGGCTTTAAAGGCCTCTGTGTCTCCATGCTGGCCGTCTTTGTCCAGAATGTCCATCAGGTATGCGATGTAGCTGGTGGCCAGCCTCAAGGTCTTGATTTTAGACAGCTTGGTGTCCGCCGGTACATTCGGTATACATTCCCTCAACTCGGCGAAAGCCGAGTTGATGCTCTGAGTCCGGCGCCGTTCCTTGCGGTTGGCCGTCGGTCTCCGCTTCACGGGCCGGGGGTGCGTGTGGTGGTGCATGCCCGTGCTGCCGTTCACCGAGATCCCGGCCGGGACCAGAGCAGACCCGTAATGGTGATGGTGAGGGTCCAGTCCGACGGCGGACGCCGTGTTGCCCAGGTACTCTGGGCTGTAGCCGGGCGCGAGTGCGTAATCGGTGGGGGACATGTCCGCGTGGCTGATCAACCAGCCCGTGAAGTACGGAGGTCCGGCGGTCTCCTCGTGACATCGGCCCGCTGCAGCGTGGAAGGAGTAGTGGCTGTCGTGGTGGTGCATGACCGGGTGGTGCGGAAAGCCCGACACAAGGCTCATGGTGAGAGGGGACTGCGCTGCGGGGCGCGCACCGGGCACAGCTCAGAACGGACTACACGCTGCTCTGGTCCAATCGAAAAGTTTTTGGGTCGGATGTCCCCATGGGCAAGGTGGCCGAAAGGGGCAATATGCTGCACGACAAGAATAGACCATGTATTGTCTACTTAAATAAAGAAACCGTGATGAAGAAGCTCCTCGATGAAACGCTGCCCTACTTATCTGTAACCTGTGACTGTTTCTCCGGAGAATAGGATCATATTTATCCGCTTCTACAGCCGCGCGATGCGAAGGCAGAGGGGGACGCGAACACACAAATCCAGAAAGAAAATCTAAACACTTACTCCAAGAAAGACGCCTCTCTAATGTTTAGGAACAGGACGATTGTCAATGAGGGCTGAAAAGTTGTAAAAAAAAAAAAGAAGAGAAAAATCCAATAGGTCCAACTCGGTTCTCGCTTGGCAAACTTAGCACGCATACAGAGGGGCCGCGAACGGAATGTGGGGTCAGAACGCAGAACGCAGACACTAGGCATCCACAGCTGTCTCCAGCTACGGCGGGGCGCGTCACGGACAGGGCGGGGCGGGGAGTGCACGTCACATCCTCCAGTGACCAATCGTGGAAGCCGACAGAGGACAATAATACGGTAATAGCTGAGGCCAAACTCGGCCGACTTTGAGTATCTGTCCTTAACTTCAATGGACCTGACAAGTGGGCCAGCGCACGCGTGCACGAGGCGCGTGGGTGTGTGCCTCCCACGGACACGCACGCGCGCGCACACACACACACACACACACACACACACACACACACGCGTATACACACACACACACACACACACACACACACACACACACTCAAGCACGCGCTCACATGCACGCACGCAAGGCCGCACAAACACACACACACACACACACACACACACACACACACACACACACACACACACACACACACATACATACACACATACACACACACACACACACACACACACGCAAACACTCAAGCATGCGCTCACATGCACGCATGCAAGGCCGCATAAACACACACACACACACACACACACACACACACACACACACACACACACACACACACACACACACACATACACACACACACACACACACACACACACACACAACAAAAAAACAAACATGCAATGATAAGCTGTTATCTATTCCGATTTGCCTGACATACATACACTAAGCCTAAAAATTGCCAATTAAAATAGCTTTTTAAAATGAAAAAGTTGAAGTTAACGCTCATGATATGACCGTAGTTTTAGTTTACGGCCCTAAGCCTGTTGGGCCATTTAGTTTAATCAGTAAAATAAACTCTATCTATAATAAACTTTGTTTCAAGGAAATACAGCAAATTAATGAGGCTTTAGACTTAGGCCTACAGCCCAAACCTTATCATAGTCAGTAACAGTGGCCTAATTATCGAAAATATTAGTCTGTTGAGTTTAGTTTAAATATGAATACCATAGTACCATATACCGTATTGTATGACGAATGTGACTCAATACTGGCATAGGGCTAGTGATACTACTTCCATTGATAAATTATTAAATAAATTATTGAATATGAAAATAATATGAAGATAAAGGCCTACTTTGAATTTATATTATATTTGAGGTAGCTTTACCAGCCTGGGATGCATCGTGTCTCATTCTTCCGTTTAGTCTGTAGGCCTCACTGTACGGCAACGTGGCCTCTAACTGCATGACCCCACACCTTTACATGTTACTTTAGACATGAATCACCTTTATAGCCGTTAAACCCACCTTTCAAAACCAACAATATGACTTTGTCTTTATTCGGTTCACTGGGCGTCACATGCGTCCTATTTCCGCCTCTCACTGGCGAACGCCTTTCTACTGGCGCGTTGTAAACCATCTGCGTTGGTAGTGCTCGGACGTGCTCATCAATGGGGAAACATGCACATTCAATCGTATGCAAACCGTGCAACACAGTGGTAAGACTACCTTGTCTGTAAATAGGCCGTAAGACGATGTATATTATAGCCACCGGGTGATCGTATTGCGGTGACGCTCTCTGTAATACTTTAACATGTACTGCAGTACGGAACTTGGCATAACATATTTGCTTGATGGCATCAAAAAAATAATTGTAATAAGTAATAAATATGTTTTTTTTATTAACTGTCCATGTATGGAAAGCATTATATCTAGATATATAATTATAATGAATTATTATAATTGTAATTGCAATCATAATTAGAATTTAAATAATTATAATATGTTCTTAGGTATTATTGTAATGAATATACATTTATTAATTGATTTATATATTTATGTATTATTTACACATACCGAATTGTGTACGTAGGCCTATAAATAGCTCCATTAGTTTAAACATGATATTAAAAAGGGAAGACACACATGAAGCTTTTTTCTGGGATATTTCTGTCAAAAGAATAAAACACAACAAGTAAACCTGAATAAGAAGTCACTTCTCCAATAATCTGATTGGTGAGCAATTTTTACGATCCAAGAAAGATCTTCAAGGTTCTATTCAGCATATGTTTGTAATACTTTATCTTTGCTGACTTATTTTCTATTTAAATTGTTTTTTGTGATAATGAATGAGTTATTCATTTTTGAATCCTTAAAATCCTTACTTGTAAAGGATTGACTGCATTCCTTGATAAAATGTCTTTATTTATGATATTATATGTGGTTGGTATATATGTATATATATATACAAAAACATATGTGTGTGTTCTTTAAGTTTTTATTTGGATGGTGTGTGCATGTGTGTGTGCACATGTGCGTGTACGTGTGTATTTGTGTTAGTCTGTGTGCAGGTCCATGCGTGTGTGCGTTTGTGTTTGTCTGCGTGTGTGCGTGTGCATGTACCATCTCTTTGTAATCCAACTATATAAATGGGAGCTGTTGCAGTAATTTAGATTAGTTTGTGTCTCCTGATAATGACACATAATGAGAGTGCGGGTCAGTCGGTCAGGCTCCCAATCCGTCCTCCAGCCCTCACTTCTGACTCGCTGCACTTTTTTTCTTTCTTTTTCTCTCTCTGCCCTCCACCCCCCCCCCCCCCCCCCCCGCCCCCCAACACACACGCACGCACATGCACACACACACACACACACACACACACACACACACACACACACACACACACACACACACACACACACACACACATACTCACACGTACACACACACACGCACACACACAAGTACACACACTCACACACACACACACACACACACACACACACACACACACACACACACACACACACACGCACACGCTTACACACTCACTCACACACACACACACACACACACACACACACACACACATGCACACACACACACACACACACACACACACACACACACACTCACACGCACACGCTTACACACTCACTCACTCACACACACACACACACACACACACACACACACACACACACACACACACACACACACACACACACTCACAAACAGCTGCATTTCCCCCTGAAGCAGCCACTGCTCTGATCTCTGCCAGTTCTTCCCTGAATAAATAAATGGAACAGGGCTGTGTTTGCCAGTGAAAGTATGTTTGAGTGTGTGTACAGGTCCCTCTCTCCTGTATGTGCGGGTGTGTGTTTATATCTGTGTTGTTGGGTGTGCGTCCGGTTCTGTGATGACATGCCGGTATGTTCCACAATGGCGGAAGGTTCTTTGCCTCTTTGTCAGATCTGATAACGACACTTGATACGTCTTCAACGGTACTACGGATGACGTTTAGGATTGAGTTGTTGCCAATTACAAGAGAGTGTCGCCTTCGTATGAAAACATGTAGAAAAGGAGAAACACACATTTGTACATCAGTACATTGACATTTTCATAAAATATAATATTATGTGTAGATAGTCTTTTGTAGATTTATCTTTTTGTCTTTATCTACACGTTACATAACACATAATCATCTCAAATGGTTATTACTACTTCACCGTGTTGAATGTGCGTGCTTGACATTTGTAACAATTCTTACAATTAACTTTCTTAATCATATCATATTTTTACCCTGCAAACAAAGTGATATTGTCACTGTTGGCCTCGCCTCGATTTGAGTTTTTGTGACGTTTTAATTCTACAAGAGAGTCCAGAGCAGCACGCTAACGGTCAAACATCAGGTGGTGCTCGAGCATTGATGGGATTGGTTTGAAGGGCGGAACTGACAGCTCGAGGGACCAATGGCTGCTGCCATCACAAATCTGACGGCACCCAGAGGCCAGCAGGGGGCACTAGGGGGGGGCTCCACCTGCACCGCCGTGTCTCCACCCCCTTTGTGTGTGTAGTAGAATTCGTTTTTCCACAGGTGTTTTCAATTCCCTCATCCCCTGGCGTTTTAAAGTTCCCCTAGTTCGTTGACCACTGCCGGTTTACATCTCGTGCCATACCGTTGCCTGTACTTTTGCCTGACTAACTTTAGTTCTCAAGTTCTTATTTTTTTTTAATCTTTTAAAATCCAGAAAAGCCTGCTAATGATGAACCAAGCAAACCCGGGCCCGGCAGTGTGTCGGAGGAACGTTGAAGCACTGAACCCCCCCAGAGGCTTCCGTCCAGCGCCCATCCGTACGTGAGGCTGAGCCCCTTCGCCCCGACACCTCTGCTCAGTCGCAGCACTTCTATTTTGACGCGAGCCGTTGCTGAACCGCGTCAATTTCCACAGAGCAGATCGAGCCGGGCAGGAAGTGAAATAATAAAAGCCATAGAGCATCCGGTCAATTTTCAAAATAAAACACAATACTCCGCTCATGTAGCCTATACAACTTCACATCAACATTATGTCATGACCGGTGGCACCAGGTCAGCAGTCAATCAATCAAAGGGTCTCAGAGGGTCGGCAACATGGACGACGAGAGACTTATTATCGAAGTGGAGCAACATAAAATCATTTACGAAATCAATCATCCTTTTTACAAAGACAATGTGAGAAAGGATTTCCTTTATCCACACAGTTAAAAAGGATTATCGCGTGATCTTGTGATCTCGCGTGAATACGGCTGGCTCGCAAGGTAGCGCGCGCTGCCGTTCCGCGCCCGGTGGGGATTGACGCAGGGCACAGGACGCAGCCGTTCCGCGACGCAGCCGTTCCGCGGCGCTTACGTCCCCGGTGGAATACGGGCGTCAGTGCCTCAGTAGAACTCAGAACTTGTCGAGGTCCTGAGTTCGAGGTCCTGCCTCAGTGCCAACCGGGACCTCGGGACCTCCACCTCCAGTCGACGGCCACCTCCCCTCACTGAGGGCCGCTGCGCCATGGACAGCTCCTGGACATGGACAGCTCCTGCCTGGTAGACGGTACTCTACGTACCTGGTGCCTTTCCAGGTTTTTCAGCGACTGCTCAATCGCCTCCTTGGAGAAACACAGGTAGGGCCTGCCGCTTGGTGAGCTGCTGCCGAACTTGACATCGTCCCACTCGCTGACGCTAGCGTCGCTCACCACATTCCTGGTATGGAACGAGACGTTAGAGATCAAGGGCCGGACGGAACTCTGGAAAGCCCCTTCCCACTGCGGCTCCGTGAGGCCCCCCATGTGGCCCCCCCATGTGGCCCGCAGAGCTCATCTCATTGATTTGTCACAGTTTTATTTTGTTACCCATTGCCCAACAACTACCAGACAGGATATTCTCGACGCATCGAAAGGGGTACATGAGAGAGGTATCGATTCGTCACAATGCAGTGGCACATGTTGTGATGGTGTCAATTTAGACTGATGCCACTGAAGTGGCCTCGTTGCCAAAATGCAAGAGGTGGAATACGGCAGGCCGTTTTTTTCATTCACTGTGTTAAACGTCGTCATGCTTCTGCTTCTGTCATATGTGTGTACTACAAATAGTTTCTTCCACACACAGAAGTCTACTGTCCACCCTGTGGTCAGGTCGTGGCCAGGCTCTGCAATTTACAGGAAGAAGTTTGGTCAAACATATCCAGTCCTCAGGTCCAGCCATAGGCTGCCAAATATATGGATGTAGAGTCCTGGATGTCACGCATTGGTTTACACATGACCACTGCAATGTTTTAAAAGCTTTGCATTGCTTTTGAATTACAAGACTGAAATCATGTTTCTTCATGATTCATGTTTGCATGCTTAAGGCAAAACTGTCAATGGACACCTTGCAATATGTGGTGACTGAGCAGCTTATGTGGTTGTTTCAGTAATTTGCCAGTTATTTTGATGAGGATGTTATCCTAGACCAGTGGATTCATAATCTGTTCCTACTCAGGCCTATTGTGACCAGCAGCCACACCAGAGGGCTATGCAGTCTTCCATCGGCCACTTTTGGCTTTCTGTGGAATTCCAAGAGTTCACAAGAGATCATTGAGCAAGCTCCTGCCATTCACATTACTGACCTGTGCAAGTCTGGGTCTACTGCGGTGATATGCTTAAACAGCAACTTCATGGTGGCTTTAGATGGAGGATGATGTTCTTTGTTCTTGTCCCCTCTTCTGCCCTCTTGTCTCTGTGTCTGTGTCTGTGTCTGTGTCTGTGTTGCATTGTGTCTCCCTTTCTCCCAATTACACACGGTGAGACTATTTCAATGAATAAATCGGTGAAGGCGTCAAACAAGGACCCTAGAGCTTGCTAGAGAAGGACATGTAAGTCCCTGTGTACTCGACTGTATCAAAGTTAACCACAGACGAAAAGTGATCATGTTTCACTAGGTGGCCATGGAAACGACCACCCTGTGCACCAATGGATACTTGGAGAGCAAGGAGCAGCATGACCCCAGACCAGCAGAACATGCCGTTCTGGTGATAAGCTTGTGGCAACCCGGAGGAAGGGGCAGACATTTGGACCGAGGGAACACTGGGGTGATCTGGTGGAAGTGAGATGGCCAGTATGTTGTGGGAGCCATCAGATGACGATGGGTCCAGTGGAGGGTTAGGGTTAGAGTCCCTCTGTGACGTTGTGGAGGTTTGTGTCATCTGATCGTGACCCCCTGGCTGTACAGTGTTTCAAAAGTGGTTTGCGTAGACTCAGGTTGTGTTTGTACTCTAACAACTCAGGACTCAGCACACAGGACTATGATGAACACGGAAGTGTCCCCAGACAGACCCAGCCCTACTAGTCCGACGTAGTGCTGAACGGAATCCAGGAAACCTTGTCAGGGTGTTTACTGTGGGGTACTGCAACGTAGGCTGTGAGATGGTTACTGCTTTATTATTTCACTGGCGGCCTATTTATCACCAAAACATACATTTGAGTAGAAGATTATGGACATAAAATAAGAGTAGTATGATTGAGGCATTTCCCTAAAGATAACATTTTTCAACATTGTCAAATGAACTCATCAAATGAAATCGCCTCCTCCAATTCTCCATGTGTTGACGTTTCCATCAGCCCACTTGTAATTAAGGAAACCCTCGACAGCCACACAGCTTTTACACCGTAATTAAAGGAAGCCATCAATCATGCCTGAGCAGGTTGGTGTGTGTGTGTGTGTGTGTGTGTGTGTGTGTGTGTGTGTGTGTGTGTAGGTGAGTTGTGTTTCTCTTTGTATTATGAAGGGCTCATTAAGAAGTCGCTAAATCTAAGATGTTTGCTTAACAGACCTATTAACTAATCAGAAAGCAGCAAACCTGGACACACACACACACACACACACACACACACACACACACACACACACACACACACACACACACACACACACACACACACACACACACACACACTCTCTCTCTTACAAGTCTTTTATGAGAGAGACCTTTTTTTTCTTCTTCCAACCTGATTTATACTCAATGAAAAAAAAAAACGTTCAATCAAAACATCTTCAATCAGTTTTGTTTGCTACATGTGATAATTATTCTCAACAAACATGAACCCCTAATCTCCCCTTACTCACTGTCTAACCCACAGCCTTCTGTTAGGTGTGCTCAGAGCGTACACTCAGAGTAATAGATAGCTAGACTTAGTGGGTATTTGGCAGTCACACAGGAAAATTACAACCCCCCCCCCTCACACACACACAGACGCACACACACACACACACACACACACACACACACACACACACACACACACACACGCACAGTGTTCGACTTGGAGTTCCAAACATCC
>NC_140273.1:22660445-22662945 GCF_964030765.1 Micromesistius poutassou | reverse complement strand
ACACACACACACACACACACACACACACACACACACACACACACACACACACACACGCACACAGACACAACCAGTTTGTAGTAAGCCACGGGTCCAGCTCTAAATGTCGTTGGACAACTGAATGTTTGGACGGCTATTTAGGGCCGAGAAAGTGGTTGTTTTAGCGTCACATGGTGTTAGTGGGCGGTGGGCTGAGCTATCTGTAAGAACAATCACTCCTCAGCACCAGGAACTACCACATCCTGACCACTGCGTCATGTGGAGCTGTGATGTCATTTCTAATTCAGTTTGGATCACTTTGGATCACTTTGTCTGCTCGACTGGTCCATTTTAATAACACGCCGTTCGATTAGTGAACGTGGAGAAAAAGACGAGACATTTATCAAGATGCATAAATGAATTACATTTCTACCACACATCTATGTGTGTAATGTTGTCACAACACACGTACATTTTCAGCCCCTGCACTACAAACAACTGCAGTGGAAGTGAGGGAAATCTTCTTGATTTCCATTTGCGGCTTCTACGATTTGACAAACGTCTCTAGATGACACCAGGCAACGCTTCGTGTTTTCTGGAGCTCTCCTGTGAAACGCTCTTCAGGTTGAGCTTCCTGTCATTGAGTCCCTCTCCGTGGAGACGAGGTCTTGTGCCGAGCGGTGAGAGGGACGCTGGGGAGGCCTCCTCCTCGGGACACACGTGACGCAGCATCCAGAGACGTTGGCTTCTCACCCGGACAGAGTCCAGACCAACGCAGAGACGCTACTGCAGGCCCCCGTGTGTAGGGCTGGTCTTGGCAGGGGCAGAACTCGAGTCCCCTCGGTGGGCTTTCACTAATTTGCGCAGGGGGGGAAAGAGAACGTATACACGGCGCGCCCCCCCCCCCCCCCCCCCCCCCTCCACCGTCCACAACGTCAACAACTCGGAGGAGCACTGCCCACCGCTGTGTAACATCCGTGGGCCCTCCTCTCAGCACACACTGTAGCACATGGCGTGACGGGGCTGACCTCCCTTCCACCATGAAACAAGAAACAACAGCGCCGCATTACCCCGGTACAAATGAGAGGCTCTCTCACAGTGTCCCCGGATCCTGAGTGGAGGAGACAGCTCACCAGCGTTATACACTGAACCACACACACACACACGCATGCACGCACACACACACACGCATGCACACACATACACACACGCATGCACACACACACACACACGCACGCACACACACAAGGACACCCCACCAAAGTTTATAAGTGCATAAAGATGATGGTTTCTTATAAAATGGGTGGCTTAAATCAAGCGATCTGATTGGTTCCCAACTGTTGTATACTGAGCGTATACACACAGCTATGACGCCCGTTCAGTTTACAGAGTTCAGTATCACTCCGCGCCTAACTCTAACTGTTGTTTATTTATATATAAAAGCAATAGCATAGTTCACTGAAGCCTAAAAACATGTTGATTGCTGGAGAGGGTGGAAATGTTGTACAGCAATAGGCACACGGTGAGTGAACTCGATAGAAGGCTAAATTGCCGGCGAACCGAGCTACCGTCTCTAGCCTAGCCTTCTCTCTGAAGGACGCTACAGTGTGTTGCATAGCAACCGCCGTACACTTTGCAGGCAGCCAGGAGGGACTACTTTTTTGTATTTGTTAAAAAAAATGCTTTTCCGACTTTCTCGCTTTTTCAATGACTTGTGTCTATGACTTTCATTTCACCATACTTACGTAACCGTTTTATAAAAGCAATAGATCACTTCAGTCAGTGAAATGTGCTCATTATACCACAGTTAAGGGTCGTCCCTTAACTGTGGTATAATGAGAACATACCACAGCCTGTCGTGATCTATTGCTTAATTATACTATATATTGACAACTTTTCTATGAAACAAATATATATATTTTTAAAACAAGGCTTTGAAAGGGGGCCGTCTTGAGTTGTAAACTTGTCCCTTTATAGATGACAATCTGATCTTTTAAACGGAGTTGGCAGTTCTTTCCTTGCTGGTAATGGATTAGCAGCCACGTCAGTCTCCAGAATACCAGTTTAAGATTCACTGGTGAGGGATGCACTGGTTTCCAGTGAGGACTCATTCCCCCACCAACATGACTGGTCCACATATACAGGAATCAGAAGAACGTTTCCACCCATTCCACACGTTAGACTTTTGATTTGTAAGACATGGTGATCATGCAGTCCCTCGTCCTGGAGATCAGAACCAAACAGGATAAAGCAGGACACATGTGATGCAAGTTTCATGAATGACTTCAGAATTAGGAAGTATTGAACAAAACAGCAATACATTCCACAATGACACTAAAGTTAAATTGTTGCTATAGATACAGAGCCTCTTATTGAGCTCCTACTTGTTGTCCTAACTTCTGCAATCCAATGGTCTGCGAGGCCTTTTCCTCTGAGTTGAGGTGGTACAGTCTTACCAACGCTTTCATATTATCATATTCACTCTTTCAATTTGATCATCTGTAGATCCTACGATGGATCA
>NC_140273.1:22653649-22656149 GCF_964030765.1 Micromesistius poutassou | reverse complement strand
GTGTGTGTGTGTGTGTGTGTGTGTGTGGACTGCTGCCCTCCGACCCAGGAGGGCAGCAGAGAGCAGGAGGCACCGAGCTCAGACTGAGGAGAGGAGAAAAGGAAAGGAGAGAGAGAGTGAAGGAGAGAGAGAGAAGGAGAGAGAGAGAAGGAGAGAGAGGGAAGGAGAGAGAGAGTGAAGGAGAGAGAGAGAAGGAGAGAGAGAGTGAAGGAGAGAGAGGGAAGGAGAGAGAGTGAAGGAGAGAGAGAGAAGGAGAGAGAGTGAAGGAGAGAGAGTGAAGGAGAGAGAGAGAAGGAGAGAGAGAGTGAAGGAGAGAGAGAGAAGGAGAGAGAGAGAAGGAGAGAGAGTGAAGGAGAGAGAGTGAAGGAGAGAGAGAGAAGGAGAGAGAGAGTGAAGGAGAGAGAGTGAAGGAGAGAGAGTGAAGGAGAGAGAGAGAAGGAGAGAGAGTGAAGGAGAGAGAGGGAAGGAGAGAGAGAGAAGGAGAGAGAGAGAAGGAGAGAGAGTGAAGGAGAGAGAGAGAAGGAGAGAGAGAGAAAGATTAAAACCAAAGGTTCAGACTCAGGGTTCAGAGTTTCTCATCTAATTATCCGGCCTGTCTCCAGCTAACTATTTCCTGTCTCACACACACGCACACACACGTACACACGCGCGCACGCACGCTCACACACACACACACACACACACACACACACACACACACACCCCTATCAGGGGTTATTAAAGCTAGTGGTGGCTGTTAGATGTATTTATTTAAAGCCATATAAGAGGCAGCTTCTTTATTTTAGGCACGCACAACATCGAGAAAACACAAACAGACCCACTGCTTAAATGTGTTTATTATATTTACTGTTAATGTTGCAACGGTCCTTAAAACGCTGCTCTTCGTTATGCTCGTTAACCTCCCTCCAGACGGGCCGTCAGTCGTAGGAACCGGAGAGCAGACCGGCTGGCTGTCTGGAGGCCGTCTGGACAGAACAACAGACGCTTTCTGACTACAGACCGGCCGTGTTTACAGCGCAGAGCACAGACGTACTTCATTAATAAATGTGTATTGTGTGTTTACAGGTAGGGATACACACACACACACACACACACACACACACACACACACACACACACACACACACACACACACACACACACACATACACACATAGCATGAAAGTATAATGTATGTATTGCAGTGAGAAGTCAAGTAAAGTAAAGACTGAGGAGTCATTGTTTAGGGATAGAGAAGGGGAGAGAGAGAGAGAGAGAGAGATAAAGGTAGAGAGAGGGAGAGAGAAATAGAGAGAGAGAATGAGAGAGAGAGAGTGAGTGAGTGAGTGAGAGAGAGAGAGAGAGAGAGAGGAGAGAGAGAGAGAGAGAGAGAGGTGGGGGAGAGTGTACTTTGTTATTTTTCCTTTGTTTAATATTTAAACTGCTTTGGCAAAGTAATTTATTTCCCATGCCAATAAAGCTCTTTTGAATTGAAATGATAGAGAGAGAGAGAGAGAGAGAGAGAGAGAGAGAGAGAGAGAGAGAGAGAGGGGGGGGGGACGACACCAGCATTAATGGATGAATTATGAATTATGCTTGTTTATACATTAAAAATAGACCAAAAAGCGAGCTTCGACTTCCGAGCGAGCCCCCGGTGGGTGTGGGTGTCCTCTGGAGCCCTCCTCGCGCCCCGTGGCCCCGCCGCGGTGTAACTGGAGATAAGGCGCTGGGTCTGTTTGTGCGGTGGAGGAGGCGGCGGCGGCTAGCCGGGCTCCGGGCCGCACGGCGCCCCTAACCAGACCAGGGGGCGCCCTGGGACAACCATGGGCCAACTTATTGGGGTTCTTTTTATTGTCAGATAAGCAGCGTCACAAAGACCTCCCGGCCACGCGGACACAAAGGGGCTGGAGTCTGAGCGATCATAAGAGTTGAGAAGAAACAAAAGAGGCACCGGGCACACGAGTCAGCGCATGGTGCATGGATCCATCTATTCAACATTAACAAAAACCTCTCTCTGTGATAATCGTATCGTATCACAGAGAGACGGGGTCCACCACACACACGCCGGCCGACCAAATCCGTTGTTGAGATGTCGCTGAAGAGTTCATTTAAACACACCTCAGAGTCAGCTCATAAACTCAGTGCTGGGAAGGCTAGGGTCTGTTGTAGGGACTAGGTCTGACAAATAAAGTTGTACTGTGTCACCCCCCCAGCAGCAACATTTAAATATAAATGAATATAGAAATATAAAACATCTGCCGTTTGTGGGGATGAGAGACTGTCTTTTTGAGAATGTTGATGCAAAACATCATCTTGTGGAGGCGGTTGGCAGTGTGTTGTCTCTGGTTGTGCTGCACTAGACCTGCTCTCCTCTCGTCATGCAGCAGTGAGATACAGACCGTAACGCTGGGCCGGAGGAGCGAGGGTTTGGCTCTGGAGCTCGGACCACCAGGCCTTCACCACGACGGGCTGTTGTGCCCCAGACCTCAGCCCTGGCTGCACCTTGTTTCCGATCCCCCTT
>NC_140273.1:22598649-22648649 GCF_964030765.1 Micromesistius poutassou | reverse complement strand
ACACTACTATACGTTCCGTTACAGAAGTGTAACAATACTATACGAGTACTACTAGGGCCTACTACTACTACTACTACTACTACTACTACTACTACTTCTACTACTACATCTAATAATTTGTATAATAATAATGACATCATCCTGATCCTCCTAATGTCAAGATAACAGAACATGGGTTGAGCTCGTTTACATCACCTTAAAAATGGCCAAAAGTCGCGACAAGGAATCAAAATGAGTGCAGGGCACTACTACTACTAGCCTACTACTACTAGGACTACTACTACTACTACTACTACTACTACTACTACTACGACTACTACTACTACTACGACTACTACTGATCCACCACACGTACAGGACTGAGCTCAAGGCTACAGTGGGAAGATGCATACAAATGAACCAAGTCCGAGTGGGCGAGGTTCTCCATGTAGGCCTACTTTACCACGGGCTGATTTAGGACTACCATAATGACTGTAGCCACGGTAATATATGACTACTGCTGCTTAATGGGTATGTATTGTTGAGGTTGAGCTTATCCTTGGAGCGGGTCGTGTGTATTAACCTCTTATATTACGTGTATTAGTCTCTTCTGTCTGCCGGAGGTCTGTCTGTCCTCTCTGTCTGGGGGCGCAACGCAACGCAGCGTCCGACTCCGCCACTCCGTTTAAAGAGTTTTATAATAGAAACGTATTTTCCACATCAGCCCCTAAATTAAAGTTCTAAATATATAATCCTGAATTTGGAAAAAAAAAAATATAGCCTACTGTACGGAGTAGCGTGGATACAGGCTAATGTTAAACATGACAGAAATTAATTAATTAAAAACTATTTCAAGGTTTATTTGTTCTCAGCCACATTAGAATATGTGACTGGTCTACTTGAGACCCTGTTTTATAGAGGAGGACAGGCATTATTATGTATAATAGGACGCGTTTAATATAGCGCGTTGGATCTGATTGGCGCCAGCCCGTCTGGTCTATTGAACAATCTGAGTGCAACTGCTTTGTACAATTGTTTTAATTCATTATTGCTTCATGTTATATATTCTATGCATAGGACTTATTAAAAATAATTACATTAAAAAAAATGCAAACAATTTAAACCGCATTTCTCCTGCCGTATAAGAAATAAGACATGATGGAAATAATTACGTTTAACCTTTTAGTCTAATACTAATTTAGGCTTTATTCAACCTTTCTTTTCATCAAGCTGACCGGTGAGATCAAAATCTATTTTTTAAACATTGAGACCTGAATAAAGGCCTACATAACACATCACAAACGAGACCATCGGAGACATAACGCATTCATCATTCTAAACATTCCCAACTATGGACAAATGGTTATTAGCCTATAACATGTTACAGTCACTCCGTGGGGATCTGACGGTTCAGATTCCCAGAGATAAGACGCATCATATCTAAAACCAGCCTTCCTTATTCTGCCTCCCCGTGATGACCGTTTAGCGATGCGAGGTATTTGGGTCAAGGCAGTTCGATATGTTTTAATAGTGGGCCTATGGCCCTACACATTTGAGAAGCATATTACTACTAAGAATTATACTAATATTGATGATTATTATAATACAAATTGTAATAATAATAATAATAATAATAATAATAACAATAATAATAATAATAATAACAATAATGATAACGATAATAATAATAACAATAATAATAATAATAATATCGAGCATTTTCATTACAACTGGTGGCATATCGTTGAGTGTAAAATTGTGTTGGCCAACTAACCAACCAGCATGGTGGATTTTCTGTGCAAAATGCAGATAATTGTAGTCCTAAGCTGTCTCTCCAGTCCCAAACGCAGATAATGGGAGGTGTAATGAGACGGGTTAAGTGACTGACCCCCGCTAACGCAGCGTAGGAGACATGATTAATCCTCCATAAGCCCCCGTGCGCCATTCGTGCTGTGTGTGTGTGTGTGTGTGTGTGTGTGTGTGTGTGTGTGTGTGTGTGTGTGTGTGTGTGTGTGTCAGATGTCTCCGTGTGTCTGATAGGCTCCCTGTTGGTGCGGCTCGTGATGCTTTACCTGCGGATGGACGAGAAGAGGATAAAGTTGGATCGCTAAAGTCTCGCGTCCAAAATAACCTGAAAAACCTCCTCAAGCGCAGAGCCGTCCGCCGCTTCTGTTTCTCGCGAGTATTCCTGCACACGCACACTCTCTCTCTCACACACACACACACACACACACACACACACACACACACACACACACACACACACACACACACACACACACACACACACACGCCTCTGAACTTCATTAACGGCCTCTTCTGTTTTACAAGCAGGTAATGTGTGAAGAACTCGCGAACCTAAAACAAATTAGAGTAAATCACACGGCGTCCACTGCAGGCTGCCCAGACAGTCGGTGTGCGGATAGGCGTGTGTGCGTTTGTGTGCGTGTGTGTGTGTGTGTGTGTGTGTGTGTGTGTGTGTGTGTGTGTGTGTGTGTGTGTGTGTGCGTGTGTGTGTGTGTGTGTGTGTGTGTGTGTGTGTGTGTGTGTGTGTGTGTGTGTGTGTGTGTGTGCGTGCGTGTCTATGTCTGTGCGTATAGCGGCCATTGCGTAAAGAATACCAAAGAAAGAAAGAAGCATTTCAATGAAAAATAAAAAATAAATACTTTAAACGAAGAGCAGCTTCCCAGAGGCGCGCTGTCCTCAGCTATTGGCCCGAGGCTGATCAAAACCATCGAAACATGAGTCTATTTGTGCGAATCGGCGCGCCGTTAGCGTTTGGAAGAAGGAAACGGAGGCACGTAAACAGCGCGCCATGTTGAACCTCCTGACCGGTCGTTTAGGAACATTCAGCATTTTAGTCGGCATCTTCAACTGTGGTTCACATTACATGACTTATCCCTGTGGGGTATATGTGAGCAAACGGCACCCTGCGCACCTTCCCCAGGGGCCCACACCAGGGGCCAGGGTCTGACACCAGGGGCCAGGGTCTGACACCAGGGGCCAGGGTCTGACACCAGGGGCCAGGGTCTGACACCAGGGGCCAGGGGCCCACACCAGGGGCCAGGGGCCCACACCAGGGGCCAACCGTCCAGTCAGGGGCCAACCAGCCAGTCAGGGGCCAATCGGTCAGTCAGGGGCCAACCGGTCAGTCAGGGGCCAGTCAGGGGCCAGCCGGCCAGTCAGGGGCCAATCGGTCAGTCAGGGGCCAATCGGTCAGTCAGTCAGGGGCCAACCAGTCAGTCAGTCAGGGGCCAGTCAGGGGCCAGCCGTCCAGTCAGGGGCCAACCAGCCAGTCAGGGGCCAACCAGCCAGTCAGGGGCCAACCAGCCAGTCAGGGGCCAACCATCCAGTCAGGGGCCAACCGTCCAGTCAGGGGCCAACCAGCCAGTCAGGGGCCAACCAGCCAGTCAGGGGCCAACCATCCAGTCAGGGGCCAACCGTCCAGTCAGGGACCAATCGGTCAGTCAGGGGCCAGTCAGGGGCCAGTCGTCCAGTCAGGGGCCAACCAGCCAGTCAGGGGCCAGCCGTCCAGTCAGTCAGGGGCCAACCAGCCAGTCAGGGGCCAGCCGTCCTACTGCTCTGGACGTTTCCTTCTCAGACGGTGCAGTAATGCGATGTGAAGCCTTGGTTTCCGTGGGCCGGAGGAGAGTAGGACCGCCGCCCACGGAGACGCACCGACAGCAGGCTGTTTGTTGACTGCAGCTGAAGCCGTGTTTCAGACAGAGACCTACAGCTGCCAGGCAGTGGGTGAACCATGGTAACCTGGGAATAATGAATGTTAAAAAATGTAAACAGCGATTTAGAAATATGCAGATATCTGACGCACCAAAAAAATGATGATTTTTTAGAGCTATTGATTATGGAAATAGATTTAATTACTAACAGCCGCAATGATGCATCAGCGTCGCGCAAAACATCAGACTATTATGTTTGGAAAACAACGTCTTAGTTGCCACAGAAACGTTGGTCCAAAAAATGACCAATGTAACAAGGGACAGCGTCAATAGATGTGTGTTGATTACTGACGAATGCAAAAAACAAAGAATAAAACGGACTAAAGTTATGCGTAAATAAGTGCAAACTATCGCAGACATTTAAAAAAAAAACTAAAAGTAATAAAAAGCGCCTACAAACCAAGTGGTCGATGGACTCGCCAAGATTATGACATTGTGATTGAGTTGAGATTTTTGGTATTTATTGAATCCCTAACTTTTATTAACTAATATATATATATATATATATTAATCATCACAATGTGATTTGTTTGTCAGTTTTTCCGATGCACAGCACTAAAAGATGAGAGATTATCTCACATGCTATCATTATGGTGTCTTATCTCAACTCTAACTCTAACAACTCTGAGATGTTGGTCTTTGAGCCACAAAAGGTCAAATTTCAATAGTTTTATTTTGGAGGTTTTATTCTATTTCCGCTCTGTGTGTGTCACTGCCTTCGTCGGTAACACACAGCCTGGGATGCCTTCTTTTAAAAGAAGATCAGAGCATTGCAGATGTTGGATGAGGAATGCCTGAGGAAGGGAAGTGGGACCGCGCAGTGACCAGAGTGCGCTCATGACGAGAGCTACTTCACCCCAGAGAGCCTTCCATATCCTTTCGGATCCGCCGTGTTTCATGATATCCGGGGACACGCGGCTGATGACGTCTATCAACGCCGTCCAGGAGGGGTGGGCACGCTAAGAGATGAACCAGGTCACCTTTCACATTAAAGGATTCCATCCTCGACAACATGTCTGCCTGATAAGAAGGACCCGAACCCTAACCCTACAGGTAGGACTTGACCCGAGAAAACCTTAGAGAAGGGCTGGATGAGAGGCCGCCTGTTGCAAAGCCAACGGAGTGTAAGGGACGTTAACATTCAGAACACTAGTAGTGGTGCAGCGTGTGTAAATCAATTTGATCCGGAAAGTACTGGGAAGGATGAAGTCGTTAATCACAGAGTGGCCATGCAACCTTTTGCTGGATGGCCCGCTGGACGAATGAGGAGTGTTGAGCCCTCTGCAGAGTACTGAGAGGTCAGGTACAGTAAAGGCCTTGGCTGTTTGAGGGCGGTCGCCGGGCAGAACACGATTACATTTATGTTGTGAATCGTGCTGGACTCTGTCACACACATTCGAATTGTTTTGGGGTTCTTTCGACATCCTTTCAGGCTTTAATGTGCCAACTCAGAAGCTGTGAGACAACCGCAGAACTATTTGACTACTATATATCGACTATAGGCTGTAATGTGTTTGAGGACCTTAACATCAGAGCATTATGTCATCCTGGAACCAAAACATTGGAACCCAAACATTGTTAGTTTGCCTTGGCTTTAGGCCCCGCTCTGCCTCCACGGCCCTTGCCTTTTCAGTGTGGGATCATACACCTGGTCTAGCCCCTCCTGGTTGATCCAGCTCCAGCCCCGTTCAACCAACTTCCACACATGTTGATTGATTTGAAAGTGACCAGAGAAAAGCATTTGTTTTTTTATATCATGATTTGCTTCTGACTAGAGTAATCTTAAATCCAGGTCATATAGCTCAATGAGAGGGGAAATGCAAATCATTTAGTGGCAGCTAACGGATTCATTTGGCAGAAATGGGATCAATTATTCATAAGTATGTTCTAATCCCTTGAAAATAAGTGTTTTCGTTACCTTAGAACCCTTTTATGGCGACGTAGGGAGGGGGTCCTCTTGGTCATGTTCCCCAGGAGCTCACAACTGATCCACAGTTCCAGAGAGACTACCACACGGCCGCACTGTGGAACAATTAACATTCAGAATCGCCATGTGACTTGTAAGCTATAACCTATAGTTTAACAGACATACTAATAACTAAATACTTTCAAAAGCTAGCGGAGAAAAAGGCTGCAACCAACAACAGAACAAATTATATATTTAGTGCTTTATTTTTATGCATTTCAACTTCAAACCATGTGCAACAAATTAAATGTTGAGGCTAAGTCAGGGTAGTGTGTGTGTGTGTGTGTGTGTGTGTGTGTGTGTGTGTGTGTGTGTGTGTGTGTGTGTGTGTGTGTGTGTGCGTGCATGCGTGTGTGCGTGTGTGTGTGTGTGTGTGTGTGTGTGTGTGTGTGTGTGTGTGTGTGTGTGTGTGTGTGTGCGTGCGTGCTTGGGGGGGTGGATGTCAGTAAGCCAGGCTCCTCAAAGAGATTTATTGCCACATCGCATCTCGGCACCACCTATCCCAGCTCACCTCTCACTCTCTCAGGGAAATGAAAGTCTGACAGAAAAAAGAGAGAGAGACAGCGGAAAGAGACGTAGACGGAGCAAGACAAAGAGACAGAGACGCATGAAGTGAGGCATCAGCGGGCAGCTGGTTAACAGATGTCACGAGTTGATAAAACAGCTTACTTTCATGTATATAGTTAGCTCGCTCAGAGCTCTAAGCTGTAGTGCTTCATCTCACTGGCGTCTAAACATTGACGATTAATAAGATTAATACCTTTAATAAGAAGTACTGCTCATTATACTGTATAAGCTTTTAGATAAGTTCACTGCAAGTTTCAGGGGAGGGACGACAATTAAATATGTTGTCACTGCAACCTGTGCCAAGTTGATGCAATAAACATTTTTTTTAATGCAAATAAAAAAAAAAAGCTATTATTTAATTCCCTCATATTTGATAAAAGAGGGTTAACTCACAGGTGGACCAATGAGAGCAGGGTCCCTCCCACCAGAAGCTGCGCTGTGCCGCAGTACGCTGGTCAAGTGTTGTGCCAGCGCAAAATGTTTGATCTAATTTAAAACAGCGTCCTGTTTCTCTCCGGTGAATCCGGTGACCAGTAGGTCCGTGTACCAGCGGCGCTCCACAGTTTCAGAAACCCAGCGGTCGTATCCCAACGGGGGGCGGGCAGTGGGTGGACTGGGGGCCAGAGCGCTGACGTCCGCGGTCCTGACCCGCCAGCACAGCGGGGCCGCGACCGGCCGCCAGCCAGGAGAGGGATGAGGGCTCTCTCTCTCTGCCGCGAGCCCGAGGGCCGAGACAGAGCCCCCCCCCCCCCCCCCCACACTGAGGCCGCGCCTTTGTGACAGTTGGAGGAGCCGAGCAGGACCCCATTAAGCTCCGATGGTAGGACTCCGCCGCCGCACATCCTCCCTTTAGGTTGTTGGACTTTTCTTTTTGTTCTGCTTCAGACAGTAACGTAACTGTGCACAGACTAGAGGAAGTGGGGGCGGGTAAGTTATGGAAATGGTAATTAAACCCAGCGAATACGGTCCCCCCCCCCCCCCCCCCCACATGCCCGTCTGCACTGTTGGGCGCGTAACATAGGACGTCGTCAAGGCTACACATAGTTCTGCTTGGGTCGCTCAGCAGGCCTGCAGCAGACTCCTCCGTCAGGGAGACCATTCAACAGGTTGTCCCCAGAGGATTGTTCGGAAACCCCATCATCAATGATGAAACCCAAGTTAGGAAGTTTGGAGAAACCAGCCAGACCAGAGAAAAGCTCGATTTTTTAAAGCATCCAACCGAGAAAAATCCCGCCCCTCTCTTCAGGCCTCCTTTAGGCCACGCCCTCGGGGACACGGAGCAGCTCGCTGTAGCGCTAGCAGCAGGCCCGCCCGGCCGGCCTTCTGGAGGTCTCTGAGAGGGGCAGTGAGTGCATGGGCAGTGTGTCCATGGGGAGAGTGTGAGCGGGGAGAGTGTCCAAAGGCAGAGTGTCCACGGGGAGAGTGTCTACAGGCAGAGTGTCCACGGGGAGAGTGTGAGCGGGGAGAGTGTCTACAGGCAGAGTGTGAGCGGGGAGAGTGTCCAAAGGCAGAGTGTCCACGGGGAGAGTGTCTACAGGCAGAGTGTCCACGGGGAGAGTGTGAGCGGGGAGAGTGTCTACAGGCAGAGTGTGAGCGGGGAGAGTGTCCAAAGGCAGAGTGTCCATGGGGAGAGTGTCTACAGGCAGAGTGTCCACGGGGAGAGTGTCTACAGGCAGAGAGTGAGCGGGCAGAGTGTGGACAGGCAGCATACAGCCACACAGGTATTCAGACGGCTGAACCGTCTACTCATTTGAAAGGGACAGTCTTATTACAGGCCTGTTATCACAGTCACTCAAATACTGATTCTTATCCTTTCTTTTGTTTTATTGATTTCAACAAATATGTCAAAAGATTAATCTAAAACAAACTACCCTACCCTAGCAGGCCATATTAAAGAGAAAGAACACGTCCACCTCACCTTCATTTCACTCTCCTTCATGCTACTCCATGTATTGACGTCCTCTCTGACCCACACGGGTCTCCATTGATAGATCTCATGAAAGACATGCAATCATATGCAGCGTTGCATCATTCAGCCCCTACAATTGGTCAGCATGTGGATAGACACATTTGAATATGCAGATGTGCAATATTCCTGCCTGGCTATGATTACAATATGAGCGAGCAGGGCTAGTGCCGCGTAGCTCTGAGGCTGGCCATGAATCACTGCTATACGCTTCTCTTGCTCATAATATATCTGAGCTCACGCTGACGTCCTGCAGTGGCTGCAATCTGTTGTTAGGGGTCACCTGAATCGTGTCCAGAGCGTATACATACCAACCTTCTGAATGTGTAACTATTACCCTATGAGTTGTGCCTGTATATCATAATCATTATTATAATAACAATAACATAATCCCAATAATAATTGTAATTATAACTGTAATAATCCTTTGAATAATAACAATAATTATAGAAACATGTATTCAATCTTTTTTATAATATACACTGCTATACGTTTTTAGGTAGATCTTAAATGCAGCAGTAATTATCTCATACAAATGGCATATTTCTCCCACCGTAAACCGTGCAGGCCTGCTGAGAAAACAGTGTGTCTCATCACTAACGTTGGGATCAGGTGTTGACTGAGTCTAGGATTGTTTTCTGGCATAAACAAACATGCAATCCTAATAAACATCCTATCCCTCTTCATTCTGTAGCATTGTGAGTTAAACGACCATATAATCTAATATTGTTACGGATCCAAACCTAAATAAACCTAATCATTATTAGAATAATTACTGTTGTGTCCAGAAACACCATTAGAGGGGTACCTCCGGGGTTCCTCAAAATTGTCCTAAAATATATGTGTATACTGTATGTGTTTGGTTTATTCTTCAAAAAGTACTCCAACCCGTCGTGAATTGGTATTGAAATCAAATGGCGAAAAAATATTTTGCCAATACCTTAAATGTATATTCAAATGAACCCCACACAATGATCGGCATTGAACTGTTGAGTAAAGACATTTCAGTTCTCTATATCGGCTGATCCACTACTTCCAAGTGTGAAGGAGAACTAATTACTAGAGACTATTGCTAGAGAAAAGCATTTCATGTATAAAAATAAAATATTACCCTTCTATTTTCTCCCCAAACAGTTATGGAAATAGTACCGGCAGAAGAAATAAATAAATTTCCCAATCTAACAACAATACAAAACAACACGTTAAACCGCCACATGTATGTCTACAGTTTGTACATTTTGCGTCATAATAAAGATTAACAGTAACTGACGTTGAACAGCATGTACAACAACATGAAGAAAATAAAGCATCTTCTATTGGGCCCATTAAGTCTACAAAATAATACATCACGTTTCCAAAAAGAATTAAAGTAAATCAACAGAGTAAAGCTAAAGAAGGAGATTTCCCCTGAACATTCAGGTGAGCTGTATCCAACTGAAGCGCACGGGAGGGTTAATATCCATAATCCATAGCTCAGAACGGAGGTTTGTTAAAGTCTCCGTAGAGGGAGCAGAATGGAGCCCTATAGCCCCTGTGACCGTGTGTGTGAGAAGGTTATTTCTCCCTGCCCGTAGCTCTCCCTTTTCATTTGCAGTACATAAAACACACCACCCCTGCAACATTCATACACACAGACACAAACACATGCATAGTAAAAAAACACACACACACACACACACACACACACACACACACACACACACACACATAAATACATAGGTCAAGTGTCAGAGGTCATGTTGTGTCTGGAGAGGATTTACTTTCTTACCTTGATTTCTCTCTCTGTCTCTCAGTCTTTCAGTCTTTCACACACACACACACACACACACACACACACACACACACACACACACACACACACACACACACACACACACACACACACACACACACACACACACACACACACACACACACACACACACACACACACACACACGCGCACGCAAACCACCAAAATACGCTCACCAAAACACTCAGCCCACTTACCACCACAGTGTAGACATTGGCTGCTAATCACAGGGCGACTTGACAGACCCATTTGTCATGAATATCCAGCCAGGGTTCAGCTATCTGGTTATTTCACAAAGTGCAGAGAAATATCTGTTTAAGTTATTAGAAACAGTAATTGAGTTGCTCCTGGCGGATGGATTATTTTATTACTCGCCTACTCGTCCGCCTAAATTGTCATTTAGTATCTGTATGCCGTTTTTGTTCTTCAAGTATTGATCAAAGCAAAAATGTGTTATTTTCTAGGTGACGATGTAATATGTAATCGCAGCATAACAATGTATTTAGCAAGAGAATTTTAAAATTTGAAGGAAAAAGGGATGTGTGTATAAACACACTAAATCACCTCAATGGATTATAAATAGTATACATAAGTACATATTTGTAATTATTCACAAGAATTTACCTAGAGAGGCTTCTGGTGTTTTGGCCACTTATATTTGTTTTTTACTATATGTCCATCAAACGTTTACTTGTTAAATATTATAAATGTTGATTGTTGCTGATTAATAAAAGTGAAGTGAAGTACATTTTAAACTCCTCCTATAGTATCACGGTGACGCTAGAGGATAATGGTACGATGTTACTAAAGGACAGCCGTTGTGGCAGAGCTGGTCTCTGGGCAAACGGTCCAGAAAACATCTCATCACAGCTTCTGCTGAATAACTTCACGGGACCAAACCCATTTCCTCATGACGTTGTTTTGTAGCTGGATGCTAACCTGGACGACACATTGGATATATTCATGACTCCACAAAATGGGCGCTTGGTTTGGGTTCCTTTTCATAGGACTTAAAATGTCGCTGGTTTTATGTGCGTTTCTTTAATCAGACTAGAACCCAATATGATCATGCGGTTAAACACAAGCTACAGTACATTACATTAAATATTTCACTGGTATTTAGAATTCAACTACCTTATTACAGCCCGACCAGGCCTCTATAATGACATTAATAATACAAATAGTCAGCAACATAACTGTAAAACTTGTGCAGTTTATTATAACAGCAGGGAGTTCAGTACATATATCAACAACAAAGGCATAAGAACCATGGTCTTAGTGTCATTTGATTAATCATAAAAAAAAATGCATTATTATATTTTGTACAGTGATGTCAATGTCTGGCCATTCCCACCGATTTAAATATTTTAGAGAGTCAAAACAATTTGCTAATGCTTCATTCATTCCTGTGTTGTTCGAGGTCACCTCATGTCGGAGCGTCACGCTCACTCCATCGTTAGACCAGACGAGGCGCTACGCCAGCGCTGCTGGAGAGAGCTTTCTGCTCAGGACCGTCTCCCCCTCGCCCTGTTGTGGGTCATTCTTCTGTGCCGGTGCGAGCGAGACGATTCTGTGCCTGGATGAATCTTTATTGCTTCCCTGGCTCCGCGCTCGGGGGGGGGGGGGGGAGCGCACGTCGTCGTGAATCAGTCGGCAGCCTTCGTGTTCAAGTGTAACATCAAAGCCTTCTCCGGGCTGCTCCTCCGCAGACGTGGATTTGAAAAGCCGTATCTCACGACACTTGGGCCGTTAAGACGTCCGCCGTTCATCGCGGTCGCAGAGAGCGGCTCACACCTGGTCCCGTGTGCGGCCTTATGACAGGTGCGTGTATTCACAGTGTGTTGGTGGATTTCCGGGGGTTAGGGTTAGGGTCTTCAAAACCATTTCTCTTGATTTTTGTTTTTATACACACACACACACACAAAAAAAAAATTTGTTCAAATTGTGCTTGTTAGCATTGATACATTCTCACCTACAGTCTCTATTCTTCAGTGCATTATAGAACACGGGCTGCGATAGGATGTCTGACGGCAAAGTGGGCGGTACTAGGCAGCTACATGGCCAATCAGGTAAATGTTGTCGTAGAGATGCCCCACAAAGTCGTCGGAAACGTTGTGGGCTGCGCGGCGAGTGTTCCTGATGAACTCCCTCTTGGACATTTTGTTTTTGACGTGGGGGCTCGTCAGGTCGATGGACAGCAGGATCAGACTGTAGCACAGAACGTACACCGCATCTGAGGGGGGGGAGCAGAAGCAGGTCAACACAACGCGGCCGTGCACTAGGGCTCAGTGGAGGTCAACATGCAGAGGCCGGACAGGGGAAGGTTCTGGAGGACGGCGGGTACTGACCGGGGCTGAGGCCCAGCTCTCGAACCAGGGCCGGGTTACACGTGCAGAACCGCTGGCTGAACTTAATGATGAGGGTCTCCAGGTACTCCCCGCGCTCCTCGGGGGCGTGGATGTGCCTGAAGAAGCCCCTCAGGGCGTTGGGCAGGAACTGGTTGCTGAAGTTGTGCAGGGTGACCAGCTCGTCCAGGACGTCCCGTCTGGTTCCACCGGAACACAAGCACGGCAGAGAGTTAATGTTTATTTGAGGGGGAAGGAACGCCAGATCGCACCACAGCTACTGACCCTGTGATCCACGTCCACGCCCTCAAAAACATATTAAATAAAGTGAAAGTGAAGTTGTGCTGTCATATGATTTGAGCATTTCAGTTTCAACTGCGTTGAGCAGAACTAAAATAATTGTCAGCATACAGACTATATTGGATATATCTTATCATAATATTGACCATCATTGGAATCTTGAAAATGTATATTTTGTAACTCGTGGCGGGTGAATACAGGGTCGTCCCTGGGCTATCACATGACACAACGCTTCAAAACATTTATTATTCATTCGTTTATTTTCGATAATATGTGGTACTATTTATTCAGACGCATTTACCCAAAGCGCCTGACGTTGAGGTCAGATACATCCCATCATGTCGGTGGACATGAAGAACCAGGAGGCAGCTCTCTGCAGAACCCTGCACTATCCTGCACCACTGTCTCCTAATATTTTCTTACTCGGTTGTTTTGAATTGCACTTGAAGGCCAGGACTTTGTCTGTATTTTTATAACTATATATATTGAATTGGTAATGTGTTTGTAGGACTAATAATAATAACAACAAACAAAACCCCTGGTAAGCAGGGTTTGGCTTTGTCCTTGTTCACTAAACAGGCGTGTGTGCGCGCGCCAGGCGCATGTGCGCTGGTACCTTTCATCGAGATACATCCTCAGGATCTTACAGTTCAGCCGTCTGGTGCAGAAGATGAACCTGGCGAGCTCCATGGGATGGTCCACCAGTATTCCTTTAGACATGAAATAACTGATCCCCTGCGAGGCGAAACACAGACAGGGAGAGAGGGACGCAGAGAGAGAGCAGGGCTATCATGTGTCTTTTAAGTGGAGGTCTAAAGTAGCCATAATCTCACTCATGATCCAGATCGCACACAGGCTTACACACACGCGCGCGCGCGCACACACACACACGCACACACACACACACACACGCGCACACGCACACACACACACACACACACACACACGCACGCACGCACGCACACGCACACGCACACACACACACACACACACACACACACACACACACACACACACACACACACGCACGCACGCACGCACGCACGCACACGCACACACACACAAAATTGCGTTGTTATCACTCGGAACACAGGCCAAGGGTTAACCCTTTGGAGTTACCAGGTATGTGTATATGTGTGTGTGTGTGTGTTTGTGTGTGTCAAAAGTTCCCAAAAGACACTGGTTTTGGGTCACTGAAGGTTATTTTCGTCTCGTAGTTATTGGTGTACTTTGCCAAAAGTATGTTATATCATACAGTCTGCTCTTCATTGCAATTAGCCTAGCAGTTAACCAAACACAAAATACATCATATAAGGCCTTAAAGGACATTGCTGATTAAGAGTTCCGTTACATTGCGTGCGTACGTGTGTGTGTGGCGTATGCGGTGTTAAACCTCGTGAGCGTTTCCATTGAACGTCAGACTGCCTTCATCCAGCTGCAAGTAGAGCCTCCTGTAGGAGAAGCCTGCGGGTAGCCTCCGGTTATAGAGCGAACAGTGACCCCATGTGGACTTACACAGCCTGGGAGAGACACAGACACACGGCGTAGGACAGCAACATGTTACAGCGTGTTCTATTAGATCTGAACCTTTTTAAATCTATAAAGAAATAACTATGAAAAGTTAAATTATATTAATGAGGATGACATGAACATTATTGTATCGTAATAATATCCATAAATAACGCTATGAGCGATACAGCCAAAGAGCTTTAACATATAGCACATGCACGTTTTACAAGCATATGCAATGTGGCTTTTATACCGTGTACACTTTCAGCGAAGATCTCATTCCTGCCCCTCAAAAGAAAAAGCTTCATTGGCGACGGCATTTTGATTTAGAGTCTGGTGAATTATAACCGATTCTTTGGCCGATGATGAGCTTGAATTAAAAAAGGAAGAAAAACAGGCAAACGAGCAGGAGCCTTACCCCTGCCACAGGTACTCATCATGCCCCAGGTCCTGCCACACGCAGCCGGCCAGGCACAGGTCCGTGGCGTTCAGATACGACAGGATGGTGATGCTTAGCTCCGGGGGGAGCATCTCCAGGTCTATGAACCTGTGCTGGGCCCTCCCTGTCAATAGAGACACAGAAACCACGTCAGGATTTAAAAGATACATTTTTTGTGAATGTTTATATGTAAAGACAAGAACATTAATAAACATTTTGTGTTAGGAACTGTTGGGAAAAACAGTCTGCCTAGTTACTTGACCAGATAAAATGAGACGGAGAGGTGATAAAGTCTGTCAGCACGAGGGCCTCGGATTTATTGAGTAAAGTGGCAAAGGTGATACTGATTCATAAAGTGTGAGAGATCGAATATTCTACGTCCCCTAACAGCGCTGAGGTCGTCCGGAGCTTCGCCTCCGTGGAAGTTCTGCTTCAGAAGAGCACCCCGTGATCCGGTGCATGTGAAACTTATCTTTCCTAGCCAGGAGTGTGTGCTAGACTTTGTGTGGGTTATAGAGGGTTCTCTTGTCCCTGAGCCTCCGGGTTGTGTGGTCTTTCTGTGTGATATGTGTGTCCCTTCTAACCAGCTGTGACTGATAGGAGGGCTCGAGGGTCATCTTAACCCTCTTGAATGTGTGGTGTGTTGTGTTCGTTAGGTTTGGACCCAGAGTTGACTATATTCGTAATGTGACGTGTCCGTTAGGTTATTTTTGCCCATCAGAATGACTAAATTAAGTTTAGCAGCATAGAGCCCGGGGGGGACATGTATGTCAAAGCAGAACCAGAGGCTAAACCAATGGTCTGCCCTGGAACGCCCCGAAAGGCTAAAGTGAGTTCTTCTCTTAGGGTGGATAAATAGATTACTACAACAATGTCAACTCAATAACACGCAAGTTTAAGCAAGCACTCTGATCGTCAATTCCCGTTCTCGAGCGTGTTTAAGTGCCCGGTGAAAGAACGGACAAAAAGAGCGCGCCTAATTACAGAAAGTATCGCCACGCTAACTAGCCGAGACTACTTTCATGAGCCTAGTTTCCATAACAACGTTCAACTGACCCAGAGGCGGCTATCGTTACCATAGGAACTATTTTCTGATGGAGATGAACCCGGGCAGAAAGCTTGAATTTGAGGACAAATTAACCCCACAATATGAACATATTTTACAATATTGTTGATAACGAAGATGTTTTGTGTTACTGAATCTCAATCTTTCACACGAGACGGCGTCTCGTGTGCTTAACTGAATGCTGTGTGGTCGTACCCCCCCTCCTCAGCAGCTGGTAGATGTCAGTCCCCAGTCCATGGCAGTGTTGGGGGGCCCGGCTTTGGGGGCCTCCTTCTCTTGTCGCTGTACAACAAAAAAACAACACAGAGGATTGGTCATTGAACATACACCAACAATTATGTCACATGATTTTATTATTCCAACCATGGGGATTCAACTTTTCATGTTACCCTAATGGGCGTTACTCATGAAAAGAGTCAATGAAAAGAGTCGTTATCAGACGGCTTATCAGTTTCTGCATTGGTCCGGTTTCTTTGCGGCCGACATATCGTGCTGTTGGTTTAAGCGTTTGTGTCCGGATCGGGGTGAGGCTCTGGCCGGTGTACAGACACTTAGGTCTGCTTTAAAGTAACATTTAGAAATACACTTATACAGAGTACCAGCGTTGTGCAAGTTCACACGTCACATGAACTAGTTCAAAGTTCAGTTCATACAAAAGAAAATGAATACATTCACGTTCATAGTTCACCGGTTCAGTTTTGAACTAGTTCATGTTCAGTTCATTAACAGTTTTTTTTTTTTCAGAAACCAAAGAAAAACTGTGGGAGTGAGTATTCTGTGCTTATCTTTTAAAATGAATCCTCTCCATCACCTGCTGCCCATCACTACAATCTCACGATTGTTGTGGATATTATTTGTACACCTGTTTCATTCATCACAACTAAGGCAGTAACTCCATTTAATAAACACGTCATCTGGACCTAAGCATCAAATCACAATGTCACAAAATCTGAACTAGTTCAAGTTCTTTAGTTACTTGAACTAGTTCAATGAACTAGTTCTTTTGAACCAGTTCATGCACAACACTGCAGTGAGTGCATGACGGACCCCGGTCCGTTGCACCAGTGCCAGCGGGGACCATGTGCGTTCTTGCCTTGTTCCCCAGCGCTCTGCCGCTCTCTGTCGGCCAGGTGGTCCGCCAGCTCCTCCTCCAGCTGCTGCTGTTGTCCAGCGTCCAGTGGCAGCCTCCACAACGCCTGACCCATCTGTGGACGTCACAGCCACCATGAAGCATACGAACACTATCTGAGCCTACTTCAACTGTCTAAACATTAACATCACTATCAAATCTACTTCATGTGTGTGTGGGGGGGGGGGGGGGTTGTGATGGACTCCAGTCTGGCTGCCAGTCAAACACATTACATATGAACATCAGCTGGCTAGGTCTGACGTCCAAAAAGCCAAATGTAGAGCAGAGTAAACATTAGAGGTGAACAGATATCTCTCCCATGGTGGTCGAGAATAAATGGTTACAGCAGACCACCCCAGCCAAGGTAAAACTATCTCTAAAAAAAACCCTGAATGCATCCACATCTAACCTAATACCTGAACTAAACATTCTGCCACTTAATACCTTAACCACCTCTATCCTAACACCTAAAACTAACCATCCCTTAGTACCTTATACCGTAATGTAACGGTAATGTAACTGCCACTTACTACCTAAACTAACCATCTCTAACCTCATATCTAAAGTACCCGTCTCTAACCTCATATCTAAAGTAACCGTCTCTAACCTCATATCTAAAGTAACCATCTCTAACCTCATATCTAAACTAACCATCTCTAACCTCATACCTAAACTAACCATCTAACCTCATACCTAAACTAACCATCTCTAACCTCATACCTAAACTAACCATCTCTAACCTCATATCTAAACTAACCATCTCTAACCTCATATCTAAACTAACCATCTCTAACCTCATACCTAAACTAACCATCTCTAACCTCATATCTAAACTAACCATCTCTAACCTCATATCTAAACTTAACCATCTCTAACCTCATATCTAAACTTAACCATCTCTAACCTAATACCTAAACAACAAACTGTCTAACATAAAAAACAAACATTACCATCTCTAACATCATGTACCTAAACTCAACCATCTGTAACCTAATACCTAAACTCAACCATCTGTAACCTATGACCTAATCTTTCTTAACCATCTGTAACACTGTTATACTGTTATACTCTTAACCATTTCTAATCTAAAGCCTTCTCTATAATACCTTCTCAACCATCTCTGTCCAACCACATCAACTTAACCATCTCAGCACTGTCTCTTATATAAAAATATAAAATAAAAGTATCTCTCTGTCATCTCTCCCAGGTAGGGCACCCTGCGTTGTAAACAGTGATGTTGGAAGTGTCACCTAGCCTGCTTGTATTTTTGACCCGTAGTCCCCGCCTCAACTCCTCCGCTATTGGTCCAAGAGAAATCAACCACTGAACTAAGTCAGCGATTTGCTGAAAACCCTATCCATCATACACACTCACCAGGATAGCAAAACGAAGCTAGTTTTGAACAGCGAAAGAACCTACACATCACTCTTATGCGTACTGCGTATTCTATGTATTAGGTCACCTTTACGAGCCAAAGCCACAACGACACTTACCGGAGTTTTAGTGATTTAATGAATCCCTCCGCCGCCCCGACTGCCAACGTCGACAGCGGGGAATAACGAGCGTAAACAGAACCAGTAGTTCGGTGTCCGGCTCAGAGTGCGTCGGTCGGACAGCGCTCCTGTCTTCATCCGGACTCCTCCTCCTTTTAGATCCGGTCCCGCCCCCTTCTTGTCACACACACGCACACACACACACACACACACACACACACACACACACACACACACACACACACACACACACACACACACACACACACACACACACACACACACACACACACACACACACACACACACACACACACACACACACACGCACACGCACGCACGCACACACGCACACACACACACACACACACACACACACACAATTAATGTAAAATCTTCAGATTTATTTTTATTCTACAATAAATAAAAATAATGAACAAAATTTAATATTGTAATATTAATATTGTCCTCGCCCCGGTACAATATTTAATATATATATATATATATATATATATATATATATATATATATATATATGCGAGGAACCGGTTATTGCGTACTTTGACGTAGAAAGAAGCGCTTCCGGTTCATTTCACCGCGAAAAACAAACGTATCATCGCCCTGGTCTCGTTGCGTCCGGTCGGGCGAGTCCAACTGCCGCCTTCCACAGGGTAGCCCTGTCCATGTTTAAACGGAGAGCAGCCGCTCTACACATCCGACAGAATATAACCCGAGAGCGACGCTGAACTGCACAACAATTAAGAGGCGTTTGACGGCTGATTGAATCGTCCAGTGCTTTAAAGGACCCTGAACCCCGCCTCGACCGTGGAGCGATGTCCACCGGTGATTTAAAAGGTGCTGTCCGTAAGCTGGACTCGTTGTTGCGGGCTGTGAGGTATCCGAGAGACGTGGACTACAACGGGTAGGTTCTGCAGCGCACTGCACGGTCAAAGTACAATTAAGGGGGGTTTTAAGTGAGATGGTTTGATTTAACATGATTGGTTGGACCTTTAACTGTTATGTTAGTGTTATGTTATGCATATATATTGTGGCGAGCGGCACGGGAAGGACGAGACGGGAGCCCAGGTTAACCAATCAATCAATCAATCAATCAACTCCCGCACCCCATACACCGCTCGGCAACGGGAGTTGTCTTTATTAACACACACACGACAACACAGAAAACACGGCACACCTGGCCAACATGAACAGCACTCTCACTCATGGTGTTAGGCTACAAAACTAAAATGTGCTAAACCCGTTGTCCCAGTGTGCTTTGCGGCTTTGCGGCACCTGGAACACGGCGACCACGCCCACGGTCGCCACACCAGGCCCCATCTTAGGGGTCAGGCGTCCCGCCGACCCCAACACCCAACCCGAGTGTTCCGGGGGCCGGCGTCGCCGCCTCGGCCCCTGCTGGTGCACAGCCTTGCTCCCCAGTTGAGAAGCCCGTCTCCAGCAGAGGTCCCCAGGGTCAGCAGTAGCCCGGGGGGGTGTGGTCAGGGACCACCGCCCATCGGGGCCCCCACCAGGTTCTGCTGTAGGGGGGGGCGCTGGAGCCCCATTCGGGGACCCCATCCCCCCGCTGTCCTCCGCCGTCTGGCCCGTCGACGGGTGGAACGCTGCCCCGTCCCCCCGCAGCCCTCGCCCAGCCCCAGCTGCCGACACGGTTGTGGCTCAGCCGTCTCCCGACCCTCCTCACAGTCGGTCCGGCTGGAGAACTCCCACCTCGGCCCGCTCCGCCTCGTCCAGCGCTGCACCGAGGGTCTGGGGCCCGGTGAGGCGGACACGCTGCCGCAGACGCTCCGGCACCAGTCCCCCCCCCGCAGGAAGGCCTCGAGCGCCAGGTCCTCCCGGACAGCCGCTGGGTAGTCCGGGTAGCCACGTCGGGTCAGCAGCTGGACATCCGCAGCGTAGACACCCAGACTCTCGGCGAGTGGTCAGCCACGCCCGGTTCTGGTCGCTGAAGACCGGCTCGCCGAACCTCCTCTCCAGTGCCCTGGTCAGGGCCTGAAGGTCTCTCTGGTCGTCTGGCTCCAGGTCGAGCAGCACCCTTGCTGCCGTCCCCTCCAACGCCAGGGCGAGGTGGACGACCGCCTCTCTGGCCCCCCAGCCGTAGTGCCACTCAACCAGACGGAACTGGGCCAGGTATGGCTCCAGCTGCGTAGCCCCGGAGAACTTGGGCAGCTTCACCGCCAGCCCTGCCACCAGGGGGCGGTAGTCAGCAGGCAGTTCTCCGTCTGGGGGGCGCTGCGCCCCCATAGCGCAGGGTGCGTGCTCCCTGGGCTCGACCGTCGATCGCAAACCTTTTTTCTGCGTGCGCTGGGCCATCCCACTTCTGACACCAATGTGGCGAGCGGCACGGGAAGGACAAGACGGGAGCCCAGGTTAACCAATCAATCAATCAATCAATCAATCAATCAATCAATCAATCAATCAATCAATCAATCAATCAATCAATCAATCAATCAATCAACTCCCGCACCCCCATACACCGCTCGGCAACGGGAGTTGTCTTTATTAACACACACACTACAACACGGAAAACACGGCACACCTGGCCAACATGAACAGCACTCTCACTCATGGTGTTAGGCTACAAAACTAAAATGTGCTAAACCCGTTGTCCCAGTGTGCTTTGCGGCTTTGCGGCACCTGGAACACGGCGACCACGCCCACGGTCGCCACAGTATACAAGAACACGTATCTAGATGTTTTACTGACCTGTTGCGGTGTATTTAGTGTACTGTCTACTTTTTCTTTCATTACGCCCAACTTCTTAAACATTTGCTTGGAAATCCAGATATATTTAATTGTATTGGATGCCTGTCCAATTGGGAAAAAATTTATGTTTTTCTTTTTTCTTGTGTTATAACAACATTGTAGTCATTTCTTTCTTAATATCAGGAAATCTGTTTTTTTTTTTTTTTTACTTTCGAGCGATATGTTCCAAACACAGCGACTTGTTTATTGTGATGATTTAAGTTGAACTTTGCTTTTCTCTCCTCCGCCTTGTGTGTCTGTTGTGGGCGCAGCTTATCCAGAGGAGATCCCTCGGCCTTCCTACCCATCGTGGACTTCTGCCTGACCCGCTTCTCCCCGCTGCTCACCGCGCAGTTGATCACGGCAGAGTTCGAGTTCACTGGGAAAACGGATCTTCGATTCACCGACACTATTTATAAGGTATCCACCGGTGCTATTATTGTTTCCTACACAACCTCTAGGAGACGGCGTCGTTTATCTGGTTGACTTAATTTCAAGTCTCTACAGCAATTGATAAAGCAGTTATAAGTTATGAACATGGCATGACATCACACACAGTGGACCCTACTGAAGATCACATTAACCCCTTAGGGTCTTTGGCCTTATTTAAGACCTTTCATAACAATTCAGGACCTTTTCTCTTACTCATTGAAATCATTAGATATATACATACTACTGAGCCATATACGGCAATTGTACCAGCATACTGGTGATGAAAGTTCAAAATCTCACTTGCATTATAATATGTCCTATGTGAATAGATGCAGTATTACAATAAGTAGCAATTATAGACAAACTCATTGTATTGTTTGATTACAACATTAAACCTATCATAGACATTCCTCACAGGCATTTAGCTTTGACACACAGTGTGTATGTCTGGATCCAGGTGCTGAGAGACGTCTTCCAGTACAAACCCGTACTCACCAAGCAGCAGTTCCTACAGTGCGGTTTCTCTCAAAGTAAAATTGCTGTTATCTGTGATATCATTAACCTCGTCTTGCAAAGGCACAAGCAGCTGAAAAAGGAAAAGGTATGTGCGTTCTTGTTCTGTGTCATTGAAGAAGGGGTTTATTTTGTTATTGATATTTTATGGGGAAAGAGGGGAGGGGAGCTCAATGATTCAGAGAATGATTGGCTGTCAACGTCATCATCTTAAAGGTCCCATGACATGCCACCAGGAGTGAGTGTGATTAGCAGTTACAATGTTAGATGTACGCTGGATAGATCAGTCCACCAGCCTACCCAGTGGACTGTAGAAAACCTTGCTCATCTATCCGTCACACATCTAGGTGGACACCCCCACTTGTGATGTCATAAGAGCCAGATTTTCAAAACGGCTTGTAACGGCTAACCACACTCACACCGGGTGGCATGTCATGGCACCTTTAACACACCCGTCATACTTTGGTACACAATGCAGCTGGCGATCAAGCTGCAGAAAAGTAACTGTTGTTGCAGGATCCTTGTAGGCTGGTAACCTGCAGGACTAGTTCACGGACTGAAACTGTTGAATTGGGATGCCAAGCTATGCAAAGCTATCCAAAATATGTATTCTTACTTATTTGGATAAAAAAATCATGTTAAAACAATTGCGTGGTAGATTCTAATTGTTTTAACATGATATTTAACCCTTAATTATGTTTCTGTCCAATCTATCGGCCCTTGGCTGGTGGAACAATAAAGGATGTAATAATCTGGAAATGACATCTTGTATTGACACAGGGAAGAAGGTGTCACTAGGAATTGTTGAACTAGACTCCTACAAGTGTTGTTTTAGCATAACGTGTGGCCGAGCCATTCCCCATCAATTCAATTGTCTAATATTTCAATAAAATGGAAGCTCTTGTGCCACGAAACTTAAACATTTCATGTATTTAATGTATCTATTTTTTTGGTACTTTTGTAATGTATTTTTTTGTACATTATGTTTATCAAAGAGACTAAACTAAATGTCGGACAGTACTATTCACAAAGTGTGTGTGTGCGTGCATGTTTACGTGTGTGGGAGAGAATAATCTATATGATTAACAATGGCTTGATGCAATACATTGTTCTTTCACAGTCGTGTAAAGAACCCTATTCCGGCAAAACTGCAAGAGACCCCCAGCCTTTATCCAGACACTCCTGCAATAAGGAAAACAATGGACCCCTGAACTATGGGCCCCTGGACTCTGCTGGAACTCTGACCGGTCAAGGGCCAAATGAAGGAAAAGACGACGACGACGACGATGATGTCACAGATAATGGGAGGCCCCAGGTACATTTGTGATTCTGCTCATTCTTTGCATTGGTTTGCTGCATTGGTTCACTAATGATCTATAATAATATATTCCTAGGAGCTAGGAATTGTAAACAAATTGGCACAGCACAGCGATGTGCCAGAGAAATTTAAATAGTTGATAATTGACTTTATCTTTAGTCGTCTTTTACTGACTTTATTTGTAATGAGACACCACGGTGCTCTATATTGGTCGAGGACTGGGGATGTGTGAGCTAAGCAGGTGATGAGTTGAGAGTTTCTGTCTGGACAAGAAGCTATAGTTAATCTAGATTGAGTATGCCCTGCCTCTGAAGGTGGTTTGGGCAGCGGTTGTCTAACCCTGTTTGAACAGACCAAACGTCTCGTCACTTAATCTCGCTCAATCTTTCTACCCTGTGCAGGTCCCACCTGTGGAACAGCGGGTTTCATCCATGGAGGCCCGTTTAGAGAGCTTTGCTCTGGCCCTAGAAAAGCTTCCTTCACTGGGAACCCGGTTAGAGAGCCTTCCTGTGGCCCTAGAGAGGCTTTCCACACTGGGAACCCGGTTAGAGGGCCTCCCTGTGGCCCTAGAGAAGCTCTCTATGCTTGAAACGCGCCTGGTTAAACTGGAGACTCACCTGGAGAAAGGGGCGGTCTGCACATGCCAATATAAGGTATTCCTCACTTTTCGTTTGCTCTGTGACTTTACTTTGCGTTTGTTAAAGTTGCTGTAGTTAGGATTTCGTCAAAGTGCCTCGTTTGAAAATGAAAAACGTTGTGAAACTAACGGGTCCTGAGTTTGTTGCGGAGTAGAACAGAGTTCACAGAATGGTCGGCAAAAAGACAGGAGTTTACACCAATTACGTAATTAATTTGTTAGCTGTGAAAGAATGGCACACTAGTCGGTTTAAGATTATAGAAGACAAACTAACTAACAAGGAAAATGTCTGCTTTAACAGCCATGTGTTAGTGTGGGATTCAATATTAGTATAAAGGCGAGTCTCCACCGGCTGGTGCGGTCCGGTAGGAAGAGGTGCGACGTGGTTCACGTTTCCACCGCCAAAGTGGGCGGGGTCCGGACTGAGCCGTGATGAGCCGTACTCGTCTCGCAGTGCTCCTCCGTCGGGGTACTGAGACGTCTGAAAGGGTGCCAACAAGTTCGAGCTACACACGCCGTCCGCTGATTGGTCGACAGAATCGTCCCTTCCGTGCGACAGGGGGGATAATATGAAACAAACACGGGACCCGCGAGGTATTTCCGGGCGAAAGCTTCGTTTATTGAAGAAAATGTCGCGCAAAAGTTTGCCGTCCTTCTTGGACGTCCTCCATTGTTGCTCTTTGTTCATTGTGTCGCGTTCTTCTTTTTCCTTGGATTTATCAGCAGACTACGCTGTGTCGGGCCGCTATGAGGTCACCATGCTTACGTAGCTGCCGTGGCTATCGCCGTCCGGCTTAAACCCCGCCCTACCATAAGGGTACTGTCTTAAACCCCGCCCTACCATAAGGGTACTGTCTTAAACCCCGCCCTACCATAAGGGTACTGTCTTAAACCCCGCCCTACCATAAGGGTACTGTCTTAAACCCCGCCCTACCATAAGGGTACTGTCTTAAACCCCGCCCTACCATAAGGGTACTGGCGGCGGTGGAAACGCGCGCCGTAACTGAGCTGAGCTATACCGCACCCTCACTACTGGGCTGAGGCGTGCTGGACCTAAGCGCGCCGTAACTATCTACCACTAGGTGGCACCACAAGACTCCTAAGGGCTTTGTAGAAGCCTCTTGCTTCAGTAAAACATGTATGGGTAGCGTGTGTACATTTAGTTTCTAATCAGGCCTAAGCGGTTATCTACGAACATCCAGGAAAATATGCATTCAGCACCCACTGGTAAATGTCTGCTGTCACTACCCACTCCAAACGATCCTTTCACACGTTGATTCGTACAGAAATGTACACCGAAACGACATTGGAATTAGTTGAGGAAAGTTCCATTAGTTCCATATTGGGGTATTTACCGGTTAAGACTGTGCAAATAATGTTCTTCTATAATTCTGCTTTCCTCCACGCGCTCCAGATGGTAATCCTTTGTTTATCCTAGTTCTGGATTTTGTCCTTGTCATGTAGCTTTTAGTCAGCACATTAGTTTGAACTCTGCCTTCTGTCAAATTCTCCCTAGAAACTTGGTCATGAAGCACTTTTATACTTACTCCAATATTTATACAGGCGTTGATAATTCTCACCTTTATGCCATTAAAGCATCTGCCAAATGACAAAATGTAACCTATAGAAACAG
Source organism: Micromesistius poutassou (assembly GCF_964030765.1). Classification (NCBI taxonomy): domain Eukaryota; kingdom Metazoa; phylum Chordata; class Actinopteri; order Gadiformes; family Gadidae; genus Micromesistius; species Micromesistius poutassou. The sequence continues at coordinate 22,623,065 of NC_140273.1, read as the reverse complement.
TCCAGATGTTTGTGAAGAACCATTTAAGATAGTAGTGAAACACAGCATGTGCACAGCATACTCTTTTGGGAAAGTGTCGTTGTTTTGCCCTGCATTCCCGCTTCACATTGAAATCATTTAATCACAATACAAGCATGCTGATATTGGTCATCTTTTGTATTTCAGAATCAAGACCTTGTTACCATTTCAAAAGAGACCTGGGACAATCTTCATAGCAGAGTTGTGTTGTTGGAAACTAAACTAGAACTTGCCAGTATCCAGGTATAAATGTAAATCATTGATTTGGTTGTATTTGGTTCACATACCAGAATCTAATAGGTGAAGAGCAGACCTGTTAATCTATAAACTAGATAAACAGGTCTGCTGTTCATCTAGTTGAATTGAAATGCAATGCATTAAGAGTGAAAGGAAAGACAATGAAATGGATCCAGATGAACGATTTTAATTAAATAGTTGATGCCATGTGCTGTTTACATGTTCCTCAGAGAGATCCCCAGGAAGGAAGTCATGAGCACAGACCGGTGATAGCCCAAGTCCAGGCCCCCCCGCTGACCTGCAGTCCTCTCTCCTGTCCGCAGAAGGTACAGTATACACACATCTGTATGCCATCAGGTAGAGTATGCACCAGACCGGTCTGTACACTACAGTATGCCCCACTGTGTATAGCAAGAAGTACAGTATGCACCACTCTGCAGTTCCAATTACAGTATGCAGTCGTATGTCAAGTATGCACAACTCTGTACGGTTGCACAATACCACACATTAAAGGATGGCAGTAAAGCACAGAATAATTAAAAGACATGCATAACAAATAGCCAACTTGATTGGCCATTTATCAGGTCCTCACCTTATTGGCTTGGTAGAGACTATAGCCGTTTCTCAATGTGCGTTATTGTCTGTACTTGTGTACGTGCGTTTCCGTGAAACGACGTGAAATCAGTCGTAGCCCAAGTACTGTTCCAATTCCAAGTACGCATCAAGTCAAGTACAGTTGTAAACCCCGTGTGTGTTCTCGATGCGTTCTTAAACTGGCCGTTCCACCGAGGACGCATCGGAGGTGACGTGTGTGGACTTGGGACCGTTAAATATCCCTGGATGCATTTCGCATTCCCATGTTTTTAAAATATTAGTATGTAAGCTATAATAATAGGCTATATATAGGAAAATTTTACATATATAACAAAAATGTAGGCCTATTCATTCAAAATATTGACGTACTATTTTAAAATGAAAGAGGCTGGGGTTTAGTTTTATATAATTTGTTTATATTGTATACGTCGCTGATAGAGGAAACCCAGCGCAACGGCAACGAAAATCCCGGTCGGATCCATCCGATCGCGCGCGAGCGGGTGCGTGTGCGTGTGGGTGTGTGTGTCAATAAGAAATAAATGAAATAAGTCCATCTTTTTCAATAATGAAGCCATTCTCAAACCAGCCACTAGAGGCAGTGGTCCAGTGCTGCCCAATCAGTGCCATCATTCTCAATTGAGAAAGTTGGATTTCAATCAAACTTTCAATACCGAAATGAGTATAGCAAATATACATTTCAAGATTGTGTAATAGAATCAGAGCTAGGATAGCTGCAGCATGCAAATGCTAACTTATACAAGCAGCATTGCTTAATAATTCACCAATCAGTGATCTGCAACGCATGGCAGCGATTTTTGAACTGAGCGACATATGTGTATGCCAATTGAAACTTGACTATCATGCAAAGACAGGCGTCCTACGTGCAGCTGTTTCATCGTTTTCTTTTTCTTCACAGGACGATCTACAGGACAGGCTGGAGAGGATAACCAGCATGTAAGTTCTGATACTCCTCATTTGTTGAAGAATGTAACAACACTTTTTGTCAATGACTTCCAATCCATACATTTTCTGCCGTACTGTAGCGTCCTCTAGGGATTCCACAAGGACAGACATGCCGTTTCTAGTCTATTCCTTACTCAAAGAACCGGGTTCCCCCGTCAAAATAATTTTACTGGAGGGGGCAGTACTTAGGCGTGAGAGGCGATCGCTTTGAACCCTCTAATACATTAGATGCATTATAATTAACTGTGGTATAATGAGCGTATACCACTGACTGAAGTGATCTATTGCTTTTATAAAACGGTTACGTAAGTATGGCAAAATGAAAGTCATAGACACCCTCAATTTTGAAAAAGCTAAAAGCATTTTTTTAAACGAATACAGAAAAGTAGTTCCTCCTGGCTGCCGGCAAAGTGTACGGCGGTTGCTATGCAACACACTGTAGCGTCCTTCAGAGAGAAGGCTAGAGACGGTAGCTTGGTTCGCCGGCAGTTTAGCCTACTGTCGAGTTCACTCTGTTCACTCTGGCACCGTGTGCCTATTGCCTACTGTGTGCCTAACATTTCCACCCTCTCCAGCAATCAACATGTTTTTAGGCTTCAGTGAACTATGCTATTGCTTTTATATATAAATAAACAACAGTTCAAGTTAGGCGCGGAGTGATACTGAACTCTGTAAACTGAACGGGGCGTCATAGCTGTGTGTATACGCTAAATATACAACAGTTGGGAACCAATCAGATCTCTTGATTTAAGCCACCCGTTTTATAATCACAGACTGAAACAGGAGGATCTCTCTGCATTACTCAGTTTCCGAGGCGAAAAAATACCATCAGGAACTATGTTTTTTTAAAAGTGTACCCTCAATACACTAAAAGGTGGGGCAATTAACATACTTTGGAAAATAAGTACACTTAAGTGCTTTTTGGCTCTTTATATAACTTCTGATATTCGGCATTCTGAGTGCTGAGTAAACTCAATCAGTCGCGAGGGGAAGTAGATAGGAATGTTTTTTTTTTTATCTGATTGGAACAAATCCCTTTCTCCCCTCGGAGTCTAAATGAAGTGCTGGTTGGTTCCCCCGTTGTGTGAATGTACGTAGAATGAGACCGTGTCAACGGAGCACAAATCAAACTGTTCCCCACCTGAGCCCGTGCACCGCAACAGGTGCTTCAGCAGCTCTCGGCCGGGACACGTGGCCCCAATGCTGTCGGCCCCTGAGCCTACTGCAGACACACAAAGAACCAAGAAGAAGAATCACAACGGGAATGTTTTTCATTTCTGGATGAACAGACAAAATCTCAATGATATCGAGGTTGCATCTTGACACACTGAATGGCAGCTGTCGCTCTCGTTGTTGCCCTTGGCGGATCGGGGACTTGAACCTTATCTAAATAGTATCATGTGTGTTCTGCACCGGCCCATCCCAGTCTTTGGCACGAGGGCACATGTTCTCTCTGCACTCAACACGCCCTGCTTAGAGCGTCCTGTCTGCTGGCACCGGAGGGCCCCTGTGAGGTTCAGCCCAGGGGGGCCCTCTCTGCTGGGGGTCCTGTGTATCAGTTTTTGGCCAGCTTTATCCTGTGCCTCTCTCCCATCTGGTCCGACCCAGGGCTGGCAGAACAGGGCCAGACCTCACGCGTACGTTCAAAACAAGACCAGAGGTTTAGTGGCAGAACACCCGACGAGATGTCCCGGAAAGCCACGTGCCTTTCACCTAAATGCTTTTACAAGTTGTAAAAACAAATCAGTGTGATTGTGGATTCATAAAATGCTGTGTTCTTTATGCTATTATATGAGACACTATTGATCTGTTGATGTGAATCGACTGCATTTCTTATGTACAAGTAACTCACACTCATGTATGTATGTATGTATGTAAGCCCATTGGTTCAAATTTAAATTTGACCAAATTCGTATCTGTTTTTATTGGGCGGCAGTGGGGGGGGGGGGGGGGTCCTTAATGACCTACTGCCCTTAATGACCTACTGCTCTTAATGACCTACTGCCCTTAATGACCTACTGCCCTTAATGACCTACTGCCCTTAATGACCTACTGCCCTTAATGACCTACTGCCCTTAATGACATACTGCCCTTAATGACCTACTGCCCTTAATGACCTACTGCCTACCTGCCAACTGTCAACTAGCCTTATCACATGACATTGAAAGGCCATTGACCGGTCCGCCTTATTTAGCGTACGTGCAAAATGACTTGGCTACGGGCCAAGCTCAGAGCTCAGAGCGCGTAGGGGCCAGCTCAGAGCCCTGTGTGTGTACGGGCCAGCTCAGAGCCCTGTGTGTAGGGGCCAGCTCAGAGCCCTGTGTGTAGGGGCCAGCTCAGAGCCCTGTGTGTGTACGGGCCAGCTCAGAGCCCTGTGTGTACGGGCCAGCTCAGAGCTCAGAGCGCGTAGGGGCCAGCTCAGAGCCCTGTGTGTGTAGGGGCCAGCTCAGAGCCCTGTGTGTAGGGGCCAGCTCAGAGCCCTGTGTGTAGGGGCCAGCTCAGAGCCCTGTGTGTAGGGGCCAGCTCAGAGCCCTGTGTGCGCGTACGGGCCAGCTCAGAGCCCTGTGTGTAGGGGCCAGCTCAGAGCCCTGTGTGTACGGGCCAGCTCAGAGCCCTGTGTGTACGGGCCAGCTCAGAGCCCTGTGTGGTACGGGCCAGCTCAGAGCTCAGAGCCCTGTGTGTACGGGCCAGCTCAGAGCCCTGTGTGTACGGGCCAGCTCAGAGCCCTGTGTGTAGGGGCCAGCTCAGAGCCCTGTGTGTACGGGCCAGCTCAGAGCTCAGAGCCCTGTGTGTACGGGCCAGCTCAGAGCCCTGTGTGTAGGGGCCAGCTCAGAGCCCCGTGTGTAGGGGCCAGCTCAGAGCTCAGAGCTCTGTCTGCGTACGGCCGAGGGCCCAGCTCAAAATGAAATGACTGGATGTCTTCCCGGTCTCTCTCTCTACCTACCCGGTCCTCCAGCTCTGTCCATTCCCTCATTGTGTCTGACCGGAGTCTTCCCCAAGGCAACGCTATTGCTACAAGTGGAGAGCTAGTCACATGTTTATAGTTTATAGTCTATAGTTAGTCTATAAAAAAATTACAAAAAGTTTATTTATATATGAGAAAGAAAAAAAAAGTTACTTAAAATTACTCAGATTTGTGTAGAAGTTGAATCGTTCAACTGGGATTGCGGTCACACACTTGTGGTGGGGTGACCCTAAGGCTGTGCATACACATGTGATTAACAGTCCCAACCAATCAGAGAACAGATGTGCAGTGCGGAGTCCCCAGTAGTGAGGCAGGAGCAGTGTGAAGCCTGTGTGTGTGTGTGTTAAGGACTTTGCTCATCATCACGATACACAAATCACAACAGGCAGGTGTTACGCCCACACACAGACGGCCCAGCCACAGGGCCCATAGCCTCGTTCTGCAGGGCACGTCCGCTGTGGTGGTAAACTGAACGGCGGCGTGTTGTTCTATCGATGCACCGGGAGCCATCCTGTTGTGACGTCAGTCATCACACAACAGACCGGAGCTCTCCGTCTTCATGACATAGAGATGTTCAGTGGTATATAATTTTATAATGTATTGGACTGGAGTTTTTATAAATACAGTTTCTGCCCAATTAGATAAAAGATTCTGACGTGTACGGACGCCTACGTCGTCGTCGTCGTCATGTGTGTGTTGTCGCAGCTTTTATCGTGGAACGCGGTCGGTCGTTTAGCAGAGGGCTCTGCACCTGGGCAGCAGCTGGAAGAGACTTCGGGTCTATGTGTCGTTATTACGTCACACAACTGGACACTTTGGGAGCGAGTGCAATCCCCTTGGCCGGGCTACAACACGATATTGTTTACCTTAGGCTGTCATGGCTAGCGCGCTGCTCAGCACATGAAGTCCATCTGCTCCTGGGCCTTACGGTGGAGCAGAAGAGAGCAGCGTGCGTCTATTGCGTACGCACACGGTGTGCTTGAAGCAGGGGGCATCTTCTGTTGTACAAACCACTTCTATGCGACTTAAGACAATCAAATTCCTTACTTTTGATTGAACTGCAAAAGGAGGTTTATTTTATGATTATCACACGTTAAACTATTTTTTTTCTGTGTGTATGCCACAGGATGAAAAATACCTCAAGCCTGCTGAAGATTTCCGATGTCTCCATTTAACTCTACAATTATCATCTCAAACCTTTATTATTATTAATGTTATTCCACCATGTGCCATGTCATGTAAAATACAACTTTTAGAATTGTACCTCTTTAAACTAGCATTGTATAAGACTGTGTTAAATATTATCTTTTATTATCTTATTATCTTAGAAGCTAGGGCATTAATTAAAAATGTATAATATTATTTGGGCTATTTATGATTAAATAGTTTTAACCTTATTTCAAGTTATTTTATCAGCCCAAAACCCTGCATACATTAAAATATAATTTCTGCAACAAAAATGATATGCAGCATAATTCAGCTTCTACTTCCAAAAGGTTACACAGCATTCCTCATGATGCTTTAATTCACTGCAGTTATTTCGAGGTGTTATTTACTTTATAGACCATGTGTGACCTATGTCCTTGATTACACAAAGTATCTGAGACGTTTGTTTTGATTCATTCACCAAGGTAATCGTTAGTCGGTCGTTGTCTTGATGGACTTACATTTTTGGGTTTTGCTAAAAACTTGAAAGACATGTGTAAATTTAGTGTAAATTTTTTTGGACTTTTGGAACTCGACCAAAAGTGGTGGTTGGCAGTGAAGGAAAATGGAAGATTTGAAAAGGGTAATGGAGAACTTGGGGAAGAGAGGATGCTCTACAGAACCTTCAGAGGACGTCCACCAGGAGATCAGATTACACACTAAGGCCAGAAGGCCTCAAAGCCAATATCTGAAAAGTGAGAGCAAACACACACTGTTGACTGTGATAAATACGTTACATTTTCTTATATAACACACAACACAAAATAGGGTGAGTCAACAATGATTTATTGAAACAAAGTTAAATTATTCCTCCACTTGTTTGTCTTTAATAAATAATTACTGTGGATGTAAAGCCTAATAAACGTATCGCCGTAAATCAAAACATAAAAACTGCACATCATAGGCAAAGGTAAAATGTTATACTTGTATTACATAATGTATGCATTGTATCTGCAATAAGGAATAAAGAGGAAAATAAAAGGTAACAAGTGTGATTTGGGTGTTACCTGGCCTCAAGTGTAAATGCATTTATGTACTCGCTCTGTATATTGTCTGAGTATGTAGAAGATTCGATTCATTCTATTCCATATGGTTATGGGCGTTCTATTGTTTTAATGGCGTTCTTCATGGACACACGCGTGTGCAAATAGTAGGGGTGTAACGATACACTAAAGTCACGCTTCGGTACGTACCTCGGTTCTTAAGTCACGCTTCGGTGTGTTTTTCGGTACATCAGTTTTTCTTATTATTATTTTATTTTTTATTAAACAATTGGATTTTGGTTTGATTTATTAAATTGTATCAAACAAACGCCTTACACACAAATGGAAAGACATCAAATACAATTGATGATAAAAACACGATAAAGTCCAGGGCTTATTTCCATCGTGGTCCTCAACACAAAACACCAGGACGAGACGAGACGCTCAGAGTGAGAATCAATAAAAACTTTCTTCTTCAAAATTATTATTTTTTTTTTTTTCCAGTACGTACCGAAACGAAACGTGCGTCGAACCGCCAGACCCGTACCGATAAAAAACGTCGGTAGGAATGAGTGTACCGTTACGCCCCTAGTCAGTCGATCTATCTCCTTTGTGGAACGACGCGCTACAGACCGCCAGTGTGTTGATGAAGCAGCGCCCTGACACCAGGCCAGCAGCAGGGGGCGCCCTGACGCCAGGCCAGCAGCAGGGGGTGCCGTCCGGGGGGGGGCCGGGGGGGCGCCGGTGACTCTGGGTGGGTCTCAGGCGGACGGCGGCTCGTACGTGTGGAAGTGGATTCCCTTGGAGCACGTTATCTTCATCACCGCGCCGTTGAGCCCCGTGTCCGTTATCAGCCTCATCACCCCGTCTGCAATCAGCGCCGGCCTGGGAACGGAGGGAGGGGGGAGGAGGGGAGGGAGGGGGGGAGGAGTCAGCACCGCGGCGGGAGGAGGAGGAAGTGGGGGCTAGGCGCCGGCGCCGCCGCCGCGACACTACAAGCGTAGCGGCGCTACAACATTGCTGCGTGCCGTTTTTCCTGTTTATCTCGGCCAATCAAGGACAGAGAAAACAGAACAGAAGGGTTGGGCTGCAGCAACATCAGCGCGACTATTTTGTGCGTCGCGCTCGGGTGGAGAACGTGTTTTTTTAAACGGCGTACGATTGAACCATTTGTTGGGTTTTACGTTGCCAAGTAATTATAGTGAATCGATGCTCTCTTTTGTGTGTGGGTTGTGTTGTTTAGGAAGGTGAGGAGGACGGCGTTTGGTGACTCACAGACCAATCACTGACCCCCAGGTAGGGTGTGTTAGTGCGCCGCCTGGCCTGGTTTCAGCGGGTGAATCATTCACTAGTGTGGCACCTGGCGCAGGGCCAAAGATAGAGGCGGAAAGCAACGGAATCATGTGTGTGTGTGTGTGTGGTTGCGTGTGTGTGTGAACTTTCTTCGACGTTGTCAAGCTGTCCGGGCCTTCGGTGTGAATGTTTGACAGCCTGCCTGTGAGAAAAGGGGACAATGCCTCCTCTGACGAGGTGAAAAGAGGTTCGCTCTGTGTCAGCGGAGTGCACCTGGGAGGAGCCGAGGGCTCTGCACACCACTCTGCTCGTGTGTAAACTCACTGCAGCACTCCAAACTTGTTCATGCTCTGTTTGAAGTCATCCTTGAACTTCACAAACTTCCCCATGTTGGCCTCATTCTCCACCGAGTGCAGCATGGATGTGTTGACAAACGCCGGGCAGAGCACGTTGATCCGGACTCCGTAGTCCCCCAGCGACGAGGCGTCCTGGACACATCCACGCACACACAGCAACAAAAACATGTCAGACTGACTTTAATCCCACCATGCCTCATACTTCTTTCCATGGTTGTGGATTACTCGAACAACAGAAGATTCGGCAGAAGATTATTAATACTGACAGCTCTTGGGTTCCCATCAATCTCAGGAGACGGATATTAGTTCTTCTACTGGATTAGTCGGCTGTCTTTAACATGACTAACGTTGGGTTTTTGTTCCTCAGAAAACGCCCTCGCAGCAGCCAAGACAGCAGCAGCGGCCGCCCCCAATGGCCTCTCTCTGTACTCTGGACTCCACTAGTCCATCTATGGTGCTTGACTCACACTCCCTGATCTCCAGATGCTAACACCATTCGTCATTTATCCCGGCGCTCCCATTGTTGAGCAGCTTAGCCGGCTAGACCAGAGGCTCCGTCGTCTCGGGAACGAGGACACATCGTCGTCATTCCTGACAGAAAGTATTTGAGCGACACTAGATGAGCCTAACCCTAACCTTAACCCTAACCTTAACCCTAACCCTAACCTTAACCCTAACCTTAACCCTAACCCTAACCTTAACCCTAACCTTAACCCTAACCTTAACCCTAACCTTAACCCTAACCTTAACCTTAACCCTAACCTTAACCCTAACCTTAACCCTAACCTTAACCCTAACCTTAACCTTAACCCTAACCTTAACCCTTACCTTAACCTTAACCCATGTTTACATCGTTTGGTTCATCAAGGCGCAAATGCGGACACAGATAACGAAATTGTGATTTTCTGGTTTCCTTGTGCTTGGTGATTAGTGACTGAGTGATGGAGCGGTAGGCTTCAGGGGAGGGCTTGTGAAGCGCTGCCCGCAACGTGGAACAACGTAACACGATAGGAAACCGTTAGGGAGAGGGAGAGACATGCTACATGTAAATATCCATGACATCAGCCAACATTATTCGTAACAATAAGCTACTAATGGTAATAATGGTACCATTAATTATCATTAGTTAAAGCAGTAGTAACTAACTATTAACCTACAGATTATTAACAATTCAATATTGGTGTAGTCATTTTTTACTCATGGTGTTCATGTTAACTAAGGTAATAGTGATTATTTTAATGACGGTATTCATTAATTCAGTATTTAATCGGGGGAGGGTTGCCCCTAATCCTAACCCTATTCATTTATTTATAAATGAATACCTTCGTTAAAATGAACACCATTAGTGAACGATAACTACAGCATTAGTTAACTATTAATAAACAAAGTGAATCTTAAGTTCATTCTTATAACTGAATGAACTACTGTTAATGAATGGTTAATTATTGTACCGTTCTAGGTTAGTGCTACCCTTTATTGTTGTTCTGTGGTAACAGATGAAGGCTAGAGGGTAGACAAGACTCCTTTAAGTCACCTACTGTTCAGGGTTCAGTCTGCTGCACCCGTGACCATTGGAGGTTCTCATTGGTGGATCTGCAGGGATAGTCATCCATTGCTCTCTGGATCTACAGATCCTCAGCGTATTTAATGTGAATATCAAAGAAGAGAGAGGTTCTCCTTTTGCAAACTGAACAAAAAGTGCCACTGGTTCCAGTGCTGGGTCCACTGGTGCGGTGAGAGGGTCTGAACAATAAGCAGCAGCGTGGTTTTAAATGCCAGCAGGCTGCAGACCATCACTGGGAGAGGGAACAGTACCTGAGCTCCATCAGCCTGGTTCCTCCAACTCTGGACTCTCCAGGACACTCAGGTGGAGAGAGGGGCGCTTCGCCAGGGGTCGTGATGATAGACCACACACATCTACCTGAACATGAGCGCACTGCCACCGTGTGTGTGTGTGTGTGTGTGTGTGTTTTACCCACCGCTATTGCTCTGGTGAAACCGATGACTCCGTATTTGGTGGCCGTGTAGACAGGCTGGTGTGGAGAATGCAGGAATGCTGGATTACAAAGGAAGACAAAACAAAAGGAAAGGCTTCCTCTTGAATCTGATAAGACGTTTGGGTATGAGCAGCAGATGTACATCAAATGAAAAAGTAACCTAAAGAGTAAGTAACCGAATAGAGATGCTTCATCTGGGCATGGTTCTATGAAAACAAAATGTCAATGACGTTTCATTTTAATGTGAAACTAGATAGAAGACAATAGGATCCATATATACATGGGGGCTATTTGCATTAACCTTGTGTATAATTGTGCACTAAATGTATGTTAAAATATTGTAGTAATATCATTATTCTTATTGCTCTTGCCACATATTAATTCACACACATGAATCATTTAATGGCCCATGTGTTCTATCTGAGATACAATTCATTTTAGGGGAAGGACATTTGAATATGCCAAGAGTATGAATCAAAACACTGTCGGCCCCATATCGTTCCATTAACAGCCAGCAACATCTTCACTGATGCAAGCATGAATGATTACGAACATTGACATAAACAAGTTGATATACACGCACACACGCACACGCACACACACACACACACACACACACTTGAACAAAACATGCAGAGACAAGCACAAAACAATGATGAATCCTACCATATGTTTGGTAGCACTAACACTAACAAGCTGTTTCAAGGATGATTGTGGTGTTTTAGTTAGATGTAGTTATTTCAAAAAGCTGCTCATAAAAAATCTGCTCATAAAATGTTCAAGCGCTATCAAAGTTTCCAAAGCTTCATAATGTTGTGAACCCACCTCTATTGTTTTAGGCAGAATCTGAAATATGAATTCTCCCTGCATGGAGCCACATCAGTGTTCAGTGGAATGTGCTCTCAGACGTTGCAGTAGACTAATGCCTTCTGTAACCACGCTCAACTACAGATGCAGGCTACGCTGTAGGACGATAGACAGTATAGGCCCATCGTTTAGTCATTTATTCATCTGAATAACCGTCACATAAGATAACGTGAAGTGGTGAATTGAGTCAATAATGAGAGAAGGACATGAACACAAAGGTTTCAGTCAGGGAGATGTACTGAGGCCACACCGTGTAGGCTACGATACAGAATACTTACAACGTAACATAAACATAGTTCAGTAAAGTCTTGAGTATTCTTTAAACACCACACCTAACACCAATGGTATCAGAATGACTGGACTCCCTGAAGACCTGGGAGGAAATACTTTCTTGGACAGAAGCAAACAAAACGCACCCATTTTAAGAGTCGACAAGCAGCCCTGTGTGCTCTGCTCCACGCGGGGCCGTCAGGACACAGAGACGGCGTTGGCTTAAACTTTGCCCATCTGCTTTTTCTGTGTAATGAACATAGGAGTTCATTCAAGTTCACTTGGTGGTCACTTGGTTTAAATTTTTCTTTTTATTTCATACAAATGTTCCTTTCAATTGAATAACTATTTCAATGTTTGTCTGTTTTGCACAAGAGACGTAATCTTGTGACAGTAACACAACACCGCCGTTAACCGTCATAACTTGGTTCTAATGTAATGCTTTGAGAGGCCTATTCCTTTGTGGGTCTGAGAGCCATGTCAGAGCCACGGTGCAGAGCCAAACATGTGGGGGAAAGGTCGGCTAAGCATTGAAGGGGGTGGGAGACCGAGAGAGAAGCAGACAGAAATACATCCTCTCACAACACGAAGCCGGGTCACCCACCACGCTGATAACCAAACTGCGTCGCTTTCCATCCAAGTTTCTTGTTGAGTGTGTTACATTTTTGTCAAGCATTGAACTTTTAACCCCGTGTTAAAATATACCTCACGCCATCACCACATTGAATGCTTATTATTCACACACTGGTAACACACACACGTGTTGGCATACCATGTGTTTTCAACTCATACCATGTGTTTTCAACTCATACCATGTGTTTTCTACTCATACCATGTGTTTTCAACTCACTATTCTTTTCACAGACTGATTAGTAAACCGGGCCTTGCTTTTAACTAACTCAACGTTCCGCTAAACCTTTAACATGAATGTGACATTTAACATTCCAACTGTGAACATTGGAGAGAGTGTGTGTGTGTGTGTGTGTGTGTGTGTGTGTGTGTGTGTGTGTGTGTGTGTGTGTGTGTGTGTGTGTGTGTGTGTGTGTGTGTGTGTGTGTGTGTGTGTGTGTGTGTGTGTGTGTGTGGCACCAGGGCTCTGTGGGGTGCTGGCAGAGCGCTGTCTGTGGTACTGAAGCGGCCCCGCTCTGCTCTCAGCGTCCCGGTCCCTGCTGCAGTCTCCCTTCACCGGGGGGGGGGGGGGGGGGGGGGGGACGGACAGACAGACGGACGGACGATGCCCTCCCATGTGTGGATGCCCCCCCCCCCCCCCCCCCATCTGTCCTCCTCCTCCTCATACGCGGCTGTTTTGTGTTCACCTCTCTGGAGGACAGTTTGCGTGTTTTAAAAGGAGGCGATGGAGCAGCTGTCAGCGTCGTGGTTTACACAGAGGGGGGGTTAGATTACGCCACCGCTCAGGAAACGGAACCCGCCGGTGACGGGAGGGCGGCGTGCGCCAACGGGGGGGGGGGGTCCACGACGTGATGACCCAGCCCTCAGACTAACCCCGTCTGGTCCACGACAACGCCTCGTGTCTGTGCTGTCACGTTTCCTCCAGAGGACAAGTTATAATACATCCAGACGCGTCCTATCTTTTACCTCTGTGTGTGTGTGTGTGTGTGTGTGTGTGTGTGTGTGTGTGTGTGTGTGTGTGTGTGTGTGTGTGTGTTTTACCTGCCATGGAGGACACATTGATAATGACCCCGCCTCTCTTGCCGTGTTCTTTGCTCATGTGGTCCAGAGCGAGATAGGTTCCCTTGACGACTGACGTCTGCACAGACACGGTCACAGACACAGTCACAGACACAGTACAGACAGAAGGAATCAATCCCTGCAGGTGTCAGCAGTCTGCCAGGGAATACTGATGTAGAACAACGGAGGGGATACTTCTGTTAAGGACACGTGTCATAGTGTGCGCCGATGTGCGATTGTTGTGGAAATATCAATCACAACTATAATACACAATTATAAACCTTACATTAACCTTGTTTATATAATTACTATATTACTGTCAATCTAAAAGGAACTGTTTACGTTCTCCTTGGACCTTCGGAGTTCAGATTTGCGTTCCCACTGGAGCCACTGAGTCTGGTGCTGAGGCCAATCCACTGACGTCTTTGTTGTGTAGATTTGTTTAACTGTATCGCAGCCCTGTCTCACAGACCTGCAGACATGTCCACTTCCCCCATAGTGTATTGCAAATTAACTTGGCCTCTCCCGCCAATCCTAAATGCTCCAGAATGGTCACTCCCACTTACCCTTTGTTACCTGTGTATTCCCTACCCACAATGCAAACATTTCCCAATAAGAATCTTGTTCACCCATTGTCACACTGAATGTATCTTTGGTAACTTTGCTGCCTGTACTTATGTCCCATGATCATGCTCTAATATTAAATCAAATATGTCGCTGGCCGACGTGTCCTAAAAAGAGGTTTCTCTTCACCAGCGATAGTGCGACTACCAGTGCCTTGTTGACGCCCAGACATCTCAACATTAGTTTCATCTCAGACTGCGTCTTGCATTTGGAAGATGTGTCTACGTATTTTAGTCAGCTGCAAATATGACTTGACCCCAAAGTAATTCTAACAAAAGGTTTCTCAGTGGATTACAGTAGTATCAGATGTACTTATAAACATGCTAAAAGTTTACCAAAGTTTGATACCAAGAAAGGCCCCGTTTTCAAAATGGCCGCCGTCAGGTCCCAAAAAATACCCTTAGTCCTTTGTATTCCTCCTAGACCAGGAATACTGGTGCCTGATACATGTTTTGGCCGTGTTATATTCGAATTAGCATATTTGCATGATAGATAAGTGATTACAAGTACAATTATATATTAAAACAATTGGTTACAACTAGCATATTCATAGTAAAATAAGTACAATTTCCCTGAAGTAATTGCATATTTCTCCTTTCTCACATCGTTTTGCCTTGTGGTGGTGGTTTCTGTGGTTCATTCTTTTGATTAAAATAAAGAATAAATTCATTAGAACTGTGTGGTACTGTAAAATTAGTCTAAACAGGGCCGCCAGGTGAAGCCTCAGTACCGCTAACCCCTTTCCTTTCTTTGTGTTTTATTGTTTTTATATATTTTATGCGTTTTGTTTTTTTTGCCTTTTGTTTTTTTAGATATATTTTTTAATACTTTTCTTATTTATACATATCTTTTTCTATTTTCTTCAGTTGTTTCCTCTCATTATGGTTTATTTTTTATATTCTTTTGCACTGTGGCCTTCTCTAGATAGACCATTAGTCGTCACTCTTCCTCCCATAGAGGTTGATTATAGTGATTCTCACGATTCCAACTTGCACCGTTGTGTTCGGCAGGCAGTTTGTGCAATTACAGCGGATCATCTTCAGGAGGCCTTCTGAGGCAGTGGTCTTATTGGTCATAACTGGCAGGAACTGGTTCTCCACCAGTTTACATCCCCAATCGACTGTGTTCATGTCACCTTCCTTTCCAATCCACACCGTGATCTGGAAGTACACTCTCTGGCAGTGATATTTGGTTGAGGACTCAGTTTGAGGCAGACGTTCTGGGGTAACAAATTACTTGGCGGCAACGATTTTCTTGCTAAATAAAGGTTGTAGCGCAAAGAGGCAAGTGAATCGGTACTCTTTCCGCCAAACAAAACTGCCATTGCCTTGGTCCCGTGGTCCTCTATGACATTCCTTGCTTGCTGTGGGAGCAGAAGCACATTTGCACAGGACTGGATGGTTGATTCCCCATTCACAAGTTTTTGAAATGCTGCCTGTTTGCCAACACTAAAAATCTGTGAAGTTGTATCACATCCTGTGAAGGTGTGAACAAACAGCAAATGGGAACACAAGTCACTACCCAGGACTTGTTTTATCTCACTAATTTTGTACACTTTATTGGCTTTGGACTTGTCTGAACGAAAATAGAGGCCTCTATTGTTCGTCCCAGCATAGTAGAGGAGAAGAATGAGCAAATCTGTATCCTCTCCTATCAAGGTTGTGGGCTGATGTTACAATGTCAACATCGTCTGCATCACCTGATGCATAGATAACAGTGCAGCCCTTCTTCTCCATTTTGAGTGTACTATTTCACCAGGGGAAATGTGTACATCGTCGCCACTTTGTACACGTGCATTGTTGATTCCATCAGTTCAGCAGTTTCTTGGTTTACAACAACATCACTCATGATCAAAATTGCATTTGGAGTGTACTTTTTCCTCAAGCTAATTCAACAATGTCATCCTCTCATCCTGGTTTAAGTAGTCAAGGATAAACTTTGTTTGAGCAAAATGGTATACTCTGTACTGCCAACAACATTTCAATGAGGCAAGCAATATCAAATGTCAGTATTCTCTTCCACCATCTTCTGAATTGCTGACAATTGTGAATTTAGCTTTGTTGGGTTTAGTATAATTCCACTTGTATACTCAAAAACATAGAGGATGCATTACATATGTATTACCTCATTTAAATTGAAGTGAGTGACCATCTTAGAGGGATCACACACAGGCCTTTGTCCGGGCTAATTCAGAGTTGACTAGGGTTTAGTTAGCATGGTTGCTAGCGAAGTTATTACTCCATTTTTTCTACTCATATGACTCATGTCACCGACCTCTCCAGACTCTTCGACTGATTTTAGGCCCGATGTGTCCTCGCCTTTACATGACAGGCTAAATCGATCTCTGGTTCACCCCAAACAAATATAAAACCTTACAGTAATCTCACAAAATCATGTTTTCCATAAGTATGTAATCATGTCAGTGCAATTTAGACAAGTCCAATGGATTCATAGACCCAGAAAACATGGGGTTGGACACCAAGATTACTTGGCTAGGTCAAATAATGAAGGAGTATTTCAAGGGCTTCCTGCCCATCTTGGACGCCATCTTGAAAATGACACCTTTCTAGTGGTCAAACTTTGGTAAACTTTTAGTATGTTATTGAGGACACCTAATACTACGAAAAACACCTGAGAAACCTTTTGTTAGAATTACTTTGTTTTTTTTTTCCATATCTGCAGCTGTCTATTTATTTATGTTACAATCAGAACTATGAGTAACGCGATAGGGCCTTAGGCCTACCGGGAGATATTAATGTACCAAGATATTAAGAGGTATAAAGCCCCAGAGAGGAGGGCTGCAGTGTCCATCATTTGAGGGTTACTTAAGGAAAGGCCACGTAGTTAACATGACACCTGAGCAGATAAGGTAGGATTAATGACAGGCCTGATGACAGCGATGACATTCACCTTTGGAATGTATAATTATAGGACCGAAGGATTAATAACCATGTTGAGAACTTTAGCCATAGGCCTACTTAACTTAACTTAACTTTGCCTGCATAAAATATCAATTTATTTAGATATTTTCAGAAGTTATGTATTCTTAGTTTTCTTTGGTGTGCAAAACAACATTTCAAAAGGCCACTGGATGATAACATGTCGTCCTTTACCAGATTGACTTGTATTGTCTTCTCCCAGTCGTTCTCGTTGTTGATGCCAGCGTTGTTGACCACAATGTCCAGCCGGCCAAAATGGTCCACGGTTCTTTGGAAGGTATCTACGTCGATAGAGACAGGAGAGTCAAAGAACAAAGCCGTAAACTGTAATACGTTCATTTATCCTTCAGCAATACATTAATGAATGGGCGTCTGTGAGTAATATTCAAACTATTGACTCATCTAAGTTGCAGAAAAAAAACACATAATGAGGTGTTATTAACCCGCAGAGATGAGAATAAGTACAACTATCAAATATCTACAAATAGGCCTACCGAAGAATAAACGCTAAGTCCAGCAAAGCGTTTAATCCTTCAGGTAAACCTCAAACAGTGAATGAAGCTGAACCAGAGGCAGCACATCCAGAATGTGTCTTCACCTGTCCCGTTTGCATTCCACACTAGAACACCCCACAATTAGGACCCAACACACTGCTGTACAAGTTTACATGGGCACTCATTCAGCAGATGCCTCCACTCAGTGATATACTTATGCTTGTATAAACTTGAAGCACAGGTGCAGGCTAGGAACCTTCAAATAGTTCCGGGGCATGAGGATTTGCACCAAAACATTCATGTGTTCAGGGACCACAATGGTGATAATATACTGTGTCATCCCTGACTATTTATGTATTTTAAAGTGTGACACAGAGTGCTGTTCATATTTTATATCAAAAAGGGTAAAATAAAATCAATCAATCAATGTGTGCAAAATAATCCCACTTTTCACAAGCCGATGCACATGTGGGACCCAAGTAAATGAATGTTGTTTTGGCAATAACACAGTGGCGATTCTAGACCGGTTTTAAGGGGGGGGGGGGCCGAGATGGGGCCGGCTTTTCTGTTAGAGGGGCACAAACCAAATTGTTGACGGGGGGGGCGCTACTGCGGGCGCGATTGTTGACGGGTGGGGGGGTGGGGGGAGGTTGGATCGCGGACGAGCGCTGTTGCGGCGCTATTGTTGACGGGGGGGGGGGGGGGGTGGATCGCGGACGAGCGCTATTGCGGGCGCGATTGTTGACGGGGGGGTGGGGGTTGGCTCGTTTGGGGGGGCCACAGGGGGGGCCGGACTCAGAGTTACGGGGGCACTGGCCCCCCCCTAGAAGCGCCACTGCAATAACACATTAGTGGAAGGCTTTTTCTTCTTAAACTAACCTCACTATTTGATAGGTAAATGCTTATCTTCATCAAATTCCCAGAGCAATGTCCCAAAGCAATGGTGTTGCTATGGCCTAAATACACCCCGCGCTTTGATGTGATGCAACGCTGCATACATGGTGGCAGTTCACCGTCTTGCTGTAACTTGATAGACGTTTTTAAAAGAAGAGGAATTTCTTTCCCCTGAACTCAGTGCAGAGTTCAGGCAGACTGAACGTATACAGGAAACTCTGCGACTGCTTTTGGACAGCAATGACACCAAAAGGGTCAGCACTTCCTATTGCAGATCAATAATCCTGCTTTGGATGGCTATGTTTGGCATGTCTGAAGAAGGAATACAACAACATAGAACTATGCCAGCCATGTCCGAATAAATTGTCCTGAGAATAAAAATCACATGACCATGGGATTATGACTATGTATTATATTTGATTATGCAATAACCTCTTTGTAAAAATGTAAAGTGGTCTAGTTCTTGGCAGACATGGTCATAATCGTAATCCTTTTCTAAACAAGATAAGACAGATACAATGAATGGAAATTAGAGATGTAGAAAGATAGAAGGAAAGAAGAAAGTACAATTACCTCACACACACATAACCTCACAAGCTTACACAAGAGTTTTTATATCCGCACAAAGGTTCACGTGCATGCATACACTTATTACAAAAGTACAAACGTGGGAACATCGTTCATCTTTATAAACTAGATTAATCTGCAAAGTCTAAACGATTAAAAGAAAAGTCCCTCTCTCTCTCACACACACACACACACACACACACACACACACACACACACACACACACACACACACACACACACACACACACACACACACACACACACACACACACACACACACACACACACACACACACACACACACACCTTGTTGTTTTCTCTGTGACCTGTGAACAGCACAACAGACCTTTAAGTGAAACAGCATTCCTCTGCAGTTAGCTTGCGGGCATTTCCTAATTCCTCAACAGACAATGAAACCCTGTTTTGTTTTTAGACACTGCCTCTCCCGACGAATCAGGTAAACAGCTTCCAAGATAGTAGATGTTGGTCTATCACTAGACAAGCATACTTGAAGTTACATGCCTTCGCTTTGTTAGGGAGATTTAGGGAGATTTTTCAAAGTCAGCTCGTAAATCAACACGCGGGTCAGAGCGGTGAAATCGTGTTTCTGTCCATCATCGCTCCAACAACACGGCCACCATCGACAGGTACGGCTCCGGGCTCCAGGCCAGATGCACCTTGGTCCCAGAGTAATGTGACCCAATACCTTTGAGTTTGTCGCCGTCTGTGATGTCACACTGAATAAACGTGCAGGTCCCCGCTCCGTAGACAGCCTCCAGCTGGACCTGGCAGTCACGGCCCAGCTCTTGGTTCAGGTCCACCACAGCCACCTGCACAAGGACCACACACACACACACACACACACACACACACACACACACACACACACACACACACACACACACACACACACACACACACACACACACACACACACACACACACACACACACACACACACACACACACGTTTGTACAGGTCCCTTCTGTCAGCAGCACAACAGAAAGACACAAACAGAGGTGAGATGAAGCTCACTGAATGAAGCGTGAACGTGCAGACGGTGCTTATCAGAAGCGAGGCTGGTGACCTGAGCTTCGCATTTCCTCCGGCCGTCCGCTTCGTCTCGGCAGCCGTACTGACGGACGTGGAGTCAGTTAGCAGAACACGCTTTACCTTAAAAGACACGCGGGGCTGAGCACAACCACTGCACTGCAAATCAGAGAACCGCCGAGAGCTGCACTGGGATCCAGTTACAGGAGATATCACATTTCAAAGGCACAATTGCCAAATCACATTTATATCAACTTTTATATAAACTTTGATTATTAAACAGTATCAGTTTAAAAACACGTGAGTTTGAAATGACTTTTGTGAATGACAATTGTGAATAATTGTTTATGATTTTCTTGGCAAACGTAGCTACCATGATTGAAAATAGTTTTGACAGAAGGACTTTATGTTGTGTCTACAGTGTTGTTACTGGCCACGCCTGCAGAGACAATCAAAAGGACCCAAAACCAGTTGTGTGTGTGGTGAAGTGAAGTTATATTATACAAGCTATTTCCTGTTGACATTTTTGACACTTTGTTGTGTCAGGCACAACCGCTACCATGCTTTGAATCTACTCAAACTGGGAAGAAGCTGGAATGGCAGTGAATGCAGTGCGCTAGTAACATTAGATACGTTTTGCCAAAGTTTCCAACTTTCTTAACAGAATCTGACATAGTCGCAGAACATCTAATATACATGTACTGGAAACATCAGCGCACTGGGGTATGTTCTAAGCAAGGTAACCAAACAGCAGAGCCCTATACGGTCTGTAAAGTAGATTTAGATGGGGGCAACTCCTGGTCATTTTAACATTTTTTTTTACTTGCACTCACAAATTACTTTTTAGTTTGTTATTTAGAATTTGATATCTCCTAGCTGTATACATCATAACAAACTTACCAGTAATTAAGTTTTCTGTAGTCTGAAATGTAATTATTAAAAAAAATTGTGTTTGTTTTTCAGTCAACTATGAATGCATAGGTTAAATTCACAATTACAAATGCACATTTCATTTAATAGCTTGTCTTTCTCTTATACAAGTGCTGACCAAAGACAAATGTTAAATAAGCTAAAATAAAAATAACCGGTCATACACACACAAGTTGTCTTATCAGAAAAGCACTTTCTCCTAAACGCGAACTGAAGTGCTGCGCAGTGAGCGCACGGGCCGTATCCATTCCAAGAGCTCGTATTCCTCTCACTTCATCCATCTCAGACGTGTTACACACGTAAACAAACAGACGTTGAACTACAATCACGCTCAATAGAGCAATTGTCTCTTTATGAACACTAAACGAACACGGAATTATGTCATCATTAAATATAATTCCCTTTTACAGAATGCTTTAGTCAGTAAAAAAAAAAAGAAGTAAAGAGAACCCCGGGCTGTGATTGACTGGTTGGCGGGGACTCTGCGTGTGTCCCGCCCGCCCCATAGCCTGGGGGTGCCAGCTGTGCGTCTGTACGCTCCACCGAGGGACTAACCTTAGCTGAACTCTGCAGGAGGGACTCTACCACGGCCCGGCCGATTCCCTGGGCGCCCCCGGTCACCAGCCCCACCTTCCCACTCAGCGACATCTCCCGGCCGCTGGCCTCCGCTTGCTCGGGGGGGAGAAGTCAGACCCGGTCCCAACCCTCTGTCCTGGAGTCTGTCTCTGGGTCAGGAGAAATGGTTTTCTTGAAATGTGTTTTGCTCCTGCTGTGTCGATGCTCTCCTTGGGAATGAGTGACTGCTCTCTCTCTCTCTCCCTCCCTCTCTCTCTCTCTCTCTCTCTCTCTCTCCCCCTCCCTCTCACTTTATCTCTCCCTCCCTCTCTCTCTCTCTCTGTCTCTCCCTCCCTCTCTATCTCTGCCCAGCACTCCCTTATCTGACAGGCTTTACATGTAATGACTCCTGTGTGTGTGTGTGTGTGTGTGTGTGTGTGTGTGTGTGTGTGTGTGTGCTTTCACTATCTCTCTTAGCAGTACTGCTTTCCCACCCTCTGTTCCTTTCTTCCTCCTGTCGCTCTCTCTCTCTGTCTCTCTCTCTCCCTCTCTCTCTGTCTCTCTCTCTCTCTCGCTTTTAGCCACAAGACTGTTTCCTTCCCCTCTCTATCTCTCTATACCAACAGCGTGTGTTTTAGCCCCAGGCGCCTCTCAATGCACTATTCTCAATGCACTATTGCTCTGCCGTTGTTGTTCCTCCCTCCGCCTTGTGTTAGCTGTCACATACCTCAATTCATCTCCTGCACGGCTCTCGTTGACTTTTCCCCCCCGTATGCCTCCATGGCAACAACACGAGGCTTAGCGTGCGCTTTGTGTAAATACAGATAACATGCCGCCGCGGTGCCCTGCCAGGTGGAGGTGTGTACCTCTCCCTGACCCGGAGGGCCGCCGGGATTGTGCCGTGGAACGCGGCTCCAGAGTTGTGCGCCTTGTTTACACACAACACGTGAGGTCGGTGTGCTTTCTCCGGCGCTGTAGCCGGCATCACAGGAGGTCCTGTGTGTGGACTTGCCCCTTATATAACCTCAAAGTACCGCGCTGATGATGATGATGATGATAATCGCCAGGACGGGGGTCTGAGGGAACAGGTTATTGGCCGTTGAAACACACGTGTGGGCAACACTGTTTCCGACACCAGGACCGGGTTGACGAAACACACCTACTTTAACACACCCAGCAAGTATAAGTTATTCACCCTTTTTTTGTTTGTTTAATGTTTAATATAAATGGTTGTTCCTCAATCAAGCCGACCAATGGGTGTGACCGATGGAACAGGGGGCGTGGCTCTGAGCCTTTTGGTCACCTGACACCTTGGACAAATACCCCGACTGAAGAGCAGTAGCGGTAGTAGTAGTAGTAGTAGCAGCAGTAGTTGTTAGATACGCGATCATAATATTATTATCCATTACTGCTACTACTAATTGTGTAACTTAAACAAAACCAGAAACTTGCCCGGGTTCATGCATGACATTTATTAGTATCATCACTTGTACAAAAAAATATTTTGAATATATTCTTTACCATAGAAATATACATCTAGATACAGGATTGACTTTGGTCAGATTGTGCCACAGTGTCAAAACCAGAAAAACCAGCAGAACCCCAGGACCCGACTCTCACTGAGAGGAGGACCTCCTCCTACCCCAGTCCTCCTCCTCCTCCCCCCCGTCCTCCTCCTCCTCCTCCTCCCCCCAGTCCTCCTCCTCCTCCTCCTCCTCCTCCTCCCCCCAGTCCTCCTCCTCCTCCTCCCCCCAGTCCTCCTCCTCCTCCCCCCAGTCCTCCTCCTCCTCCTCCCCCCAGTCCTCCTCCTCCTCCCCCCAGTCCTCCTCCTCCTCCTCCTCCTCCTCCTCCTCCCCCCAGTCCTCCTCCTCCTCCTCCCCCCAGTCCTCCTCCTCCTCCCCCCAGTCCTCCTCCTCCTCCTCCTCCTCCTCCCCCAGTCCTCCTCCTCCTCCTCCCCCCAGTCCTCCTCCTCCTCCTCCTCCCCCAGTCCTCCTCCTCCTCCTCCTCCCCCCAGTCCTCCTCCTCCTCCTCCCCCCAGTCCTCCTCCTCCTCCCCCCAGTCCTCCTCCTCCTCCTCCTCCTCCCCCCCGTCCTCCTCCTCCTCCTCCTCCCCCCAGTCCTCCTCCTCCTCCTCCTCCCCCCAGTCCTCTCCTCCTCCTCCTCCTCCCCCCAGTCCTCCTCCTCCTCCCCCCAGTCCTCCTCCTCCTCCTCCTCCCCCCAGTCCTCCTCCTCCTCCCCAGTCCTCCTCCTCCTCCTCCCCCCAGTCCTCCTCCTCCTCCCCCCAGTCCTCCTCCTCCTCCCCCAGTCCTCCTCCTCCTCCTCCTCCTCCTCCTCCCCCCAGTCCTCCTCCTCCTCCTCCCCCCAGTCCTCCTCCTCCTCCCCCAGTCCTCCTCCTCCTCCTCCCCCCAGTCCTCCTCCTCCTCCCCCCAGTCCTCCTCCTCCTCCTCCCCCCAGTCCTCCTCCTCCTCCTCCCCCAGTCCTCCTCCTCCTCCCCCCAGTCCTCCTCCTCCTCCCAGTCCTCCTCCTCCTCCTCCCCCAGTCCTCCTCCTCCTCCTCCCCCCAGTCCTCCTCCTCCTCCTCCTCCTCCCCCAGTCCTCCTCCTCCTCCTCCTCCCAGTCCTCCTCCTCCTCCTCCCCCCAGTCCTCCTCCTCCTCCTCCCCCAGTCCTCCTCCTCCTCCCCCCAGTCCTCCTCCTCCTCCCAGTCCTCCTCCTCCTCCTCCTCCCAGTCCTCCTCCTCCTCCTACCCCCAGTCCTCCTCCTCCTCCTTCCCCCAGTCCTCCTCCTCCTCCCCCAGTCCTCCTCCTCCTCCTCCTCCTCCCCCCAGTCCTCCTCCTCCTCCTCCTCCTCCCCCCAGTCCTCCTCCTCCTCCCCCCAGTCCTCCTCCTCCTCCTCCTCCCCCAGTCCTCCTCCTCCTCCCCCAGT
>NC_140273.1:22496626-22594126 GCF_964030765.1 Micromesistius poutassou | reverse complement strand
GTAACCGAAAAGGAAAAGTGTTCCAATATGTTGAGATGCATTTACTTTGTGGAACAGAGAAAAAGGATAGAAATAAAAATCTGCTGGGGTAAGAGTATAGATATAGATGGACCTAGACTGCAGGCCAGAGTAGTGCTGAGCTGGGACTGGACCAGTGCTGTCCACTAGACCAGTGCTGTCCAATGGACCAGTGCTGTCCACATGACCAGTGCTGTCCACATGACCAGTGCTGTCCAATGGACCAGTGCTGTCCACTGGACCAGTGTTGTCCAATGGACCAGTGCTGTCCACATGACCAGTGCTGTCCAATGGACCAGTGCTGTCCAATGGACCAGTGTTGTCCACTGGACCAGTGCTGTCCAATGGACCAGTGTTGTCCACTGGACCAGTGCTGTCCAATGGACCAGTGCAGTCCACTGGACCAGTGTTGTGTTGTCCATTGGACCAGTATTGTGTATTGGACCAGTGTTGTCCAATGGACTAGTGTTGTTTATTGGACCAGTGTTTTCCAATGGACCAGTGTTGACCAGTGTTGTGTTGTCCATTGGACCAGTGTTGTACAATGGACCAGTGTTGTCAAATGGACCAGTTTTGTCCAATGGACCAGTGTAGTCCACTGGACCAGTGTTGTGTTGTCCATTGGACCAGTGTTGTCCAATGGACCAGTGATGTGTATTGGACCAGTGTTGTCCATTGGACCAGTGTTGTGTTGTCAATTGGACCAGTGTTGTCAATTGGACCAGTGTTGTCCAATGGACCAGTGTTGTGTATTGGACCAGTGTTGTGTATTGGACCAGTGTTGTCCAATGGACCAGTGTTGTACAATGGACCAGTGTCGTTTATTGGACCAGTGTTGTCCAATGGACCAGTGTTGTGTTGTCCAATGGATCAGTGTTGTCCAATGGACCAGTGTTGTGTATTGGACCAGTGTTGTCCAATGAACAAGACTGACAGTATGGACTGATGTCATGATGAAGTGAATAAAGTGTTGTCGTGGCCGAGTGGTTAAGGCGATGGACTAGAAATCCATTGGGATCTTCCCGCGCAGGTTCGAATCCTGCCGACAACGGTCTGCGTTTTCCACTGGACCAGTGTTGTGTTTTCCATTGGACCAATGCACCACTGTTGTGTTGTCAAATGGACCAGTGTTGTTTACTGGACCAGTGTTGTGTTGTCCATTGGACCAGTGTTGTGTTGTCCATTGGACCAGTGTTGTCCAATGGACCAGTTTTGTGTATTGGACCAGTGCTGTCCATTGGACCAGTGTTGTGTTGTCCAATGGACCAGTGTTGTCCATTGGACCAGTGTTGTCCAATAGACCAGTGTTGTGTATTGGACCAGTGTTGTCCAATAGACCAGTGTTGTGTATTGGACCAGTGTTGTCCAATGGACAAGACTGACAGTATAGACTGATGTCATGATGAAGTAGATAAAGTGTTGTCGTGGCCGAGTGGTTAAGGCGATGGACTAGAAATCCATTGGGATCTTCCCGCGCAGGTTCGAATCCTGCCGACAACGGTCTGCTTATGTAACGAAAATCTATCTACACTCTGTACACTGTCCTCAGACTTCACATCAACATGGTTTCTAATTGGCTGTGAAAAATAGTTTTTTTCTTTCTATTCTTCTATATCTCGTGGTTCCCATTGTTAAGACAGTATGAGGAGACAGATGCTGACGTCATGTATATGTCAAAAGAGTTTTCGCAAGGGTTGAATCCTGCCGACAACGATTTACTTATGTTAGAAGTGATTATGTCACCCATTATGTTATTGCATATTCATCACTACAGTTTACTAGACTATGTTACAGGACTCTGCCCACCAGAGCAAGCTGGTTACAGTTCACCATAACCAGCTTGCTAGGGTATGAGGAGAGAGAGGCTTTTGGAGAATAGGTCGATCTTTCAGTGCGTTATCCTGACGGAAAAGAATCGGGATAGCTAAGACCACAATACTTAAAGAATAGAACAAGTCGAGACTTCTTCAAGGCCTTTGAATTGTATTCATCAAGAAAACTGAATCCTAGTCAGGGACTTGGTCCAATGGACCAGTGCTGTCCAATGGACCAGTGTAGTCCACTGGACCAGTGTTGTGTTGTCCATTGGACCAGTGTTGTCCACTGGACCAGTGTTGTCCAATGGACCAGTGATGTGTATTCGACCAGTGTTGTCCAATGGACCAGTGTCGTTTATTGGACCAGTGTTGTCCATTGGACCAGTGTTGTGTTGTCCAATAGACCAATGTTGTGTATTGGACCAGTGTTGTCCAATGGACCAGTGTTGTCCAATGGACCAGTGTTGTCCATTAGACCAGTGTTTTCCATTGGACCAGTGTTGTTCAATGGACCAGTGTTGTGTATTGGACCAGTGTTGTCCATTGGACCAGTGTTGTGATGTCCAATGGACCAGTGTTGTCCAATGGACCAGTGTTGTCCATTGGACCAGTGTTGTGTTGTCCAATAGACCAATGTTGTGTATTGGACCAGGGTTGTGTATTGGACCAGTGTTGTCCAATGGACGAGTGTTGTCATGTTGACATATTAATAGAGTTGTCGTGGCCGAGTGGTTAAGGCGATGGACTAGAAATCCATTGGGATCTTCCCGCGCAGGTTCGAATCCTGCCGACAACGGTCTGCTTATGTTTGAAGTGATTATCTTAACCATTGTTATTGCATATTCATCACTACAGTTTACTAGACTATGTTACAGGACTCTGCCCACCAGAGCAAGCTGGTTACAGTTCACCATAACCAGCTTGCTAGGGTATGAGGAGAGAGAGGCATTTGGATAATAGGTCGATCTTTCAGTACGTCATCCTGACGGAAAAGAATCAGGATAGGGAAGACGTTCAGACCACAATACTTAAAGTATAGAACAAGTCGGGACTTGTTTAAGGCCTTTGAATTGCATTGACCAAGAAAACGGAATCAGGGACTTAGTCTGGGACCTAGTTACCAGCATTTCTATTGGACAGTGTTGTCCATTGGACTAGTGCTGTCCATTGGACCAGTGTTGTCCATTGGACCAGTGCTGTCAAATGGACCAGTGTTGGGTTGTCCATTGGACCAGTGTTGTCCATTTGACCAGTGGTGTCAAATTGACCAGTGTTGGGTTGTCCATTGGACCAGTGTTGTCCATTGGACCAGTGCTGTCCAATGGACAAGTGTTGTCCAATGGACAAGACTGACAGTATGGACTGATGTCATGATGAAGTAGATAAAGTGTTGTCGTGGCCGAGTGGTTAAGGCGATGGACTAGAAATCCATTGGGATCTTCCCGCGCAGGTTCGAATCCTGCCGACAACGGTCTGTTTACGGTCTGCTTTGTCCAATGGACCAGTGTTGTGTTGTCCATTGGACTAGTGCTGACAATTGGACCAGTTTTGTGTTTTCCAATGGACCAGTGTTGTGTATTGTACCAGTGTTGTCCATTGGACCAGTGCTGTTCAATGGACCAGTGCTGGCCATTGGACCAGTGCTGTCAAATGGACCAGTGTTGTCCATTAGACCAGTGTTGTCCATTGGACCAGTGTTGTTTACTGGACCAGTGTTGTCCAATGGACCAGTGTTGTGTTGTCCAATGGACCAGTGTTGTGTATTGGACCAGTGTTGTGTATTGGACCAGTGTTGTCCAATGGACCAGTGTCGTTTATTGGACCAGTGTTGTCCAATGGACCAGTGTTGTACATTGGACCAGTGTTGTGTTGTCCAATGGACCAGTGTTGTGTATTGGACCAGTGTTGTCCAATGGACCAGTGTTGTCCATTAGACCAGTGTTGTCCATTGGACCGGTGTTGTTTACTGGACCAGTGTTGTCCAATGGACCAGTGTTGTGTATTGGACCAGGGTTGTGTATTGGACCAGTGTTGTCCAATGGACCAGTGTTGTCCAATGGACCAGTGTCGTTTATTGGACCAGTGTTGTCCAATGGACCAGTGTTGTCCATTGGACCAGTGTTGTGTTGTCCAATAGACCAATGTTGTGTATTGGACCAGTGTTGTCCAATGGACCAGTGTTGTCCATTGGACCAGTGTTGTTTACTGGACCAGTGTTGTCCAATGGACCAGTGTTGTGTTGTCCAATGGACCAGTGTTGTGTATTGGACCAGTGTTGTGTATTGGACCAGTGTTGTCCAATGGACCAGTGTCGTGTATTGGACCAGTGTTGTCCAATGGACCAGTGTTGTCCATTGGACCAGTGTTGTGTTGTCCAATGGACCAGTGTTGTGTATTGGACCAGTGTTGTGTATTGGACCAGTGTTGTCCAATGGACCAGTGTCGTTTATTGGACCAGTGTTGTCCAATGGACCAGTGTTGTGTATTGGACCAGTGTTGTGATGTCCAATGGACCAGTGTTGTCCAATGGACCAGTGTTGTGTATTGGACCAGTGTTGTCCATTGGACCAGTGTTGTCCAATGGACCAGTGTTGTGTATTGGACCAGTGTTGTCATGTTGACATATTAATAGAGTTGTCGTGGCCGAGTGGTTAAGGCGATGGACTAGAAATCCATTGGGATCTTCCCGCGCAGGTTCGAATCCTGCCGACAACGGTCTACTTATGTTTGAAGTGATTATCTTAACCATTGTTATTGCATATTCATCACTACAGTTTACTAGACTATGTTACAGGACTCTGCCCACCAGAGCAAGCTGGTTACAGTTCACCATAACCAGCTTGCTAGGGTATGAGGAGAGAGAGGCTTTTGGATAATAGGTCGATCTTTCAGTACGTCATCCTGACGGAAAAGAATCAGGATAGGGAAGACGTTCAGACCACAATACTTAAAGTATAGAACAAGTCGGGACTTGTTTAAGGCCTTTGAATTGCATTGACCAAGAAAACGGAATCAGGGACTTAAGGCTCATTTATGCTCGACGTACGGACGTAATTGTACGCGTCCGTTTCTAACGTTGTTACCGTCACTGCTCACATACTTCCATGCGTCCTTTACGTTGGCATAGATGTTAACCAATACATCCACTAGGGGGCAGCGCAGAGTCAAAAGTTTATGACAACAAACCATAGACTGTAAAAAGAAAACAACAAACATGGTGACTATGGAGGAGGTCTTGATTATGTACATAATAAATAAAAGAAGAAAACGGGCTCGTTGTAAGAGGCGGTGGTCGGTAAGGCCGTTAAATTCATCGCGGCTGGAGGACGGAGAATTCTTCTTCTGTCTCACACTGGCTCTAGGCTCCGTATCGGGTAGTGACGGCAACAGCGCCCCCACGGCTTCCGGTGGTACTGCTCCGTTTGGTGCGTATCCGTAAGCTTTGTGGAAACGGTCGAAAAACGGACGAAATGAACGCAGAGTACGGACGAAAGGCTCCGTCCGTATCCGTATGCGTATTTAACGTTGAGCATAAATGAGCCTTTAGTCTGGGACCTAGTTACCAGCATTTCTATTGGACAGTGTTGTCCATTGGACTAGTGCTGTCCATTGGACCAGTGTTGTCCATTGGACCAGTGCTGTCAAATGGACCAGTGTTGGGTTGTCCATTGGACCAGTGTTGTCCATTTGACCAGTGGTGTCAAATGGACCAGTGTTGGGTTGTCCATTGGACCAGTGTTGTCCATTGGACCAGTGCTGTCCAATGGACCAGTGCTGTCCAATGGACAAGTGTTGTCCAATGGACAAGACTGACAGTATGGACTGATGTCATGATGAAGTAGATAAAGTGTTGTCGTGGCCGAGTGGTTAAGGCGATGGACTAGAAATCCATTGGGATCTTCCCGCGCAGGTTCGAATCCTGCCGACAACGGTCTGTTTACGGTCTGCTTTGTCCAATGGACCAGTGTTGTGTTGTCCATTGGACTAGTGCTGACAATTGGACCAGTTTTGTGTTGTCCATTGGACCGGTGTTATGTTTTCCAATGGACCAGTGTTGTGTATTGTACCAGTGTTGTCCATTGGACCAGTGCTGTTCAATGGACCAGTGCTGGCCATTGGACCAGTGCTGTCAAATGGACCAATGTTGTCCATTAGACCAGTGTTGTCCATTGGACCAGTGTTGTTTACTGGACCAGTGTTGTGTTGTCCAATGGACCAGTGTTGTGTATTGGACCAGTGTTGTGTATTGGACCAGTGTTGTCCAATGGACCAGTGTTGTCCAATGGACCAGTGTCATTTATTGGACCAGTGTTGTCCAATGGACCAGTGTTGTCCATTGGACCAGTGTTGTGTTGTCCAATAGACCAATGTTGTGTATTGGACCAGTGTTGTCCAATGGACCAGTGTTGTCCATTAGACCAGTGTTGTCCATTGGACCGGTGTTGTTTACTGGACCAGTGTTGTCCAATGGACCAGTGTTGTGTATTGGACCAGGGTTGTGTATTGGACCAGGGTTGTGTATTGGACCAGTGTTGTCCAATGGACCAGTGTTGTCCAATGGACCAGTGTCGTTTATTGGACCAGTGTTGTCCAATGGACCAGTGTTGTCCATTGGACCAGTGTTGTGTTGTCCAATAGACCAATGTTGTGTATTGGACCAGTGTTGTCCAATGGACCAGTGTTGTCCATTGGACCAGTTTTGTTTACTGGACCAGTGTTGTCCAATGGACCAGTGTTGTGTTGTCCAATGGACCAGTGTTGTGTATTGGACCAGTGTTGTGTATTGGACCAGTGTTGTCCAATGGACCAGTGTTGTCCAATGGACCAGTGTCGTTTATTGGACCAGTGTTGTCCAATGGACCAGTGTTGTCCATTGGACCAGTGTTGTGTTGTCCAATAGACCAATGTTGTGTATTGGACCAGGGTTGTGTATTGGACCAGTGTTGTCCAATGGACCAGTGTTGTCATGATGACATATTAATAGAGTTGTCGTGGCCGAGTGGTTAAGGCGATGGACTAGAAATCCATTGGGATCTTCCCGCGCAGGTTCGAATCCTGCCGACAACGGTCTGTTTACGGTCTGCTTTGTCCAATGGACCAGTGTTGTGTTGTCCATTGGACTAGTGCTGACAATTGGACCAGTTTTGTGTTGTCCATTGGACCGGTGTTATGTTTTCCAATGGACCAGTGTTGTGTATTGTACCAGTGTTGTCCATTGGACCAGTGCTGTTCAATGGACCAGTGCTGGCCATTGGACCAGTGCTGTCAAATGGACCAATGTTGTCCATTAGACCAGTGTTGTCCATTGGACCAGTGTTGTTTACTGGACCAGTGTTGTGTTGTCCAATGGACCAGTGTTGTGTATTGGACCAGTGTTGTGTATTGGACCAGTGTTGTCCAATGGACCAGTGTCATTTATTGGACCAGTGTTGTCCAATGGACCAGTGTTGTCCATTGGACCAGTGTTGTGTTGTCCAATAGACCAATGTTGTGTATTGGACCAGTGTTGTCCAATGGACCAGTGTTGTCCATTAGACCAGTGTTGTCCAATGGACCAGTGTCGTGTATTGGACCAGTGTTGTCCAATGGACCAGTGTTGTCCATTGGACCAGTGTTGTGTTGTCCAATGGACCAGTGTTGTGTATTGGACCAGTGTTGTGTATTGGACCAGTGTTGTCCAATGGACCAGTGTCGTTTATTGGACCAGTGTTGTCCAATGGACCAGTGTTGTGTATTGGACCAGTGTTGTGATGTCCAATGGACCAGTGTTGTCCAATGGACCAGTGTTGTGTATTGGACCAGTGTTGTCCATTGGACCAGTGTTGTCCAATGGACCAGTGTTGTGTATTGGACCAGTGTTGTCATGTTGACATATTAATAGAGTTGTCGTGGCCGAGTGGTTAAGGCGATGGACTAGAAATCCATTGGGATCTTCCCGCGCAGGTTCGAATCCTGCCGACAACGGTCTACTTATGTTTGAAGTGATTATCTTAACCATTGTTATTGCATATTCATCACTACAGTTTACTAGACTATGTTACAGGACTCTGCCCACCAGAGCAAGCTGGTTACAGTTCACCATAACCAGCTTGCTAGGGTATGAGGAGAGAGAGGCTTTTGGATAATAGGTCGATCTTTCAGTACGTCATCCTGACGGAAAAGAATCAGGATAGGGAAGACGTTCAGACCACAATACTTAAAGTATAGAACAAGTCGGGACTTGTTTAAGGCCTTTGAATTGCATTGACCAAGAAAACGGAATCAGGGACTTAGTCTGGGACCTAGTTACCAGCATTTCTATTGGACAGTGTTGTCCATTGGACCAGTGCTGTCCATTGGACCAGTGTTGTCCATTGGACCAGTGTTGTCCATTGGACCAGTGCTGTCCATTGGACCAGTGTTGTCCAATGGACCAGTGCTGTCCAATGGACCAGTGCTGTCCATTGGACCAGTGTTGTCCAATGGACCAGTGCTGGCCATTGGACCAGTGCTGTCCAATGGACCAGTGCTGGCCATTGGACCAGTGCTGTCCAGTGGACCAGTGTTGTGTTGTCCAATGGACCAGTGTTGTCCATCGGACCAGTGTTGTTTACTGGACCAGTGTTGTCCAATGGACCAGTGTTGTCCATTGGACCAGTGCTGGCCAATGGACCAGTGCTGGCCATTGGACCAGTGCTGTCCAATGGACCAGTGTTGTGTTGTCCAATGGACCAGTGTTGTCCATTGGACCAGTGTTGTGTTGTCCATTGGACCAGTGTTGTCCAATGGACCAGTTTTGTGTATTGGACCAGTGCTGTCCATTGGACCAGTGTTGTGCTGTCCATTGGACCAGTGCTGTCCAATGGACCAGAGTTGTCCATTGGACCAGTGTTGTCCATTGGACCAGTGGTGTTTACTGGACCAGTGTTGTCCAATGGACCAGTGTTTTCCATTGGACCAGTGCTGTCCATTGGACCAGTGCTGTCCATTGGATCAGTGTTGTCCATTGGACCAGTGTTGTCAATTTGACCAGTGTTGTTTACTGGACCAGTGTTGTCACATGGACCAGTGTTGTGTTGTCCAATGGACCAGTGTTGTGTATTGGACCAGTGCTGTCCATTGGACCAGTGTTGTGTTGTCCAATGGACCAGTGTTGTGTATTGGACCAGTGTTGTCCAATAGACCAGTGCTGTCCATTGGACCAGTGTTGTCCAATGGACAAGACTGACAGTATAGACTGATGTCATGATGTTGTAGTAAAAGTGTTGTCGTGGCCGAGTGGTTAAGGCGATGGACTAGAAATCCATTGGGATCTTCCCGCGCAGGTTCGAATCCTGCCGACAACGGTCTGCTTATGTAATGAAAATCTATCTACACTCTGTTCACCGTCCTCAAACAAAATACAGACTTCACATCAACATGGTTTCTAATTAGCTGTGAAAAATAGTTGTTTTCATTCTATTCTTCTATATCTCGTGGTTCCCATTGTTAAGACAGTATGAGGAGACAGATGCTGACGTCATGTATATGTGAAAAGAGTTGTCGCAGGTTAGAATCCTGTCGACAACGATTTACTTATGTTAGAAGTGATTATGTCATCCATTATGTTATTGCATATTCATCACTACAGTTTACTAGACTATGTTACAGGACTCTGCCCACCAGAGCAAGCTGGTTACAGTTCACCATAACCAGCTTGCTAGGGTATGAGGAGAGAGAGGCTTTTGGAGAATAGGTCGATCTTTCAGTGCGTCATCCTGACGGAAAAGAATCAGGATAGGGAAGACGTTCAGACCACAATACTTAAAGTATAGAACAAGTCGGGACTTGTTTAAGGCCTTTGAATTGCATTGATCAAGAAAACGGAATCCTAGTCTGGGACCTAGTTACCAGCATTTCCATTGGACAGTGTTGTCCATTGGACCAGTGCTGTCCGTTGGACCAGTGCTGTCCGTTGGACCAGTGCTGTCCGTTGGACCAGTGCTGTCCGTTGGACCAGTGTTGTCCATTGGACCAGTGCTGTCCGTTGGACCAGTGCTGTCCGTTGGACCAGTGTTTGTGACGTTATACAACACAAGGGCGATGAAGGGCTTGCCCTGGCAGACCGTCTGGAGGAAGCGTTCCAGATCCACGGGGAGGCGGGCTTACGGATGGCGACAGAGAGCAGACTGTACTACTGCGAGACGCCACGGCGCGCACGCACGGGACGAACGCTGACCAGGACCCGCACAGAGCAGGGCGGCGTGAGTCAGGCAGCTGCGCAGACGACCCCAGAGAGGGGACAGTGAGAGGAGGAAGCCCTTACGGAGAGGCTTCGTCCTACTCAAGACCCCCGGAGGGTCAACAAGCCATCAGGGACCTAGGGGCCTGTCAGGAGGGATCAGGACTGCTCCGTGGAGGGGCCCCAGGGGGCCCGAGGGCCGCCAGAGAGCAGAGGTCGGGTGGGGGGGGGGGGGGGCAAACACCTGAGGCACGCTACTGCTGCAGCACCGCGGGCAACAGACCGTTGACAAATAGAGGAGGAAGACAACGTAGTGAGAGGCTGGCAGTTTGACCAGCCCCTGATGTGACATCATCCAAGAGGAGGAGACGGCAGGGGGCGTTTGTACCGACCCCACGCGGGCAGTAACCCGGTCCACGGTCCAGGGTGTACGCACCGTGACAACCCCACAAATGCCGGGAAAGGAAGGCTCTGCGTCAGAGAGGCCAAAGTCACCACATCCAAATGATGGCTGTGGTGTGTTTACGGAGCAGCCTCACTGAGACCTGATCCGCTCCCTCCCTCCCTCCCTCCCTCCCTCACCCCCTTATGAGAGGGAGGGTGTAGAGGCTGTAGCGGAGTGGGGGAGGCCTCTCGTGTCCACGGCCTCCACTAAGGTTTAGATCACTCCCCTGCGACAGGAAGGCGTCCCTGACCTGGACCGTCCTTCAGCCCATCACTGTGTTGTCAATCACAAATCAGACGCCGCCGCCGCCGTCACCGGCCGTAAAACGTAGTAACATAGGATACAAACCAGATGACGAACAACGAACAAACCAACCCCCCACGGTGGTGACTCCGAAGCCCCCCGCTGCCCGGGAGGGTCCTGGGACCGGTCGGAGAGGCTCACCTTGGGCAGAGAGGTCCTGGAGCCGGAGCTCTGGGTGGTCATGGTGAGCACGGTGGTGATGCCCAGGGCCACGCGGGCCGGCGCCGCGTCCATGTTGATCCAGAAGGACACCCAGGACAGGATGACGATGAGCAGCGAGGGGATGTACATCTGGATCAGGTAGTAGCCCATCTGCCGCTCAAGGTGGAAGCGCACCTCAATGCAGGTGAACTTACCTGAAGGGGAATAGATAGATAGGTGATGTATGGATAGATAGAGAGATAGGTGATGTATGGATAGATAGAGAGATAGATAGATAGGTGATGTATGGATAGATAGAGAGATAGATAGATAGATAGGTGAGGTATGGATAGATAGAGAGATAGATAGATAGATAGGTGATGTATGGATAGATAGAGAGATAGATAGATAGATAGGTGATGTATGGATAGATAGAGAGATAGATAGATAGATAGGTGATGTATGGATGGATGTATAGAGAGATAGATAGATAGGTGATGTATGGATAGATAGATATATAGGTGATGTATGGATAGATGTATATAGAGATAGATATATAGGTGATGTATGGATAGATGTATAGAGAGATAGATAGATAGGTGATGTATGGATAGAGAGATAGATAGATAGATAGGTGATGTATGGATAGATGTATAGAGAGATAGATAGATGGGTGATGTATGGATAGATAGATATATAGGTGATGTATGGATAGCTGTATAGATAGATAGATAGATGGGTGATGTATGGATAGATGTATAGAGAGATAGATAGATAGGTGATGTATGGATAGATGTATAGAGAGATAGATAGATAGATAGGTGATGTATGGATAGAGAGATAGATAGATATATAGGTGATGTATGGATAGATGTATAGATAGATAGATAGATAGGTGATGTATGGATAGAAATATAGAGATAGATATATAGGTGATGTATGGATAGATGTATAGAGAGATAGATATATATAGGTGATGTATGGATAGATAGAGATAGATATATAGGTGATGTATGGATAGATGTATAGAGAGATAGATATATAGGTGATGTATGGATAGATGTATAGAGAGATAGATAGATAGGTGATGTATGGATATAGAGACTGATATAGAGACTCACTGAATGCTAAGATTGATTCTAATTTAGTCTCTGAGTAGCCTAGGTACACATTTTATGTTTCCTCATAACTTGTATGAGACGGGTTGTTGCATGACAATAATATTATTAATGTAGGGCTATATGTTGCCTCAAAGTCACCTCATTCTTTTCTAAATTCACTCTCAGATTTTTTTAAATCCTCATATTTTGCGCTCATTAAATAGAGAATAAAGTGCCAAAAAAGTAGTCAGTCCTCTGTGTATTACACCGGGACACAACAGTAGTCAGTAATGGGAGACCAGATCTAAACACATGGTCAAATGCACCAGAATGCGGGAAAATGCATCTACTTTTTTCAAAACTTTCCGGGGGAAGACCCCTAGACCCCTACACCCCTACACCCCTAGACGCCCCCCCCGACCGAAATATGTCCCCCCACACCCTCAAAGTGCTGCTGACTCCCCGTGGCCGCGTGTCAGAGCTGGGAGGAGCGGGGCTGCTGAAGCTGACACACAACGTGAATGAACTGAAGGCGCGTCACGCTAGTGATGTCTGATGGTGGCGGGCAGATGGGCGGCTGACGCCCGGACCGACACATGTTGTCAGATGGATAATGAACCGCGCCAGCTGTCGCCCTGACCGGATAACAAGGTCACATTTGGTCACATTCGCGTTACAAAGAAGAATGTCAATTACTAAAAAAAGATTATTCTCCTATTATCTCTGTTGCTTTGTAAATTATAACGGTTGCCTTCCCTTTAGAAAACCTATATTTGCAGGACTTAATCTGTAACATCTTTTAATAACCGGAAACTAGAGCAGTTATTGTTTTGGCTGGCATGCTGCGAGCAGAGTCCATTAAAAAGTGACAGCGCTTGCAGCTAAGCGCTGTGTGGTTGTTGTGAGGGTAATCCTTTCTGCTGCAGCAGCACAGGACACACATTACACACTCGGCTTTCAGCCAATCCCTCCGCCACCATACTGTCAGGCAAACATGCACACACACACACACGCATGAACGTACACACACACACACACACACGCGCGCGCGCATTATCTCTCCTTCTCTATCATTGTTTGCAATAGCTTCAGGATGAATAGGCCTATCAAGTTCAGCTGCTACAGCCCCGCTCTGCTCGTCATCTGGTCGTGTGGGCTACATCTTGACAGAATAATAGAGGCTGACTTTGAATTGATTGATTAGAACAGAACTGTGTTAGCACACACTCAGGAGCTCAGACCAGAGCTGCTACAACCGCCTTCAACAAAGACAAACTTCCCATTGTAGGAACCATGTTGTATATGGCTGGTTAGTGTCCTAGAACTGAACCAAACAGTCTATATGTCCAGGGTTAAGTATTCCTGGCTTTATTGAGAATCGGGGGAATTTAAAGAGAAATGATGTTAAAAACCGGACATTTATTATGTCAGTGACACCATGTGGTCACTATGTGAGCGGCGAAGTGGTGAGACACGGAATGACCCGAGAATGTGCTCCGAAACAAGAGTGTTTCATTAGTCACTTAACAAAACTTACTAGTTCACAAACCGCAGCAAACCAGAGAAAGCGACCACCGAGACTCTCTCACCACCACTCTGTAGGTGGCGAAGAAGTAAAAGCTGCGTCACGTTTTGAACTACACACTTTTTCCATCTAGTTTAGACTGGCTGTTTGGATTGTCGGTGCCATTAAAGAAGTAAATGATTATTAATGCTACTTTAACGGCACCGACAATCCAAAAAGCCAGTCGAAACTAGATGAAAACGGTTGTAGTTGAAAACGTGACGCAGCTTTTACTTCTCCGCCACCTACAGAGTTTGTTATGTACGATCATTCATAAACCCCGTGTTATTCCCCCTTAGACATTTGACCGAGGGAACCGGAGCCTCGGAGGCGGGACTTATTCTTCAGAGGTCCATTGTTTTTGAGTCATGTGATCAGTCACCAAACTACTAATAGTTTACTCATCGAGTATTCATGTGTGTTTAGACGTTACTGCTACTGATACTTTGATGATTGACTATCTTGACTTAGCGCCTATTCACGCTCTTTACTTGAATGAATCTGGTAAGTATATGTAGACAGACAGACAGACAGACAGACAGACAGACAGACAGACAGACAGACAGACAGACAGATCTGATTGAGTGTTGCTTTAATGCTGTGTTGTTTTACAACCACTGAAGATCTCTCCTATGAGTTCAAAACTTTGACCAAGTGGTAGCAATATAAGTTTAAAACGACAGGTTGTCTTCACCCTGTAGTTCCCTTGTGTGAAATATATTTTGCAGATGGCTCATCAGTGATTAATGAAACGGGACAAAGGCTCCCTCTGCGTGCGTGTTTGCGTACATGCGTGACGTGTAAGTGCAATGTGAGAGAGGTGTAGAGGAGGAGAGGAGGGGGGGAAGCTACGCCAAGAGGGTGGAGAGAGTTGTAGAATGAAACGTAAGAATGCATAATTAAGGCGAGGGGAGGGGTGGAAACATGCTTTTTCAATTATCAGGTGATGGGGAGACAAGGGCCAGCATGTAACAGCGTTCTGAGTGTGGCCCTCCCTCTACTCGCCCCTTCCTCTCGTGTCCTCTCTGTTCATCTCTCATCAGACACTTCTCCTCTATCTGAGAAATGGATCCCGTTGGTTTGGGGAGTTTGATGATTTCTTCTTAAGCTTTCTTACGTTGTTCACTGTTTCAGGACCTTGCCTGTATAGAGTTAAGCTACTTTAACATAAGAAAACAAAAATAAACACCCAAAGTGTATTGGTTATATACTATATATACTCACTAATACTAAGACACACAATAATAAGAGTACATTAATTAACCATGAATTAACATAAGTGAATAAGCAGTAATAAGGATGAACTAACAATTAAGTAATGATTAATTAACTGTTAACTAATTGTCTACGAATGGTTATCATGTTAACTAACATGTTTAGGGTTTACTCTAACCCGCTACCACTTAGCCCTCTGCTAATGCAAAATAAAAATGTGTATTCCTGCATTAACTAACGTTAATCGCTGTTCCCTTGTTGTAAAGTGTTGCCAGTGCATTTTGTTAATCGCACTAATAAAACATCAAAGATAGGAGAGGACCTGAACCCCTTCGAGACGCTTTAAAACCCTAATGAATTGTAACTTGTTTTAACCAGAATAATAATAATAATAATACTAATACTAATAATAAGGTAGATCTTATTTAGTTTATAGGCCGTGTTGATACGTGGCCTTAGTTGACATTATCCCACAGCTATGTAACACGTCTCGCTGCATTATGCATAAACTCAAACGAACGTCACTCTCATTTCCAACCACTAACACGTGCTGCTTGTGTGACACACACAAACAAACTCACACACGCACACGCACACGCATGCACACACACATACACATAAACACACTTACACGCACGCACGCACGCACACGTAGTCACTCACACATGCACACAGTGGTTTCCGTGGCCTCATGAAATTTGCAATTGTTGGCCTCTCCATTATTCACCAGCTACAATACACTTTGTTCAGTGTTCTGATTGCTGCTGGAATGCCTGCATATATATAAATAATGCCATGGGATTATTGGACAAGCACTAAAACCACAGCAACTTTTTTAAAATACAATTTGAAGAAATGCAGGGTTGACTGAACAACGATATTAAAATCACACTGCAAAAGAAAAAAAAAAATACCAGGAGAAATCGATTGCCTATTGAGTTCTCACAGGTGAAGGCGTGCAGTACCTGTGTTGTAGTGCTTGGTGCAATATCTCAGATCGGATTCGTCCTTGAGGAGAAACTGTGGCAGGGTTAGCCCATCAGCCACTTGGACTGGTCCGTTCTCCTGCCACTCAAAGATCAGGTCATTCATGGTGTAGCCAACTAGAGAGAGAGGAGGACACAGAAACAGAATGGTGGCCATCACTCATCACATCCCATGAATCCTTCTCTTACCGTTCACTTCCATCGGTCCCACAGAGGATTCCTCAGGACTGGGTGTTTTAGGTGGTGGTGAAGACATCCCATCTACCATCATGTGAGAACGTGAAACCTTTCTCACTTCCGGCGACAGGACGGTTCGATTGCTATGTTTGAAATGGTCCCCCCCCGACACATGGTATGGCCTAATCAATGGGCCGTGATTGGTCCACCTGTGACTAATTAGGTGGCCTATTTAAGGGGTGTCGCATTGTTTGTTTGGGGGGGGGGGGGTAAGGAAGAGGTGGCTTGACGTGAGGCCACTACTTACATCCTCCTGTTAGGCTGAATGATGAGCTAGAAAATTGCCAACAGCTTTTCTTTTATTCTTTGCAAATGTTGATTTGTATTTTTGGAACCATTGATTTATTTATTTATTGTTCGGTTTGTTTTTGGGAAGTGAATAAAACTTCTCTTTTTGGAATTGCCCTCGTCTCACTCTCCAAACCAGTCGACCGCATTCCGAGGTGGCGTGAGCCCAGAGGTTCATGTCCACACGTCACTTCTTATTGTTCTGTGGAGGAGACACGGCAGCGGAGGAGCCAGCGCTGTCTCCTAACGTCCACCTAGCCGTTGAAAGCGCACCCTGCCTTTGGTCTAACAGGTCAGCGCCCCCCCCCCTTCACCTCTCCTCCCGGGTCTCCTAACGTCTACCTAGCCGTTGAAAGCGCACCCTGCCTTTGGTCTAACAGGTCAGCGCCCCCCCCCCTTCACCTTTCCAGACTCACTTTACAACAGACTACGGAAATCAGCAGATGAAAATAACCTCCACTCTGTGACGTAACACCGATATATGTGACGGCGCGGTCGGGTCTCATTCATGCGGGCTGGCGGCCATGCAGTGAGGCGCAATAAAACGCCAAATTAAAACAGCTAATGATTCGTCCCAAGCCTGATCCTCCAACGCCGGTCTCCACAACAGCCCTGGGGCCGTGCTGTGCCGTGAGTCACGAGACCACCGCTATGCTTTAACAAGCTCCCAAACAGAAGCAAACGGAGGACTGGGATTATTTGAACAGATGGGAAGGAGCTAAAATAGCATCAACCAACACATCCAATCAAGGCATGAGATGTAAAAGGCACACAGACTTATGAGTTGTAGAAAGGTCAGTTAGAGAGGGTGGGGAGGCTGTTGTCTGGTTGATCTTACACATAATACAGTCTGACTGTGGGGCCATTCCAAATAGATAACTTGTTCCCTCGCTAATGAATTCTCTGATGAACACTTTAGTTCACTACTTTGGAAACAAGTCAATAGTGGGAATTAGGATCCTAATTATGAGCTGGAAATCCATCGAAGTGCACTGGTAGCCAAAACAAGACGGCCCTGTGATGACAATTAAAAACGCTATGCATCATGGGACATAGGGTTAGTGGAAATAACGGCATATCACTAGAATGTTCTTTCACGGTGCGCTATGGGTATTCAGTTATATACAACATACGGTATGTGACTGTGATTTGAGTATAGGCTACACATGAACCTCCTAAGACGGCGCAATTTGATTGGTTCGCTATCTCGCTATCTATATCTACACACACTATATGAACTATATATAGGAACCAGATTTGTACACTCACATTATGGACAGCGTTACAAAATAGTGAAGAAAATTTCTAACCGAGGAATCGTAAATGGTAAGCACTCGTTTCTATAAATATCTTTACTGTAACGACAGCGATATATATTGTTTCTCTTTTCTCTGACAAATGCACTTATTGTTAGTTGCTTTGGTCTGTTAAATGCCCTAAATTTAAATATAAAATGCCCAAAATAGGGCACTATATAGGACTATTACTGTTACTGTTATTACTGTCACTGCCCTCCAGCTCAGTAACACCAATACAACACAAACAAACTAAATAAATCACTTTATATATAGTGTAAATATATATACTGTATATACAATATTTAGACAGATAATGTTATGTGAAAATATCTGTGCATACATGTGTAAGTGTGTGTTTGCGAGTGTGTGTGTGCGTGTGTGTGTGTGTGTGTGTGTGTTTGCGAGAGAGTGTGAGTGTGTGTGTGTGTGTGTGTGTGTGTGTGTGTGTGTGTGTGTGTGTGTGTGTGTGTGTGTGTGTGTGTGTGTGTGTGTGTGTGTGTGTGTGTGTGTGTGTGTGTGTGTGTGTGCGAGCCAGTGTTGTGCATGAACTAGTTCAAAAGAACTAGTTCATTGAACAAGTTAATTTTTCTATGAACTTTGAACTTGAACTTGAACTAGTTCAGATTTTGTGACATTCTGATTTGATGCTTAGGTCCAGATGACATGTTTATTAATTAATATCCACAACAATCTGAGATTGTAGTGATGGGCAGCAGGTAATGGAGAGGATTAATTTTAAAAGATAAGCACAGAATACTCACTCCAACAGTTTTTCTTTGGTTTCTAAAAAAACTGTTAATGAACTGAACATGAACTAGTTCAAAACTGAATTGGTGAACTATGAACGTGAATTTATTAATTTTCTTTTGTATGAACTGAACTTTGAACTAGTTCAAGTGTGAACTTGCACAACACTGGTGCGAGCCAGTGTGTGTGTGCGTGTAGGCATGCATGTCTAGTGTCTGTGTGTATTTATCCATTCACTTACAGCTCTCCAGTTGCATAATGCACGTCTGGACGTCCATCGGGAAGTTCTTCAAATCCATGGGGCACGACAGGGTCAGTGTGAGCCTGACGGAGAGGACGACAAAGATACGGCAGGGCATTGGAAAAGACACCAAGGACAGAAGCTCGGTAAACAGAAAGAAGACATGTGTGATAACAGCCTTCTTATTCTAGGAACTAGCAATATATTAATATTTAATTCTACCAAAAAGTATGACCTCCTTCCTATTGTAATGTACTCTACCTGTCGGGGGTCTCTATCTAGTAGCTAGAGTAACATTAATATCATCCACTGTGCCAAAACTGGTCGTCGTACCCGTCTTGTTTTAAACATTGTTTGGCCACTCTGCGTTGACTCAGTATGAACACTATGTGTTCAGTATCAGTATAACTGTGTGTCAACTGTCTGGTATATTGGCTACAAGCCACCATTAACACCCACCACCTCCGCCGCTCCGCCGTACCTACTGGTTGATATACCGTCCACCAACCTCCAGCTCTGCTACACTAGGGCTGTCGTGTCACAAGAACCGATACTTCGGTACCAAGTCGATACCAAAATTCTAAAAACGTGACGGTACTCGTTTTTCTTAGTACCGTAGGTACCGAGGATGCAATTCCTCCGGACGTCACGTGGGCAGCATATAGTAGCCTATATACACCTACACGGGAACATGGAAGACGGCAACTG
The DNA here is from genome assembly GCF_964030765.1 of Micromesistius poutassou. Classification (NCBI taxonomy): domain Eukaryota; kingdom Metazoa; phylum Chordata; class Actinopteri; order Gadiformes; family Gadidae; genus Micromesistius; species Micromesistius poutassou. The sequence continues at coordinate 22,574,818 of NC_140273.1, read as the reverse complement.
CAGCTGCAGCGAGTGCGACGGCTCCGCCTCGACTCGTCGATAAAAAGAATAGCAAGAGTCGCGTCTGGAAGTACTTTGCGTTTGGAACGCTGCGCCGCGCGGCTGTTTCAGACGGGACCCGTTTCAGTGTTGCGCTTCTAAACACGCATGGTACGACTGCGTTCGGCATCACTTACTTGATGTTGTTTTGATTGAAGACCGGCAGGTTGTAGTGGGTGCGGCGGTGAATGTGTGCGTGCGCGTGTGCGTGTGTTGCGAGCGTATGCAATTTCAAAGTAACAAACCAACTCAAAGCGGTGCATGCATCCAAAACTATTCGTTCAAAACAAAATAAACAAATCAAAAACAGCGTTGCTTATTCGCTTCAAATACTTTTTCTTTTCAAAACGTGGTAATTAATACAGCGCGGTACCGAACGGTTGAAAACAATGTTGGCGTCTCCTGTGGCTGCCTTGCGCACCTGCGTTATATTACTTAATATTAGGTTGGAAGTTATGTTTAAAACCCCACCATGCACGCAAGTGTAAACGCGAGCCGCATAGCTGCATGACTGCCTGCTTTCAGCACGTATTTTTTTATTTATTTTTTATTACTTGAACGCTACATGCCACTGTTCTTTTTTTGTATTGTTAATAGTGGTTTATTTTTATTCATTACTTGCAGGCTACATGCCAGTGCCACTGTTTTTTGTAATGTTTAAATGTTTTTAATAAATGAGTGTATGTTGAAGTACATGGGATTTATTGTTTTGTTTTTGACCGTGGTATCGAATTGGGTATCGAGAATCACTGGTATTGGTATCGACTACTAAATTTCTGGTATCGTGACATCCCTGTGTACTAGTACTACCAGCTCAGCTACACTGTGTACTACTACTACCAGCTCAGCTACACTGTGTACTACTACCACCAGCTCTGCTACACTGTGTACTACTACTACCAGCTCTGCTACACTGTGTACTACTACTACCAGCTCAGCTACACTGTGTACTACTACTACCAGCTCTGCTACACTGTGTACTAGTACTACCAGCTCAGCTACACTGTGTACTAGTACTACCAGCTCTGCTACACTGTGTACTAGTACTACCAGCTCTGCTACACTGTGTACTACTACTACCAGCTCTGCTACACTGTGTACTACTACTACCAGCTCTGCTACACTGTGTACTAATACTACCAGCTCTGCTACACTGTGTACTAGTACTACCAGCTCTGCTACACTGTGTACTAGTACTACCAGCTCTGCTACACTGTGTACTACTACCATCAGCTCTGCTACACTGTGTACTAGTACTACCAGCTCTGCTACACTGTGTACTACTACTACCAGCTCTGCTACACTGTGTACTACTACCATCAGCTCTGCTACACTGTGTACTAGTACTACCAGCTCTGCTCTCTGCACTGCACTGGTCCCCACAGGACAGCCCAATGCTAAAAAGATTGACATGAAGAGCCCCTTTACAGCTGGCTTTTTAATGCGTTTTAGCGATATCCGATTCCCCAAAATGAATGTTAATGTCATGAGTGAAGGGGGTCAAAGCGTTAGCTCCGGAGGTAGAGCGGGTCGGCTGGTAACCACAAGGTCGCTGGTTCGATCCCCGGCTCCTCCTCCTCCTAGCTGAGTGTCGCGGTGTCCCTGAGCGAGACGTCACCCTCACCCTGACTGCTCCTGACCCGCTGGCTGTCGCCCTGCGTGGTCGACTCCGCCGTCGGTGGGTGAATGTGTGCATGAATGGGTGAATGTCAGACAACACTGTAAAGTGCTTTGGATAAAAGCGCTATATAAATGAGGACCATTTACCATTATGAACAGACATGTTTTAACTAACTGCAACTACAATTTCCGCTTATTTCCATGATGCATTAGAAATGGTTGAAGTCATTAATGTGCGGGGGAAGTATGCAGCATCTCATTTTAATCTTTGTATGATTTCAACAGCTTCAGACGTCTCTCAACCAACTGGGTAAAACACTGACACAGAAATAATGGCAGCGCCACTTCCCAACACACTTTAAACTCTTAAGTTACTTAAGTAGTAATGTCTTTTCTAATATTCATTGCCAAGTCAAGTCTATTGTCTTGTATTGTTCTATTGATTACTGTATTTGCATGCATCGTTTTTGAAGTTGCATGTTTCTGATATTCAGTAAATTCCTTTACTGATTTGACTAAATTAACTGCTATGTATTGCTAATTTATGCAGGAAATGTAGTTTTTTTATATTTCCCTAAAATGTGAGCCTTGAAAGTAATGATGTCATCGGAAGAGATCCTGTTACATACAAGCTGAGCCTACGGCAAACCCAACAACACGTTGCAGGAGAACACTCGCAGCGCAGACATTATTCAACGGCACACGACGCCCGCCCCCCTTTTACCTAATCGAGTAAAGAACGTTGCCATTCTTAAATATCCTGAGAAGTTTGTTATCCGTGGTGACTTCATGAAAATGGGCCCCCTTCTCGTTGGCGAAGAAGAGGTCAGGCTTCCAGATGGAGTCCAGCATGGAGGGGTCCAGGTCCAGGGAGTCGTCCGGGTACTCGGTGAAGGCCAGCCGCGGGTCGTTCCACTGCTGCCTCAGGAAGATGTTCACGCGGTAGTCCTGGAGGGAGAGACCGTCAGAGCGTCGCCCTATTGATACCAGAGGCACATGAAGTGAACCAGTGGGCTCTGAGAGCCCAATGAAGGGACTGACAGTCATAAATAGCTGAATGGTGTTTATGCATTACATTTACATTTTACATTTAGAGCGTTTAGCAGACGCTTTTATCCAAAGCGACTTACAATAAGTACATTTGTCACAAGAAGAGAAACAATATATCGCCGTCGGTACAGTAAAGACGTTCATAGAACCAAGTAAGTACTGACAATCTCCAGGCTGACCCCATTCCCCGTGTACAGCAGTGATAGCTAGCTACTGCAGATGCTACAGAACTAAGTACATGCTACACAACATGCATGCACAACACAATTAAGTACATGCTACACAACATGCATGCACAACACAATTAAGTACATGCTACACAACATGCATGCACAACACAATTAAGTACATGCTACACAATTAAGTACAATGAATCAATAAAACCTGCATTAATTGCGTTATGCAATTTGATGATATTTCTAGGTGGAAATGTATGTTTTTTTTAATTTTTATTCCTATTTCCATCCATAGATTGCGTTTTGTGAGTAACATTTGTCTTGCATTATAATAATTTAAAACCCCTTTGTGCTTCCTTTGTGTGCAGTACATGTGTGTGTGTCCGTGTACCTGTGTAACGACCCTGTGTTCCTGCCTCTACACGTCATTTTATCTAAGTGTTCACACATTGTCTTTAGTTGGAGGATTCTCTGAATTTTTGTTTTGGAACTGTTTTGTAAATAAATAAGAAAACATGCACTCAGACATATTTACGAGCACGCCCGATTGTTCAGTGGAGCATCACTAGCATTGCATATAATATAAGGTCAGTGGCTTCCGGAAGCTTTGCAAATGTTGTAACCCTGGGGTTTTAAAAGCTGGTGGTATTCTGTCAAGACCCACAGAGGCTCATCACTCTGGAACACGGCCCGTTCAAGTTCACATTTCACCACACATTTGTGCAGGATTGTATGCATGACAGTTTCTGCTGGGAGTCTGTTGGCACTGGCCTATTTTTAGGCAGTTCGGTTTAGAAAGTAGAAGTAAAGAAATACATAAATACATCCTTTTAGTGACAGGTGTTGGTGTTACAGTACGAGAAGAAACCTTTTGTTTTTGCATCAGAAAATAGGCTTTCTTATCTCTCTCTCTCTCTCCTTCTGTCTTTATTTGGGAGTAAAGATGAAGCCAAGATGACAATCTCTGTCCATTGATTTGGTTTTTGAAGACGGCTACCTTTTAAAACTCATCCCGTGAGGAGTTTGGCACAAGGCTCTGTTTTGTTGTGAGGGGCTGTGTTCGGTAATACCCCCCTCTGTGCTAAATGCCTCGGCGTACTCTGCACACCAGTTCACATGAACACACGCAGAGAACCACAGGCCTGGCTACCAGCACAGCTCTGTCTCCCAGCACTGCTGACATGACCTAACTGCACTCTCTCTCAAAGTAAGCAAGCAAACGAAATGCATTTGTATAGCACCTTCCATAGAAAACAAGTCACAGAGCGCTTCATGGGCCAAACAAATACAGGACATAAAACACATTAGCTAATAAAAACGTAACGTAATATTACACACTGTTCAATAAAAGCCTGGAAGAGGTGTCTTGGAAGGCTTTCTTAAAGTGTCCACAGAGCCCTGGAGGTCCTTGGAACTGTAACTAGGTTCTGTGATCCAGGTCTGGGGGACAAAACCACCATCTCCCTCTCCCCTGACCTCACTGAGACAAACGAGTCAGAATGAAACCATTGTGTCTCTGTCTCTGCCTTTACGTCAACCCAAATTCAGACAACGGCAATATGGCACTTTGGTCGTTGTTATTAGACATTTTGCAAAGTACGTTCAAACTGAACATGGATTCCAAAAAGACGCGAGCGCTCTACACCCGGGGGAGGGTGCACTCAGGCTCAATGTTCTTGTGAGAACATTTCTTGTGTTCTCGTGTCATTTTGACAAATGATCTCAGGGCGGGATGCTCTTGAAGAACAGAGGAGACGGTTCTCATGTTCTGAGGACTAGCCCGGGTGTGTGTGTCGGGGGCGAGGGTGAGGCTGATGTGGCTGGACGGGGCGTGACCCTCTCTGAGTTGCACTGCTGAGTCCATGTTGGTGCGTGGAAGAAGCCGCCGGCGGTACGCAAGGAACCCCCCCCGCAGTCCGGGGCGGTGTCGCCTGTGAGAGGAGCTCACAGCGGGGGGGGGGGGGGGGGGGGGAGGGAGATGAACAGCCAGATGGTGCAGAGGAGAGGCCCGGTGTAAGCCCTGCCACGTGACACACGGCTCACACAGACCCCCCTCTCCCTCTGCTCCACCCACCTTCCCTCTATCGGTCTGCATCATCGCTCTGTCGTTTGGATTCCACGTTCCGCCTTCACTAACACTTGATATAGCGTCCGATTGTCTATTTCTCCTTTCAGGTAACATATACTAATAGCTATGTGTATTTTGGTCAATAATACACAAATCTGAATTCACTATGCAGTCTTCTTAAATGCAATTATGTAATTATATGAATCATTTAAAGGACAACAAGCTAATATTTAACCAGGTATTCTATGTCATTTCCGCCGGGTTTGTTAATCAAAACAATGACAAGAGAACGTAGTTAGTTACCGTACATATTTAAGTGTCTCCCACTGAGTTCAGTTCTGCTTGTGGTGCTACTGGTTGGGGAGGAGGTTTAAAGGGGAAATGAAGCAATGAGGACTGTGACCATTTTTTGGTTGCTTTTTCACTTTTGGAAATACATGGATTTTCATTAAACCTGAAATTCAAGTAGTTTCACTGGAAAATGACATGTTGACAACGACTTTCGCCACTAGGGCGCGGCCATGTTTTAAAAACGCAGGCGCTACGTCATCAGAATGGTCGGCGTTTGTTTGTGCTTGCTCGCTGACTGTCAAATAAACATGGCAGATCTTCGAAAAAGAACAGGGGGGGTCATTTTGTATCGCCCCTGGCTGTCCAAACGAATATTATCGGGTAAAAGAGAGCGGTAAATTAGTTCATTTTCATGTTATTCCAGTCAACAAGCATAAACTGCTCCGGAGATGGTTAGCTGCATTGAAACGCCTCAGCCCCCCCAATGGGACCAGGGCGGAGAGTCTGTAGCGACCGCTTTATAGAGTCTGATTACGTCCAAGAGGGAGATTTTGCTGAAGATGGGAGATTTGTTCGCCGATCCACCAATCGCCTGAAGCCAGATGCTGTGCCAACAGTTTTTAATTCTAGTGGCTGCAGTTATAATATATAATATATATAATATATAATAGCTATAGTGCTGGAGACACGGACAGACCTGTCAAACCGGACCCGGGCGCTGCTCTTATGCGCAGAGACAGAGCGCAGAAACGCGCTCGCCAGGCAGAGGAACGAGAGGTAGCTTCTACTACTGTAAGAGAAATGGTCAATTTGTGATTGTCCTGCCAAGTGGGTATGCGCCAAGTCAACATTTCGAGATTATGCTACGTGTCACGATTATCCAAATCCCCAAGCCCCCCCCCCCCCCCCCCCAGAACAATCCCGATCGTCCAACAATCCCGATCGCCCCCCCCCCCCCCCCCCCCCACCCCCCCCATCCCCCCCCCCCCCCAGTCAACAATCCCAATCCCCCCCCCGTCAACAATCCCGACCTGCTATAAGGTATGATGCATTACAAGATTCTACAGAATCTCACTCCGGCAAAAACCCAAAAGTGGCAGCCCTGGAAACGTCTGTTACCGAAGTGTATTGCAATCTCCATAATACTGGTTTTTGCGTTGGCTTTGTTCTGCTGTGTGTAGTCCACATGTTTGCAAAACAGAGAAATGAGTGCACTCACTGTTTGAAGATGGTCTTGTTTGCAGACTAGCTCGCTCCATGCTCTTGATCATTTCTAATCCATCGCCAAAATAATCCATTGTTTACGGAAATAATCCATTTGCAAACACCGTCTGTGGCACTATTTTCGCATATTCACGTGCACACCCAAATGGCACGACAATTATCATGAAATGAACGAACTGTAAGGCGGCGTGGTAGCCCAGCTGTGAGGCTGACCGCCGCTACGTAAACAACACAGGACGTTTGTACCAACCATTCTGGTGACGTCATCACGTTCTGAACACAAAGGTGGCGGCGCACAGGCGGAAAACATTAGAACTAATGCAACTTGTTTGTGCTTTATTCTGAATAACGGGTCATATTTCCGACTTTATTTGTATTTATGGTCAATTTAAATATTTAACTAGTGCTATACGGCATTTCAGAATGTTAGTAAACAATCGCCGTAAGGACACTTCCGGGGGGGCAGAACGCGAGCGGCTACCACTGACCAGAAGCCATCCAGCCGGCTGTAAACACAGTCACATAGTCACAATATATATATATATATATTAATGAGACGTCCCGTAGCACCCCGAAGAGGTGAAAATCATTAATTCAAGCCATTGACTCTGTTTTCTCGATGGTGGAAGGCTTTGTTTACTAGTGGTGCCATCGGAGAACGCATCGGCTTTTGCCACCCGGAGGAACACAGTGTGACGTCATGGTGAATTGTCGTATTGACATCTAGTTTTATTTGACTGCCTCATTTCCACTTTAAGGTGTTATTTACAAATACATCGGATATTCAGCCGCTTCACACTCTGATACCGCGTGTGAGAGACTGGATCACCAGGACGGGTCCTGTGGTCTACGGTGTCCTGCTGGGGACAGAGGACCAGGACGGGTCCTGAGGTCTACGGTGTCCTGCTGGGGACAGAGGACCAGGACGGGTCCTGAGGTCTACGGTGTCCTGCTGAGGACAGACGACCAGGACGGGTCCTGTGGTCTACGGTGTCCTGCCCAGGACAGAGGACCAGGACGGGTCCTGAGGTGGTCTACGGTGTCCTGCCCAGGAGAGTGTTGGATGGCAGCCCTCCTCTAAAAGCCATCAGTCGGTGACATTTTCTACACAACAGGAACATGACAAAGTTCCCTTCCCTAAAGAATGACCTGACTAAAGAGGAACGAACAGGAGACGTCTCAGGTTTCTAAACGTTCCTAATGGATTAAATTGCTCTCCAGAAGTGTGTCTCCCCAACAGCAAAGTGAAGGTAGAGACCTGCGTTGCCAATGGAGCTCTAATGTGTGGGTGTAACACACATATACTGTATTTAACACAGGGAAAACTGACCTGACACAGACTGTATATAATACAGATTTAACTGACTCCATTGTGTATATTGGTGGAAACTATCTCAGACTTTGTCCACACCAAAATCACCCGAGTGTTTGTTGAGATTTAGACATTCAGACATTAGTGTATTCAGTCTTTTTGTACGTCTCTGGGATCCCTAACGCTGATTTGTTAACTCTAAATTGATACAGTGATTTAATCAGCCAGCCGTTCCTCTGCAGGGGGGAAAAAAAACCAACAACAATCCTTCATCCCACGCATGAGGGGGCTCTGATTCAGAGTGTGGTGCACGGGGAGGAGGGGCAGCTCCCAGATGGGCCCTGGTTAGCGTGTGGGTGAGAGGAGAGAGAGAGTGAATCAATGTGTAACGCAGCTGTACAATGAAATAAGAGCTGACCCATTTAAAAAAAAAAAAAAGGGAAGCCATGCCGATGGCGTGTGGGGTCGTACGGCACAAGCCACTTGTCAAAGTCGCACATTAGAGCAAGCTAGATCGATATTGTACGTTCATATGATGAATAGGATCGCTACTGGATTAAGTCAGGCGCCAAAGGGCATATGTTGACATCGACCAAATGCAACAGACCATTCGTTACCTGTAGTCGGTTTTAGATATCTGAATGTGGAAATGTTACATATACCTATGTCCATTTTCTAGTGTTTATTTGACGCACTGCTACCAGAAGGTCAGCACTGCCTTCAGAGCCCTTTGTTTTGGACATAGGCCCCTCTGGCTGTCTCGTTTGGTAGCTAAAGTTGCTAAACAAAATTGGAGCATGATCATACACATTGTGTATGACGTATTAAACAGGCATTCAGCCCCGACCACACAATCACTCGGCAAGCAGAGGTGTCATGATGCAGATATATATCTTCAGGAAGAATATTAGGAAATAAATATATTGTACAAACAAAGTCAAATGTGTTATTGACCAGCTTTCTGGAGGTAAACAAGGTCAATTAAAACACGGTCAATTCCATGTACAATCAGCCTTAACAAATGCTTATTTGAGCTGTGACTGTTACGTACCATTGTAGTCTCAGCAATTGAACCAAAGCTGTTAATGAAAATGTTACAGGACACGTTGACCGCTGGACCTGTGACAGAGCGAGCAGAGAAGGGACAGAGATTTAAAAGGCAAATCAGGATACTTTTTTTTTTTTTTTTAATTAAAAAAATCACCCATGGTATAATCACAATAAAAAAAAAAAATAAAAAAAAAATAATCTCTGCCCTTGCTTAATATTCATGAAATGATTTCTCTTGCATTCCACATTTCAGAGGGGCATCACAGACGTCCGATTTGAACTATTTCAGCTCATGTGGATCAGTGGGCGTCCATACTGTAGACAACCAGCCACAGTGTCGTTGAAAGTGGTGGTGGGGGGGAAAATAGAAAAATAATCTCTAGTACCAAAACAGAAACGAACATTCGTAGACCTCAGTATAATCATCTCTGACATAATACCTTTACTAGACCTTCAGTCATGCATAGAGTCAAGCAGAGAGAGACAGCCCAAACAACAACAGTAACTTCAATTGTACCAGTTACAGAAGTACCTTTAAAGTTTGGTCTTATCCTGGCATCATATCCAGATGTCCTGCCCATGAGTTTGTCCAAGAAGTCTGAGGGGGACATGGGGACGGGCCGACCCCTGGCTCCGTGGTCCAGCTCCTTGCAGTGATTTCCACTGAAATAGACGATTGACGGAAACAAAGTGAGCAAAGATGACCATCCAGGATCACTGAGAACTATTTAGTGAGTGGCGTTAGTTAGTCGTTAGTTAGTAGTATTAGTTCAAACGACAGGTGTATCTACTAGGTACTAGTGTTTCACGTAGGATCCCGTTCCAGATGTTGATGTTCATACATAATAAGTTCTGCTGGAAGTGGACTGTGGTGACAGGGGAGTCATTGTGTAACGCTCTTAAGAAATCTTACACTCGATGGCGTTCTTGAATGTCATTGTTGGTACGCAAAGCACAGATGTAGGAACGAGGCGCTGGTGCCAAGTTCTGAAGTCCTGTGCTTCAAGTAATGACATTCAAGAACGCCACCGAGTGTAAGATTGTGATTCAATAACACAAACCATCTTCATTATCAACAATATTGTATAATATGTTCATATTGTGGGTTAATTTGCCCTCAAATGCAAGCTTTCTGCCCGGGTTCATCTCCATCAGAAAATAGTTCCTATGGTAACGATAGCCGCCTCTCGGTCAGTTGAACGTTGTTATGGAAACTAGTAGCGATACTTTCTGTAATTAGGCGCGCTCTTTTTGTCCGTTCTTTCACCGGGCGTTTAAACACGCTCGAGAACGGGAATTGACCAATCGGAGTGCTTGCTTAAACTTGCGTGTTATTGAATAGAACTCGCAGTATGCTCGGTAGAATTCCAGTACCAAGCAAGTTAAAAAAAAAAGATGTTTGTATGAACAGCAACAAGAAATGCATTATTTCTTGTTGGTAGCGACAATCAACCAGATCATTTGATGCTGATGCGCTCGTCTTATGCATCCACTCAGTGACATTCAGTGACTCAGATCAGGGTCTACACTCTACAACGGAGGCGCCCGCCTAAACAGCACAAGCCACACAAAGTGTTTCTGTTTTATTTTATACAAACGTATAAAATAATCTAAACTTCATTCACTCTCTGTGTGTAGACCAGGCTGCAGGGTGACAGCCTGACAGCCTGCATGGAAACAAGCATAAATGGTCCACCTGTAAGAGAGTGCACCTGCACCCTCCACCCCCACCCTGCACCTCCACCCTCCACCCTGCACCCCCACCCTCCACCCTCCACCCTGCACCCCCACCCTCCAGCCTGCACCCCCACCCTCCAGCCTGCACCCCCACCCTCCACCTCCACCCTCACCCTCCACTCCCACCCTCCACCCCCACCCTGCACCCCCACCCTCCACCCCCACCCTGCACCCTCCACCCACCCACAGACCATAATGATCACACACAGACCATGTTGCTTCAGATTAGAATTTGTATCCCTCTGTCATCTCTCTGTTACTATGTTGTGTGTGTGCAAACACACACACACACACACACACACACACACACACACAGTTGGAGAGAGCGCTAAAAGGTTCCTTGGCCCTTAACTCGAGAGCACAGATGTCTTAGATCAACAGCTACTAAGCTGCTTAGCCCGCACTAGTGCTCCCACTCTACACTTCCGTCTGCCTCGCTCTCTTTCTTACCGTTCTAGCGTACGGCTCCACCTCTTCCTCAGCTTTCCCAAACTTTGCTCTCTGCTCCTCAACCCCTTTAGCCTCAGGCCTCGACCCGTTGTGTTGCCTCAACGGGTTCAGGAGAAGAGAAGGGCGGTGGACAGTGTATGAACAGCGTATACGAGACCAGAGACGACGACAACGACGGGGACGGTTCTCTTCAACAGCTCTTGTTCGCATCTGATCATGTTTGCTACCCCTGTAGGACGGCAACGGAAACAACACGCTCAACGGTTACCTGATTCCAGCTTTATGTACTCTGTCAGAAATGTTCATTTACTTCAGGGTTCTTCAACCTGGGCCCTACATTCAGATCGTTTGGGGTCTAGTCCGGGATCCACGCCGGCTACGAGACGGCCCGCTGATCCACCGGACGGACGTCCCAGCCACCCGCCAGCAGGAGCATTTAGGAGATATATAATTAATAACTGTGAGTGCTGTGTAAGTGGACTAGTGCATACAGTACATGTTGATCATTTAACATTTAACATTTAATCTTCCAACCAAAGTCACCTGAGGCTCCAGACTCGGTTGGACACAAACAAACGGGATCGGCCCTTTTAGAGGACAGCTCACCGACTGGCGCCGCACTGCAGCCCGTTGTCAGAGTTATGGCTGCAGCCGTCTCGCCCAATACTGGACACATTTCAATCATGGATTGCGTCGCATTAGTCCCTTCAACACAGAAATATTGCAAAATAGGGACAACGTTGAAAAATGTATGTCCTTTAAAGGAGACCAGAATACTGAACGTCATGTCCCTCCATGTCAGAGCAGACTGCTGGACAACAAGAGCTTTGTCTCTTTTGATTGGCTCATTGAAACTTAGAAAAATAAGATTGAAGACCGTTAAGAATAAGGTAGTGAAGGGAGAGAGATCAACCACAAACAATAAGCGGCCCATTTTGGTGCCGCTTTACCAAAGTGTTGCGTTCCAAACTATCGATCGAGTTATCTAAATCAAAAGGCGCTGGATTGGTTCTCCTACGACCTCTCCAACGGAAGCATTGCTGTAGATTTCGGGGAGTCTCTCCATCTGCCCCTGTAGTGTGGGGACCCACAGGGGTCTGTCACAGTCACATCTTATTTTCTCTATACATGCCCTACACTTCCCCTCGGCCACATCAGAATACATTTTGGGCCAATCTCTTGTCACCGCTACACGGACAACATCTTGTCTTTTAGCGTCCAACTGTAACAAACTCACCAACCTGTTTATCTTAGAAAAAACTGTTGTATAGTTAGGACTCAATTCTGTTAGCCTAGAAATCTAGACGCCCCCCCTAGAGGCAGCACGTTTAACTGCTGTGGGTCTGGCTCGTCAGGCCAGAGTTCCAGAGGAATACTCTGTTCTTAGCCTGGTTCATCTGATTGAGATGTTTACTACTCTGTTCTTAGCCTGGTTCATCTGATTGCGATGTTTACTACTCTGTTCTTAGCCTGGTTCATCTGATTGCGATGTTTACTACTCTGTTCTTAGCCTGGTTCATCTGATTGAGATGTTTACTACTCTGTTCTTAGCCTGGTTCATCTGATTGAGATGTTTACTACTCTGTTCTTAGCCTGGTTCATCTGATTGCGATGTTTACTACTCTGTTCTTAGCCTGGTTCATCTGATTGAGATGTTTACTACTCTGTTCTTAGCCTGGTTCATCTGATTGAGATGTTTACTACTCTGTTCTTAGCCTGGTTCATCTGATTGCGATGTTTACTACTCTGTTCTTAGCCTGGTTCATCTGATTGCGATGTTTACTACTCTGTTCTCAGCCTGGTTCATCTGATTGCGATGTTTACCTCAGAAAGGTTGTGAATATACAACTATTGTACAATCTTTTTTACTTCATGTTAAAAGAAAAGAAAAGACAGTGACAGTGTGTTTCCATAACATTTTCCACCTTTTCGGTTACTATATTTTTTGTTGTACATTTTGTGCCCACACTACAATCTCATCACGCGTTGAGTCATTCAGTGCACAGTCCCTGTCGTTTGGAAAACAATAATGTATCCAGACATGTACTACTATTACAAATACTATTACAAATGTTTCTTCTTTGTTCTACTTCATGAATGACAGAATGATGGACAGTGTTCTGGATTGAACCTGGCAATGGACATAATGATGTCTGCGGAGTCCTCTAGGTGTGTTTGACATTACAGGGTGGGAGACCCTAAGCGCTGTAATGTGTACGAGGTTGAACGTTGCCTTCAGCAAGCACAATGGATTTTAACACGCGAACACAAACTCAAAACCGCTTCACTTAATGTCAACATCATTTTTAAATCAGCGTGTCACAAACGCACCCACACACCTCACGTGGAGGTACTACCAAAGGCGTTGTGGTTTGTTGGTTTGACATGGTTGAGATGCATGAAAACAAAAGCAGTTCCAACATGTTTGCTCACGTACGTTGTGTTTGTCCAGCATGTTTCTCTGTCCAGTAAGAGGGTTATTGTTCTGTTGTTGCTGTAGCATTGCCAAGCACTGATTGGCCACTTCAATCTGAACGTGAGAAGGGACCAGAGCGACCCACTGTCATCTGTCAGAGAGTGGTGAATAGAACTGAAGGGTAGTGGTGGCTCGTTCGCGAACGAATCAGTTCGAACGAACGACTCTTTAACAATGAACGAACCGACCTGATTCCCCGTTTCAGTTCATCTCGTTCGTATCGTTCGTTCTCCGAGACTCGACTCCCAGCTCCACCCACTAGTCGCTGACTCGCGAGTCGCTGTTCGTTCACTGACTGTGTTTAGCGGTGAAGACTCGAGGACTGAGACGTCACGAGAGCCAGCCGGGGAATAACATCCCGATTCTAACATGAAGCGCTCCTCAGCTAAAAGGAACTTAGTTAATGTTGTGTTGATTGATGACCATTTGCACCATTGCACAATCGTGATTCGTTTGAGAACGAGAACTAGGGAGGAGCCGAGTCTGACCGACTCGGTGACTGAGAATCATGATTCACCACTACCGGAAACGCGACTGAACGAACGAACAAACAAACAAACGAACGGACGACTCTTCTTGGTGAACTGACCGACGCGAACTGATTCATTCAAACGAATCATGAAATCCACCACTACTGAAGGGGACCATAACCTCACTGAAGTGTCACCACGCCACACTCCCAGTGGACATCTGGCTATGGTAAACGGAGGGGTTTGTTTACAAGGCATTATCATAGTGAAAGGCAGACAATCATAAACATGTCCAGGCAACAGTAACGTTAATCTCAGGAGCCCGGTTGTGCACTCTGCAGGAGGATGATCAATCAAGCCAGCTTAAAATGCTTTGAGGGATGCGTGGAGACGTGGTAGAAAGATGTAGTGAGCATGTGCCAATTTAATGTGACAGCTCCCAGGTGTTCAGGTTAGTGGTTTTAGCGTTTTTGCCACAGTCACTTTCAATATTAAATAATAATATTATAAGTTACTATGCAACAAATAGCTGGAATAAACTCCCTGAGAATTTAAAACTTGCCCCAACTCTGACAGCTTTTAAAACAAGACTGAAGACTTCTATGTTTGCTTTGGCTTTCTGCTAAATCTTAAATCTACAATGCTTTTTTAACTTTGCCTTTATTTTCTATCTATTTTTTATTTTATTACTAACTTTGCCTATTTTTACCAGAGAGACCCCAGAGAGTCCCGACGTGGGTAAGGACCAAGTTCCTTTAGGTCGGGTCGGAGTCCCGACGTGGGTAAGGACCAAGTTCCTTTAGGTCGGGTCAGAGTCCGTGGGTATCAGAGACTGTTGATCTTAAATACATTGCACTTTCTAAAATTCTTTTTTTTTTTTTTTTACTTTGCCTTTATTTTACTTTTTTACTCATCTATTATTTTCTTTTATTGTATGACATTGTTTATATGTGAAGCACTTTGAGTCTGCCTTGTGTATGAAAAGTGCTATATAAATAAAGTTGCCTTGCCTTGCCTATAAATATTAATTTAAAAAAAGGCTGCAATGGTTGCTCTCTAAAAGCAGACGTGCACTGCATCGATATGTGCCCGACTTTTTGGTACTGTGTGTGTGTGTGCATGTATTGTGAATTCTGATAAATCACCAGTATAACCAAATACTAACCAAGAGGCTCCTTAAATCGTCCAGTGAAATGTGAGAGTCAAAGAAGGACCTTGTTTTTTAATCTGAATAACAATAATAATAATTAATTGCAATGATGATGACGATGATAATAATAATAGAGCATGGTAAATACTACTATGTTGGGAAACGCAGCCTTTATTTCTGGAAGCGCTACATTGGAACTCGTCATAGTTTGCAGAACGCGTTCTAATAGGCCGGCCACATAGTGTGTGTGAGCGAGTCCTCGTGTGTCACGCTAGAGGCCAGTAGGGCAGGACGCGTTGTGCCGTGCAGGGTAAGCCCCTCACTGTTTACCTCAAAGATCAAACATAATAATCCTCCTGGAACCAACGAGGTGAACAAACGCACGACAGCGGGAAGCCGCGCTGGGCCGCCGGCCGCCCGCGGTCAGGACGCCGTGCCGTGCGGACTCTGGGATTGCGGATTGTGACTTTCTCGACAACTCGTCATAGATTTGAAAAAGCATTTTCTTTATGAGCTGTTTAAATACTTTTAAATGTGTGTGTGTGTGTGTGTGTGTGTGTGTCTGTGTTTGTGTGTGGTTGTGTTAGTTTACTATTTATACTTTACCAATAATAACATTCAAACATAATAACACATGAATGAATTAATGAGTAGCATAACAATATAGATGTGTGTTTTGATGTTTGCTAAATGGAGATAGGGATGAGTGAATGTTGCAGGTCAATGTTCCCAACATAAACATTGACTAACATGAACATAAAATGCCAACATTACGTCAGATGTCCACCTTAAAACCACTCTCACCTCTTATGTTTCTCCGGGTAGGGGTGCAATTAATTATCAACTCACTGTTCTTAAACAACCATTTGGAAATGTGACAAAATACTCAAAGGGTACTTTTGGATTAAATAAGATAAAACAGCTCATATATTCTTGTTCATGTGTTTTTCTCATATCACTGTCCCTGTATTCTCTGTACACCAGTGATGTCCATTTTTATCGTCCGTAAATCATTGGCAATATATTGCTAATTTAAACCGTGAAGTATTTCTCCTTTATTATTTTCATCACCACTGCATGCGTGTAGAAATCAGTGGATGATCAAAAACATGTAGGAAGCGTCCATGCCCAGGCCTCCTGTCTGTAAGTAGCGATGTGTCTTTTAAGCTTAACCCTGAGATGTTTTTTGTTGAAGTTGCATGATGATAAATACTCCCACTATGTAAGCCTTTGGCGAGAGCTTTGGGCTCTATTCACAAATGGAAACTTCCATTGAAGTGTGAAGAGCTTACTTACACAAAGCTTTACTAGAGAAGGATGGGATGAAAATTTGCTGGATTATATCAAAGATTAAGCAAATCTTCTTCAAGGGTCAGAGATGAATTCTGAATTTGAATTCAACAGGCGCTTCCGTCTAAACTCAAATGTATTTCTCTCTCTGTTTTCGTTTCCTTCTTTTCTGTCTCCCATCAAGAAGAGCTTCTGAAACCAGCAGTGTGTTATTGAGACACTTATGTCATGATGTTTTTTGCAGTCCTTTTCCTCATTCAATGTAATAATAATTTCATATGAACGTCAACAAAGCCATTCTGTGTCCGTTAAGACGCGTTACGCGGGGTAACATCCTAGGTCTGTGATGCCGTTCTTTTCGTGATTAAGGGCCTTTCAGTGCGTGTCCTTCAACTACAACGACTGACGAAGGGACCACCAGCCACAAGGTGTGTGTGGATTGTGTGTGTGTGTGTGTGTGTGTGTGTGTGTGTGTGTGTGTGTGTGTGTGTGTGTGTGTGTGTGTGCAGTGTGTGTGCAGTGTTTCCCCTAGATTTTTGTTGTAGCAGTGGTGCTGTGAGTTGGTAACCTAGCAACGCTAGGGGGGTCCGGGGGCATAAATGGTTACTTCTGGTGAGATTTTTTGGGGAGAAATTTACAGATTGAGCTTCCAAATATGACATAAGAACCAACAGAGTCAAGGTATCTGCTGAGACCAGATCATTGTGACAATGGGCCTTGAACTTGGCAGAAACTAAGTTCATATTTTATGTTCATTTTCAGCTATTTCTTTGATATTTATCATAAGCCTTAGAAAAAAATAGATGAAAAAAAAAAATTTTTTTGATTTTTTTTTTTTTTGCTGTGGCGCTGACAATCCGAATCTGAATGCATATAGGGGAAACACTGGTGTGTGTGTGTGTGTGTGTGTGTGTGTGTGTGTGTGTGTGTGTGTGTGTGTGTGTGTGTGTGTGTGTGTGTGTGTGGTTACCATGAGGATAACCATAACGCCTCATGGTGAATCTCATGGTGTTTATGAGAATAAACAGGTGGTTCAACTTACACCTAAACTAGGAAGTACTTTTCGTTTCCTGGGCGATTGACAGCACAGTAACTGCACGTCTGCATGCGTGTCAGCCTATGTATGACTGTATGCATGATGTACCTAAATATGTCCATACCGAATTGCATAATTGTGGATTTCAAATTTATTTACAGTCAAAGTTTTTTGATCGTCTAGATTTGCACAAAGAGCATGATCCAATGTGTGTTTGTTTTATATTGTTATTCAGATTATCATTTGGATTAGGCTATTCTACACACACACACACACACACACGCACGCACACACACACGCACACACACACACACACACACGCACACACACGCACACACTTGACCCAGCCTACCTCGGCAGCAGGGCTAATGAGCAGCACAGCATGATGCCGGCGGCTGGCAGCTCCCTCCTCATCTTTGAGTTGAGCGGACCCTCCCGTCCGGCTCGGGACTCCGGGACTAGCCGCCGTGAAAGCACCGCCGCTCCTGGGCTCCGGCTGCGGCTGGATCCGAGTCACCAGTCCCTCGGCGGCACCGCACAGCGGAGCAGCCAGCTCAGAGACATGAGATCAGGGACAGGGGGGAGGCTTTTAATCCACGCGGAACGGGGGAAAAAAACAACAACTAAAAACTAGAAGATCCTCACAGAAGTTAAGAGTCGCCGTGTTGACCCATCACAAAGTGACAGCGAACCGAGCGCCACACTACGATGACTTATTCGTGAGAAGACATCGGAACGACGCTGGAAACAGTCGGAGGAGGACGCGCACCGCGCGGCAGCAGTTGGAGAGCAGACTCTGCTCCGCGCGCTCTGGACTCTGGAATACCGGGGCGGAAGACCCCGCCCCCACTGGACCGACTTGAGTGACAGGCGGCTCAACTAATGTCATACATCTCCGGACCCAGCCATGGTTGAATAGTTAAACCTATAGGTGAAAAGACGAGTCAGTCTCTCTCCGTCTCTCTATGTCGCTCTCTCTCTTTTGTGTGTGTGCGTGTGTGTGTGTGTGTGTGTGTGTCTCTGTGTGAGTGTGTGTGTCTCTCTCTCTCTCTCTCTCTCTCTCTCTCTCTCTCTCTCTCTCTCTCTCTCTCTCTCTCTCTCTCTCTCTCCTAACATGTACAGCCTTCATCGTTCTTCCGCACAGCAGTCTAGTGACGACAGTCGATTTGACAGTTTGTGTGAAGTGTCTGACTTTTTGCCTTTAACATCAGATCACATCATCATCATGAGACTGAGCTTATCAGCTTTATTTTTTATTTTACATAGCCTACAAATACATTGTGCGTAGGGATGAGGTATTCTTTGTACGAGAGACATTTAAATGCATATTTCTATAATATGTGTGTGTAAGCTATAGACCAGGGGATTGAGCTCTCGTACTGTACACACTGTTGAATGCTCTTTCACCCCCTCCCCTCCAGTGGAGGGGAGGTGCAAATCAAACCCACAACAACAACAACTGTGTGTGCCATTCACCTTCTGTCCGTCAAAGTGCGGAAAGTTCCCTCTCAACAGGACCTCACCTCGGCCATGACTCCAGACTGAACGTCTTTCCCACATCCAGCCGACAGGAACACCCCCCCCCCCCCCCACAACCAAACTCCCCGCTCCAGCTGTCCCTCCCTAAGCAGCGCTTTGAAAAACTCAAAGAAATCAACTAGTTATCCACGACCCCAAACAGCCCCAGACATCACAATAACCTCATAATACACTCTGCACCACATGTGTGTGCATTCTGTTGTGATGAATGAAAACATCTGTATCCACCTCCGCCCTACCTTCCCCTGCTGGCTGCTGGCTCTTTAAACACTAACAACCACCGACATGGGAGGTGAGCACTCTGACCACTGAGCTAACAGCCCAGAGGCTCCTAACTCAGCGGCTAGAAGCGTTCTTGAGGCTAGGGGGGGGTGTGAGGATTTACAAACGTACCACCGCCAGCTAGCCCAGGCCGGTTGACGTCCGTTACACACGATCACACTCAACCCCTTCAAACCACCTTCACCGCCCGCCCCTTCACGCTCCATTCAGGGATACGTACTTCTTGCATTCTCACAGATTCACTTTCCATCAGTCCAGCCCGTTCCCCTGGTATACCGCTTTTAACCCCCATCGTATATTTGTTTTACCTCATCTTCATTCTCCATGCAATCTGTATCCCACACTGCATGAAATATGCAGTTCTTTCTGAGGAATCCTCATACATGGTATTTCACTCGCTTCAGGCCTCCTTTGATGCATCTCGGTTCGTATCATGTTTTTAAGTCATGTTTGATCTTTGCCCATCGCGCTCACATTGTAGAGACCTTGGGTAACGACCTCGTCCTCGCGTCCAGCACCTCGCTGTAGCTCTCAGGTATCCCAACCGTCACCGTCTGCTTCTAACCCGTGTTCCAGCCTTGATCACCTACCCCCCCCCCCCCCCCCCCCCACCGCATCAAAGCACCTCCTCACAAAGACCTTCCATCCAAAGGGCCGCGTTCCCAGCATCAAGTTTGAAACCACCCTCTCGCCTCTTCCACCCAGTGTTGGAAAGAGTTGTGTCCGCACAATTTCACCCCTTTCCTTCCCAAATAAAGTCGCACACAATTTTTGATTAAAGCGTTCGTCAACAAGCCTGACATCTCAGTTACACTCGTCAGGTGCACAACTGAAAATGATACAGCGAGAGTGAATCCTCCTGTCTTCAGAGGAGACCAGGACAGAGGAGACCAGGCTATAGCCTGGAACAAGTACCAACGTTTTAAGAGACAACTTGAGGCAAATGGGAAGTTGTTGTTGTTGTTGTTGATTATTATTTTCCTAATTGTTTGTTGTTAATTGAGACTGCAAGGAAATGGATGAGACAGAGGTATACAGGCTCAGGTAAGTGGTGCACAGACTGCAAACAAATGAGGAAGACGAATTTCGAACAGTAAATAATTATCTGTTGAGCTGAAACCATACTTAAAGGGGTAGTTCGGAATTTTGGACATCGGACCTCATTTCCAGGTGAGCCAGTGTGTTATTTATCACTGGAGACCGTTTTCAACACGTTTCCTTCAGTCCTTCTAGTTGCAGAAAGTACACACACAGTAGCAAGAACATTGAGGGCGAAGGTGAGAGAGAGCGAGTCATTTACCATTCGAGCATCAGGAGGAGGTGGACATATGTTTTACCAATTGTTTGTGATTGATTGTGAAGAAATTGTGGAAGAAAAGGGCCAACTAATAAAGTCGGCAAAATATGAAAAGAACAGTAAAGTGTTTTAAAATAATAACTCACTGGTTTTGCCTAGGGATAAATGTGTGTTTTCAATGAATTATCAAGCTCCTTAGAAGGCTGCAATTCAACAGAATTTTTATTTTTTTTTTATAATAGAGGGTGATTTTAACTGCACCATTTGTGATTTGTGCAGAAATCACGTTGAACCACATCTACAGTCAAGGGTAATTTCAAAGCATATTGTTGAGACCTGTGATCTGGAGCATGTGTGGCGTTCTAAACACACAAGACGTAATCCTGGTCTCATTGAGACAAGTACCTTTCCCTAGTGAGGCTGGACAGATTTTATTGTTATCGACATCACACCCTGCCTCCATCATAGAGTCATGTCTCATGTCACCAGTAGGCGTTTCAGATCACTTGTGTTAATTAGCACCGTTTTTATAAATGAGGTCAAACCTAAAAGTGCATGGACGTGTCAATCAATGTGAATCAATGTCTTTGCGTTGAGTAGTCACTCATCTGAGACGATCATCTGTTAAGGCAAGGCAAGGCAACTTTATTTATAATGCACTTTTCATACACAAGGCAGACTCAAAGTGCTTCACATATAAACATTGTCATACAATAAAAGTAAAAAAAAAGTAAAATAGATAGAAAATAAAGGCAAAGTTTTAAAAAAAAGCATTTTAGAAAGTGCAATGTATTTAAGATCAACAGTCTCTGATACCCACAGACTCTAACCGACCTTAAGGAACTTGGTCCTTACCCACGTCGGGACTCCGACCTAAAGGAACTTGGTCCTTACCCACGTCGGGACTCCGACCTAAAGGAACTTGGTCCTTACCCACGTCGGGACTCCGACCCGACCTAAAGGAACTTGGTCCTTACCCACGTCGGGACTCCGACCCGACCTAAAGGAACTTGGTCCTTTCTCTGGGACTCCAACCCATATTCTAGGACTCTAACCCAGTCTCTCTGGTATCAGATCATGTATCTCTCTGGCAAAAATAGAAAATAAAGGCAAAGTTAGTAATAAGATAAAAAAATTGATCGAAAATAAAGGCAAAGTTAAAAAAGCATTGTAGATTTAAGATTTAGCAGAAAGCTAAAGCAAACATAAAAGTCTTCAGTCTTGTTTTAAAAGCTGTCAGAGTTAAGTGTTATTTTATGTAACAATGTTCTTCCAGATCAGATTTAAGTGACCCAGGGGTGACGTTTATTCTTCTTTAAGGACAAGGCTGACGTGTTTTCTTCTTTGCTTCCTCCGAAAAATCCATACCAAAGGTTGATTTGATAAATACATTTTGTGTAACAGGATAATCTGGAACAATGAACTCCACCGTCAGATATTTCTTCAGGTTGGAGATTGCGTGGACAGTCGCCTACTAGAATAATAGACGACCAGCTTAAATCTGTAAATGACTTAAGTGAGAATTCAACTTGGTCAGGGGTAGCTATACTAGCCCGGGTTGTTTGGTGAGCCCTTCTAAGCCCACGACACACAGCAACACTCCAGCCTCAAAGAGAGACAAACGAAGACCACACATGAGGTACCATTAAAGAGTAGCCTGTCGATGTAGCACCTATATACACAATATACACAATATACACAATCATCCTGCCGCAGACCCACATTTACCAAAAACCACACAAAGCACAACCATCTGCCTGATGATATGCTAACTAATGCAACAATTATACAGACCCCTGCCAGTCATGCTCCAGGAGTATTTTTACAACCTAGTGAGTTAAAAGAGTAGAATTTCCGGTATCCAAAAAACCCAGACTCTTTCACACATCACCGAACGCATAATCCCAGCATAATGTAACACAGCCACAGTATGCATCACGTAGTCGGCTGATAGCAACTCTGGTGGACAGGACGCTGCCCAGGGTCCAATGAAAGGCCAGGAATAATTGGATCAGCAAACCAGATTACACTTAACTCTGAGTTACTTTGGCAGGACCCTATAATCTAGGAGCGGTATTTATGAGGTGAGGCCTTGGAGAACTCAGCTTTGCTTTTAAACACATAATTCATAAGGAATATATATATCATTATTAACATATATCATTAAGGAATATATGTTGTTTACGTGCCAATTTTGGACAATGAGCAGGTGAAGGCAAATGATGTGTGTCTTTCAAATTAAATGCTTAATGAAGAGCAATTGTAAGTCTCTGGTTCTGAATACTCATTGGACAGATTAGCTTTTCGATGGCATGTTCACAAATTCCCAAAATGTAACTCTGAGCTGGTTCAGCTGATTCTCATCAGCTCAATCTCTCCACTTAGAGAGACATGAGACGGCGGTTCGGTACATTTTGAAACGGAGACAAGGGGCTGCCCTTTCACGTCCCTCCTCGCCAAAGTGCTGGGCGTGAATTAGACATTAGGTTCAGGGTATTGCACGGTAAAATATGTATCACTCCCTGTCAACTGACTCCTCAAATCAAACCAGGGAAGCTTTTTAAACATCCTGTCCTACGCGGTTCAGAACAGCTTCTCAAGAGCATTTTTTTCAGACGCATTAGGCGCTTGGGAAATACGATCATTGTGGCACGGTGCACGCTACCCGCCAGCTGTAGGGCGTCTTAGGTCGGGCTCGTCCCAACCACACGCTGGTGCTGCGGAGAACGGTTTAGTGTGCGGCTGGTTAAAATGACGCGTAGCCTGGTGTTCCACGTTGCCATAGCAACCTCTTCCAGGGTGTGTGTGTGTGTGTGTGTGTGTGTGTGTGGCGATGGATGGTTTAACCTGCACAGGTGTGCAGCCCCACCCACCCACCAGCCGTCCTCCACACACACTCCCTCGATCCCTCAACACCAAACTGAGGTGAACCCCCCCCCCCCCCCTCTAGCCAAAAGACCAACTGGACTGTACAACAGGGTGATCACCAGTGTTGTGCAAGTTCACACGTCACATGAACTAGTTCAAAGTTCAGTTCATACAAAAGAAAATGAATACATTCACGTTCATAGTTCACCAGTTTAGTTTTGAACTAGTTCATGTTCAGTTCATTAACAGTTTTTTTTAGAAACCAAAGAAAAACTGTTGGAGTGAGTATTCTGTGCTTATCTTTTAAAATGAATCCTCTCCATCACCTGCTGCCCATCACTGCAATCTCAGATTGTTGTGGATATTATTTGTACACCTGTTTCATTCATCACAACTAAGGCAGTAACTCTATTTAATAAACATGTGGAGTTCTTCAGCTTTTTCTCTCTTTGTTCTGAAAAATTAGCCTTAAAGCAAGTGCATGCAATTCATTTTAGAAGCTCATGTTGTCATATTGACACTCTCTCTACATCCTGACAGCCGTCAGCAGATGAAGTGCTCTGGAGCGTTTCCAGTGGGCCTGCCTCTGGTTGCGCCAGGCTAATGTCTGACCAATCAGGCGATCTCTGGCCTGGTTCAGGTAATCCATCCGTCCCTGTCAATCACATTCACACACGCTGCTGTTCCCGTAGCTCCAGCCCGGGTGAGGAAGTACAACTCCTCTTCATGGCTTGGTCCTTAACGCAGGGAGGGCGCAGAGAGGGATGGAAATCTTCTGAGGTTGTGACGTTTAATAAAATTAGGAGCCCCAGTGGTGCACTCGGCTAAGGTACATACTATATATTAGGTACAGTCGTAGAGACCAAGGATCAAATCCGGCCGGGGTCATTTACTGCATGTCTTCTCCTCTGTCTTCCACACTTTTCTCTCTATAATAAATAAAAAATCTTCTCTTTTTACAACTGTCACGTCTTCCCTAGCACCTTCAAGAGAAAATCATGCTATATAAACCATACATTTAACACATGAACATCCCGTTAAATGTGTGCACACCGTCCCTACCAGGAGCCCGCTGTGTCTGTGCAGAGGGGAGCAGGATCAATGCAGAGCAGGATCTCATTTGGACCGTTCTGTTATTCACGGTGAGATGTTGAGCCTTCCTCGCATGTTCTCTCACACACACACACACACACACACACACACACACACACACACACACACACACACACACACACACACATTTATTGTTTCTGCTCCACTTTGTTGTGTGCGTCCATCTATTTTCAGCCCGGACTCTTTCTTGTGTCACGCCCGCATGAGAGACCTTTGGGCCGTGTGCATGTGAAGCTCCCCTGGGCAGCGCCGGCCGAACGGAGCCACGGCTGCACACGCCGCGCTCCACATCACAGAGGTAATTAGAGACGAGTCGCTGTTGTGCGTCCAGGAAAAAAATAAACTGGCAGAAGGAAGGAAAGAAACGCTGACAGACAATAATTCATTTACATTTACGTTGTTCGCTTATGGTCAACGTCACACAACGTTTTCTCTATCTCTTTACACGTCCACAGGATGGTTTTCTAGTCTTGGACTAAAACAACGTTAGTCGGCGGTGATAGATGTGATCTCTCCATCCCGTTGTTCTTCAAAAAGAAGAGGAAGAAGATGGCTTTTTCACTTTTTTCGTGTGTGTGTGTGTGTGTGTGTGTGTGTGTGTGTGTGTGTGTGTGTGTGTGTGTGTGTGTGTGTGTGTGTGTGTGTGTGTGTGTGTGTGTGTGTGTGTGTGTGTGTGTGATACATTACCAATGATAGCAGTCGATAGGCAGAGTAAAACAAGCCTAATCCATTTGACGTGCAAATTTTTCTCACCCAACAGTAGAAAGGGTGAGCTGCAATGAGGATACAGTGACTTTGTACCGCATTCGCCAATTCCATGTGACAGAACAGCCCCCTGTGATGAGGGAGGGCACCAGGCCTCGTGCCTTGTGGGTCCGTGGGTGGAGAACCTTTTCCCTTCCTGCTCTAAACCTCATGCCACATACCAGGCAGACACTGATCCAGGGGGGGCTGTGTGTGGGTGATGGCTGCTTGAAGCAGCCTCACCTGAGTCACCTGGTCAGGCTCCCAGGTCCTTCCTCCAGCAATGTTCCCGTCTCTGCTTGTGTTCTTGCGTTTCCTGTGTCGTTGCCAGTCACAGCGTCAAGTTCCCTTTCAAAAGTCTGCAATCAGCCAAGTGCGCTCCAGATGCCCGGATGTCACCGTGCTCCTGAAACATTAGCTGCGTCTCAATTCAGGGGCTGCATCCTTCGAAGGACGCGTTTGAAGACCGCTTACGTCACAGCGGCGCGTCAAGTGCGGTCCCATTTCGAAGGCTCCTTCGAATGCGGCCGAGATATGCAGCCTTCGTTCCCCGGATTTGAAGGACCCACCGGGTGGATCCTTCACGGCCCGACGTATCCCAACATTCATTGCTCGTTGGATTTTTTTTTCAGAAATGGCGCGGAGAGAGCGGAAGCGGCAGCTGCAGCGAATACATATTTAATGACTAAACTATCTAAAACCATTTTTTTTAATATAAAAGTAAGGTTGGGACCATTTTAAATATGTAACTTTATTGTCAAAGTTCAATGACATTAACGCTAGCCATATAACGTTAAACTAATTAACGTTAAGCCAACGTCCTCTCTTCCTCTTCACCCGCCGGCTCCGGCGGTGAATCTTCGGAATCTTCGGTCTACGAAGGTCACCCCTTCACAGAGTCCACCCCACCACACAGAGTCCACCCCACCACACAGAGTCCACCCCACCACGCAGAGTCCACCCCACCACACAGAGTCCACCCCACCACACAGAGTCCACCCCACCCACCACAGAGTCCACCCCACCCACCACAGAGTCCACCCCACCACACAGAGTCCACCCCACCACACAGAGTCCACCCCATCACACAGAGTCCACCCCACCACAGTCCACCCCACCACACAGCGTCCATCCCATCACACAGAGTCCACCCCACCACACAGAGTCCACCCCACCACAGAGTCCATCCCACCACACAGAGTCCACCCCACCACACAGTCCATCCCACCACACAGAGTCCACCCCACCACACAGAGTCCACCCCACCACAGAGTCCATCCCACCACACAGAGTCCACCCCACCACACAGCGTCCACCCCACCACACAGTCCATCCCACCACACAGAGTCCACCCCACCACACAGAGTCCACCCCACCACACAGCGTCCATCCCATCACAGAGTCCACCCCACCACACGGAGTCCACCCCACCCCACCACCGTCCCCTCACAAAGCCCCTGACCAATCCGTCCACGCATCGAGGCTGAGCTTTCTGCTGTCGCTTGAGTTGGTGTCATCTGTATCTACTGATTGTAATCTGTATCTACTGATTGTAATCTGTATCTACTGATTGTCATCTGTATCTATTGATTGTCATCTGTATCTATTGATTGTAATCTGTATCTACTGATTGTCATCTGTATCTACTGATTGTCATCTGTATCTATTGATTGTCATCTGTATCTATTGATTGTAATCTGTATCTACTGATTGTAATCTGTATCTATTGATTGTCATCTGTATCTATTGATTGTAATCTGTATATATTGATTGTAATCTGTATCTATTGATTGTAATCTGTATCTACTGATTGTAATCTGTGTAACCCTTGTCCCATGTAGTTAAATAATAAATCTAGAGTGGTTAATACAATAAGACTGGGCCTGGGCTTGTTGTAGGAAACTACAACTTTGATTCATATGTTACTGTTAGATAATTTTAATAAATGACCACCACAACTGTATTTTAAATGTAAAAGTATTCATTCACATGTTTATTCACAAAATGAAATACTAGTTGAATGTATTTTAGGAAAAGAAACAAATAAAATCAGATGCACGGGATTCTCCAATTTACAACAACGCAAACTCAATGTACCACACACAATCAAATTAACAACACACTTTAAATGAGGCTAACCCGTTGCAGGCCTGTTATTTGAAGCTTGTGTGCGGTGGGGCCTAAAAACTGTACTGGCCGCTTCACTCAGCGTTGAGCTCAAAATAAAAGCACGTGCATGTGTAGGTCAGTACTCACGACATCCAGGGGGTAATTAGTAGGGGCACAAAGGGATCGGGGGGGGGTGATATTCTCACCAAGATAATGGCGATGGCGATGGCGAAGTCACAAGGAAGAAAACACAGAAACAGCAGGGCCATCTGCTGGAAACCCCTCTCTCTCTCCAACGTCCAGCTCCTTTAAGCATATTATCCGATCAGCCACAATATCAAACACTATTTCATATCGGACTAGCATTAGCTTTGCGTTAACTTAAGTCACAATACAGAACTACGATATGCGGGCACATGGCACAGAATGCTACCGCTGACTAGCACGTCGCTAACCGCGTTACACATCCAGTACTCTTCGTTACTATAACAGTTAGATATAAAACGGGGGGCCTAAATCAAGCGATCTGATTGGTTCCCAACCGTTGTATATTGAGCGTATACACACAGCTATGACGCCCGTTCAGTTTACAGAGTTCAGTATCACTCCGCGCCTAACTCTATGTATATATAAAAGCGATAGCGTAGTTCACTGAAGCCTAAAAAACATGTTGATTGCTGGAGAGGGTGGAAATGTTGTAAAGCAATAGGCACACGGTCGGCTATTTAGCCTACTATCGAGTTCGAGTGAACTCGACAGTAGGCTAAATTGCCGGCGAACCGAGCTACCGTCTGTAGCCTAGCCTTCTCTCTGAAGGACGCTGCAGTGTGTTGCATAGCAACCGCCGTACACTTTGCCGGCAGCCGGGAGGGACTACTTTTTTGTATTCGTTAAAAAAAATGCTTTTCCGACTTTCTAGCTTTTTCAAAATTGAGGGTGTCTATGACTTTCATTTCGCCATATTTACTACATTTACTACATTTTTTTTTTATCCCCCCTTAACTGTGGTATAATGAGCGTATACCACAGCCTGTCCTGATCTATTGCTTAAATATAGCACAATGGAGGCATACACATCGTGTTCACCTTTTGCAGGTCACAAAGAAGTTTAAATCAGAACCACGAGTAGTCGACCTCACGATAAAAACTTAACTGCTCCCCACACTACGATGCCTCCTCTCGGCTCTCAGGTCAGGTTTCTTTCTCTACATGTGCTCACTGCTCCCCACACTAACCTGCTGCACTAGTCCCGCCCGTTACACGCTGAGGCTTTATTCGGATTGGCTTGTGAGGTCTTAATACAACCAAAGACACAACAGAAATTAAATGATTTACGTGTGACAGGTAACAGGTTAGGTTAAACATAAACACGGCTTCTTCCTCTCTTTTATGTCCTGAATTCACAAATATTTTACAGACTTGATAAACTTAAAGACCTTTATATATTAATTTATCTTTTAACTGTAAATAGTCTTATTAAACGTATTATATTTATGCTTTTAACTCGCACACATTTTAACCCATTTTATTATTATGAACTCTATTTATTTATGAACATTTAACACAGCATTTTATTATACTGTTAATTATTTTTTATGCTCTGTAACTTATGGTTTTTGTACAGGGCTCTACACATAATTACAAGTCAATTACAGATTTTTGTTGACCATCAAACAGAGTAAATAAATCCCTGCATTTTAGGAATGTATGCACTCCTGCTGTTGTACAATGCTTTGGATTAAAACATCCACGAAATGGCATGTATATTCACCATCTGTGTTGTTTCTTTACAAAAGTATAGACACAAATATAATATAACGTCGCAGAGAGAGAAACTAATGCATTATGCTGCCCAAACCAATTAAATTTGATATTCCTCAATAATTAACATAAATAAATACATTTTGGAGCTCGCTTTTGTTTATGTGTTTGCATCTGCTTAAAGCTTTGTCAGAAAGAAATGAATAAGGAATGACTTTGAAACATCTCTCTATATGTACCCAGGAGCAACGCACACGGCCATTACTATAGCAGGAAGTAAACCTCACTCATGCATATTTATTTATTTATTTATTTTCGTTTATTTGACAGGGACAATGCACGATATATAATTGAGCCCGATTATAGCCACAAGGCTAATTTACTTCTGTTGTCCCTGGACAGGAGTTGATGTTATAAGACAAATTAAAGGCCAACATGTAATGAGTTGGGACAATGACCCCCACACACACATCACAGTGACATGTACACAGTAATACAACTGAGTAATGAGAAAAACATGAAATAAGATGAAAATAAACAGAGAGACAAAAAGCAATGACTAGAAATGTTCACAACGTTGGTTTGCTTTCAAATCATTTGTTACGGCCTAATTTAAAGGTGGTGAGTGTGGTGCTTTGTCTAATGCTAACAGGGATGCTATTCCACAACCCTGATGTTTTCACGGAGAAGGCGGTTTGGCCAAAGGCAGGACGCCTAAACACACTCGTGCAATCCCCCCTAGATGATGCTCTTGTGGTCCTTATGGCGGGTCTACAAAGGCTCACGAATTGCACATGGGGGCATGCACGTGCAAACACACTCTGACCACATTGTCTTCTCCAACACACACACAGTGAGTGTCTCATTATCTGCGCAGCAGTGTTGTTGGGTAATGGGTAAGCATCAGCCTCTTGAGTGAAGGTTCTCTTTACAATTCCTCCAAGTCTATGAAAACACATGCACTACCCAGCATGTCACGTACAGACTATATATATATATATATATATATATATATATATATACATATAGTTATGTGATATTCTATGACAACACATGCACTACCCAGCATGTCACGTACAGACTATATATATATATATATATATATATATATATATATACATATAGTTATGTGATATTCTATGACAACACATGCACTACCCAGCATGTCACGTACAGACTATATATATATATATATATATATATATATATACATATAGTTGTGATATTCTATGAAAACCCATGCACTACCCAGCATGCACTACCCAGCATGTCACGTACAGACTATATATAGCATGTCATGTACAGACTATATATATATATATATATATATATATATATATATATATATACATATAGTTATGTGATATTCTATGAAAACACATGCACTACCCAGCATGTCACGTACAGACATCGCATGCATAGTTCCACATCCTGCCCAACATTCCCCAGCCCTCGGTCAGGAGCAGCCCCTATGTGGGCTACAGCGAGAAGCCTCGCCATCAGCCACGCTCCTAATGAGGCTAGAGTCTTCTGAGAGTCTTCTGTGTTCGGCCTGGGGGGGGGGGGGGGGGGGGGGGTGAGGTGTCTGGGAGATGGACCAATCAGAGAGGACCAGAGAGCAGACCGCCGCACATAGGAGAGCACGCGAAACCACCACGTCCACACACGCAGACGCAGACAAAAGAAAAGGATCTGAAGATCTGAGGACGACAGAGGAACACTGATGGAGGACGACACGTTGTGAATCATCAGAACTCCACAGGCTGGGGGCCCTGCAGACACACGTACAGTAGGCAGCGTCCACACACACTGACACACACACACACACACACACACACACACACACACACACACACACACACACACACACACACACGTGCTTTTACATGCAGATTATACACACACACACACACACACACACACACACACATGCAGGCACACACACACATGCAGGCACACACACACACACACGCACACACACACACACACACACACACACACACACACATACACACATACATACATACACACACACACACACACACACACACATGCAGGCACACACACACACGCACACACACACACACACACACACACACACACACACACACACACACACACACACACACACACACACACACACACACATACACACACACACACACGTTTTGCAAAAAAAACCTTTTCATTTTAACGGAGGCTATAATAGATCCCCTGTGAAGGAGTTCAGGACGTGAACGGAGACGGACAAACACATGAGGACAAAGAAAGGGAATCGCTGAACAAAGACACAGACAGTGGAACCATGGAGGTAGAACCGAGGAGGTACTGCTGAGGTTCTCTAACAGGGAGGGGGGGGTACTGCTGTGGTTCTCTAACAGGGAGGGGGGGTACTGCTGTGGTTCTCTAACAGGGAGGGGGGTACTGCTGAGGTTCTCTAACAGGGAGGGGGGGTACTGCTGTGTTAAGGTTCTCTAACAGGGAGGGGGGGTACTGCTGTGGTTCTCTAACAGGGAGGGGGGGTACTGCTGTGTTAAGGTTCTCTAACAGGGAGGGGGGTACTGCTGTGTTAAGGTTCTCTAACAGGGAGGGGGGGTACTGCTGTGTTAAGGTTCTCTAACAGGGAGGGGGGGGTACTGCTGTGTTAAGGTTCTCTAACAGGGAGGGGGGGGTACTGGTGGACAGGGCCTTCCACCCTAACAGACAGCTCCAGTCCCCTCCACACAGACACTCAAGTTATGCCATCAAAAGAACCCCCGTTTGTCTCCGCCTTCCTAGAAAAGACATGCTCCACCCTCTGGCCCCCACCCTCTGGACTGGACACTGCTCCACCCTCTGGACTGGGCACTGTTCCACCCTCTGGCCCCCACCCTCTGGCCTGGCGTAGCTGTATCGTCTGCTCTCAGACCCCTCCGAGCGGCGCAGTACCGCCAGATGGAGATAAGCTCGCTTTACCCAAACAGACGCTCACAGTTCAGAGTTCATTAAGAGAGGGAGCCCGACTGAGGCTACCTGCCGTGGGTGAGGGGGAGCCGTGTACGGGGGGATGTGTGGAACTCCTAAAAGTGGAGTGGGAGCAGAAATGCACTGAATATGTTGTTTGTTTGTTGTTGCACTTAATGTTGGGCCGCTGATTCAGTTCCGTGCCATCTTTGAACGATGTGCCTCTTAATCGTGAAAGGTGCCCCTCCCTGTTGTAGTGTAACAACGTTCTTTCCTTGGTTCCCTATTTCACTGGTTCCTGCAGTCCGTATTCACCAGAGAGCCGACTCACGTGACATCTCATCACCGCCCACCGTCTCTCTCCGGCCATTTCTGTTATCCCGCCCCCTTTGTCCATTTCCTTCTCGCGTCCTGATTGGCTGACAAACCAATCCATCAGATGATGTCTTTTTTTTGTTGTTGTCGTTGCTCGTGTTAAAGAAGTGACCCACTATTTTTTTTTCTTTTATATATTCTTCTGTGAGAATGCACATGATATGAACATACAGCTCCATGTGTTCAACCCACTACACACAGGGTGATCACGGACACGTGAAGTCAGTGGAGACGTGATAACCATCTCTATCGCGGCGCGGTGCCAGAGGGGGGCGGGGGGGGGGGGGGGGGGGGGTACCGTGGAGTGGGACTCTGTTCAGACTGAAAAGATCTTATGAAAGGAAATCAAATAAATAAAGACATGGCCTGGAGAGTGGAGACGAAGCACGGTGGAAGTACGGCGAACATAAAAGCAGAGAGAGAGAGAGAGAGGGAGAGAGAGAGAGAGAGAGAGAGGGAGAGAGAGAGGGAGAGAGAGAGAGAGGGAGGGAGAGAGAAAGAGAGGGAGAGAGAGAGGGAGAGAGAGAGAGAGAGAGAGAGAGAGAGAGAGAGAGAGAGAGAGAGAGAGAGAGAGAGAGAGAGAGCGAGGGACGCGGGGACGGGGGGGGGGGGGGGGGGGGGGGGGAGATGTCACGGAGCACAGGTGGCAGCTGGAGGCCAGCGTGGAGGGAGTGGGTTTCAGAGGAAGGCACCGCGGCCGTTATCCGTCTGGTTGGCTTTAAAGGGACAGGGACGCTCGTCACGCATGGACGCACGCCGTCCGGCTGTAGGGAGGTCCTCTCTCCCCCCTCGCTGTCTCCCCCCTCGCTGTCTCCCCCCTCGCTGTCTCCCCCCTCGCTGTCTCCCCCGTCCTGCTGTAGTGAGGTCCTCCCCCCCTCTCTGTCTCCCCCGTCCTGCTGTAGTGAGGTCCTCTCTCCCCCCTCGCTGTCTCCCCCGTCCTGCTGTAGTGAGGTCCTCTCTCCCCCTCTCTGTCTCCCCCGTCCTGCTGTAGTGTGGTCTCCCCCCTCGCTGTCTCCCCCGTCCTGCTGTAGTGAGGTCTCCCCCCTCTCTGTCTCCCCCGTCCTGCTGTAGTGAGGGAGGTCTCCCCCCTCGCTGTCTCCCCCGTCCTGCTGTAGTGGGGTCTCCCCCCTCGCTGTCTCCCCCCTCGCTGTCTCCCCCCTCTCTGTCTCCCCCGTCCTGCTGTAGTGGGGTCTCCCCCTCTCTGTCTCCCCCGTCCTGCTGTAGTGTGGTCCTCTCTCCCCCCTCTCTGTCTCCCCCGTCCTGCTGTAGTGAGGTCCTCTCCCCCCTCTCTGTCTCCCCCGTCCTGCTGTAGTGGGGTCTCCCCCCTCGCTGTCTCCCCCGTCCTGCTGTAGTGTGGTCCTCTCCCCCCTCTCTGTCTCCCCCGTCCTGCTGTAGTGGGGTCTCCCCCTCGCTGTCTCCCCCCTCGCTGTCTCCCCCGTCCTGCTGTAGTGAGGTCCTCTCTCCCCCCTCGCTGTCTCCCCCGTCCTGCTGTAGTGTGGTTCTCCTCAGGGAGCTCCTCTCCCCCCTCGCTGTCTCGTTGTCATTCTATTAGTTTATTCTATTAGTTTATTCTATTAGTTTATTCTATTAGTTTATTCTATTATTCTATTTGTTTATTCTATTAGTTTATTCTATTAGTTTATTCTATTAGTTTATTCTATTAGTTTATTCTATTAGTTTATTCTATTATTCTATTTGTTTATTCTATTAGTTTATTCTATTAGTTTATTCTATTAGTTTATTCTATTAGTTTATTCTATTCTATCTTTGTCCTTTCAGTCCCCAGTAAAGGTGCAGTGTGTAGGATTTAGTGGCATCAAGCGGAACGGACATTGCAGAAATGTAATTTAATATTCCTAAATATGTTGTTTCTACAGTCGCCCAGAACGGTCTAATGGTCGACTTCACCTCCATTAACCTCTACACACTGCTCCTTTAAGTAGTGTTGCCACACAGTGTGTATACACACTCTATTAGGGTTGTTAAAACAAGCGGGATAACGCAATCTTATTTTAATTTGATGAATAAAAATTAACGCATTAACGCATTCTTTTTTTTGTTACTGTGATTTTGAAAGGTTTCGCCCACAGAATGTCAGCATTCATATCATAATTCATTTCAGTTTTTAGTTCAAATTACTTTACATTGAATTACACTTGCGGTAAGTGACTGCACGTTTACAATTCCCAAATCTGTGGTGTTCCGTAAGTTTCACGTTCAACCCACACTGAGTGAGTCAATGAAACTCCCTCAAGAAAAAAAACAACAACGATGATATATATAAACAGACATGGAAGGACTTAAAGGGCCCAGGCAAAAGGCCTCATGTGAACAAGAGACACAAACGCTCCAGATGTGGTCCAGTGCTCAGGGGAGACAGATGGTGGTTACTACACCGTTTGGAGGATGGAGACGGCAGACAAGTGCGTTCCCTCACGGCTCCACAGCCGTGAGCAGTGGTGTGCTCCAGTGGTCTCTGTGCCCTGGAAGAGTACGACCGGCCAAGGAGAAGTGTTGATCTTAATTGGCTGAATAAGGCTCTGAAGAGTGAGAACTACATTCTGCCAACCGCAGAGGACAACTTACACAGACTGGCAGGTGCCCGGCTACTACACAGAGACAGTGCCGAATGCATGACATTCATTGCTCCCAGTAGTAGGTCCTACTTTAACAGACAATCTGAACGTGGGCCTGAAATCATTCAACGTCAAAAGAGATTCCAATTTAATGGATGATATCCTCGTCACACCAGAGCATCTTCAAGTAAGGCTCCAGAAACTCAAGAACGCGGGTTTGGGGTTAAACCATGAGAACTGTTTCTTTCGTCATTGACCACTCATCTACCTCGGACATTGCGTTGATGAAGCACGTCATTTGGGCTTTTGTGACCTGAGAATAATGCTGGGAATGATCAACTAGCTAGGCAGGCATAAACCTGTGTGTGTTTACCAAACCTCTCAACCTCGACCTACTCAAACATGATGCCTCAGGGCTTTGAGTGCAGTGCATGAAGAAGCTTTCAAGAAGGTGAAACAGCTCAGCACAGAATCACCTGAACGAGAATTATATGATGTGAGTAAGCCCAGCGTGGTCGGTGCAGATGCTGGTAGTAACGGCTTTCATTAGTCATACAACAGAAACATGATGGTCAATTTAATTTTCTTTTGGTCCAGAACACCCACAGATACCGAACAGCACGATGCACAAACTGAGGACGTTTATGGCTGCAGTCCTGGCTTGTGAGAATCCTTCCAGATACCTCTCTAGGACTCCGTACCTCGCAGACAATCACAAGCCTCTCATTCCTCTGATGCATCTTAAAGTCCTTGATTCAATGCCAATGAGGTGTCAGAGACCACTGCCAGGTATGATGCACTAACAGCCCACATCTGAACATGCGCCAGTGAAAGAACTTGTTACGGCAGATCTCCGTATTAGTCCTCAAGCAGTTCATTTCCACTTGAATCAGGGAATTTTACACACGAGACGTTGGCAGACCGCTCAGTCTCCGCTGTTACGAGTCTGATAAAAAACTTGAGTCTCTTGATATATTTCCTCATAACACTACAACCTCTATGGTGCTGTATTAGTTTTATCTCCGGTCCCTATATGGGAGGATGTAAACAGGTCTAGCACACAACACACTGACCACCCTGTGCGTTGGTGTTTTCCCACAGTACACATTAGAGATCAGTGTGTCACTGCCAACACCATGAGCTTGAACCCCCACTTGGTGGGCTTGGTGGGCTTATGCTGCGTTCCAGGCAACCCGTAACAACCCGTATTTTTAAAACCTTCTACCTTCTAGCCCTGGAGCGGCAGTCAAACCCGTACCCCACTACCCGTGAACTGGTACCAGATCGATGTACTCCCAGTTAAGCTTTTGACGTCACACACACATAAACAACAATGGCGGCCTCTGTTGGTACTGTCTATAAAATCTAATAAATCGGTTGTTAGGACACGTTTTATGGTATGAACGTCCATATCAGTGGCATTTTTGTCACGCGCAACAGTGTTAAATGCACCTGCGAGAATGTTGTGATAGGCGGAGCGCCCCCCTGTAACATATACGACATATTCTTACACGTGAGATAACGTTTTTTTTATGAAAAACAGAGCCACTTTCTTGTCACAGCATACCCAGGCTTTGAGCGCAACACGCCCCGCTAACCCACTGGTCGAGGTTTGTAGTACAGCCCACAGAGTCGCAGAAGGGTTTGTGACTTGTGAGTCGACTCACAAGTCGTTCCAACCCGTAAGTTACGACTTAAAGTCACGACTCACGACTTAAAGTCGTGAGTCGTGACTTTAAGTCGTAACTTACGGGTTGAAAAGTGTCCCTGGAACGCAGCATTATTTTTGACGCATCGGGTCATACTAGGAGGCAAAAGTCACATGTTTGAATTTGTCGGTATTTCGTCATTGTTATGGTTTTTACTCCTGAATCGTCTTTCTTATGTATGTCCAGTGCCTTTGAGAAGAGAGCTATATGAATAAAATTGAATGAGATGATGACTAACCTGCCGTGGTCTGGAGTTATGGATTTCCCTACTTCCTGTGATGGTTTGCGTCCTCCTCTGGGTAACGTCATCTCATAGTCTGCAGATACACACGTTTTCTCCCCAAGTGATTTAATGACAAGAAATGACAAAGATACTGTATACCAGAAAATAGATATATATAGATAGATGATTTACAAGCCGTAAGAACGCTTACGTTCTTACGTCCTGTGGCAGTGTAGATAGTTTAAAGGAGCAGTAGGTACGCTTTAAGCGGTATTATTTGAGTTAGTGAGCGAAGTGCGTTGTGAAGACATCAGTTTCTTGCTGATGCCACTTGCCTCTGTGGGAAACGATCAATATTTTAGACTGCCTGGAAAACCAGACAAACCTCATGTTCAAATAAAGCTCATGTTTTATTTGCATTCATTTGGCGGATTGTCTGCCCCCCTCGTGTTCAGACAGATCTCCAGACGACCTGACCAGGGTCAGGCCTAACCAGATGACCAAGATGTGCTGCTGATGTCTGGAGAATCCGCTTTGCAACAGTATTAAGTGAACTGGAAGGTTGATTTTCTCTAAAAGAAGATGAAAACACTGCACTTTATGCGTCTGTTAATAAGAAGATGTCCTTTAGTGATGGCTCTTTCGCGAACAAATCAGTTCGAACGAACGACTCTTTAACATGAACGAACCGACCTGATTCCCCGTTTCAGTTCGTCTCGTTCGTATCGTTTGTTTGCCGAGACTCGACTCCCAGCTCCACCCACTAGTCGCTGACTCGCGAGTCGCCGTTCGTTCACTGACTGTGTTTAGCGGTGAAGACTCGAGGACTGAGACGTCACGAGAGCCAGACGGGCAACAACATCCCGATTCCGAACATGAAGCGCTCCTCAGCTAAAAGGAACTTAGTTAATGTTGTGTTGATTGATGGCCGTTTGCACCGTTACATGATCGTGATTCGCTTGAGAATGAGAACGAGGGAGGAGCCGAGTCTGACCGACTCAGTGACTGAGAACCATGATTCACCGCTACCGGAAACGCGAACGAACGAACGAACGAACGATTCGAACGACTCTTGGCGAACTGACCCGACGTGAACTGATTCATTCAAACAAATCATGAAATCCACCACTAGTGTCC
Source organism: Micromesistius poutassou (assembly GCF_964030765.1). Lineage (NCBI taxonomy): Eukaryota > Metazoa > Chordata > Actinopteri > Gadiformes > Gadidae > Micromesistius > Micromesistius poutassou. The sequence continues at coordinate 22,536,703 of NC_140273.1, read as the reverse complement.
TTTGGACAGGGTTTGGTCAAATGTATTTCACCACCAGCTCTCAGTGCTACGTCACACGTCTCTTTGCTCTGATTGGTTGTAGGTCTATCAAATTGCGTCCAAAGGCGTTTTGGTCCACGCTGGTCAATGGCGGCCCTTGAAAATCGAAAATGAACTTCGATCAATACCTGTTTGCAGATTATTCAGGCGATTTAAGGCTCATCTCTTCCCCGATAGATTGAGGGATTCATCTTGTGGTCAATCACACGTGTGTGTAGTGAGCACTTCTCAGTGGCAGAGGAGCAGGGTGGGAGAGGGCAGGGGGCTGGACGGACAACATCTACAAAACCTGCTCCCTTCCTCAAATGTTACATCATCTTAACTTCTACTTGGTCTAGGAGGAGCTTAGGGCTCCAGTAGCAAATATATCAAACATTTTTCCAATATTTTTCTTTGAATAATATATACTTTCAAATTATTTAACATATGGATGCGCCTCAATTATATTAGGATAGATGGTATGATTGTTGGTTGAGGAATAAAGTAAATCATGCTTTAACCACAGTGAATAAAACATTAAAGTGTGCATCTTCTTACCAAATCACAGATTTCAGTCAGTAGCAATATTATAAAAATCCCTCTTAAGTCATACTCATGCTATTGAATACCATTGAAATGACTGCTGCGGTATCGCTGCACGATGGAGTACTTTCAATGTGAAAACATTCCTCCAACTTTAGGCACAAGTCTGACTTTAGGCAAGAGTCTGACGTGTCAGAAAACGCCACCAGGGGTTGTGAGAAAGAACAACAAACTAACAGTGCATTCCACGCTTATTAACCCACGGCTGGACGGACATGTTGATCACATGTTATGATTTATTTAAAAAAGGTTGTTGTTTTTTTTGTTATGACTATGACGACATTCAAAATCTTTTTTCAATAAATGTACAATACAAAAGGATACATGAATCATCTGTGGAGAGTCGTCCTACATTTGACCCACAGCTGGGATCCACTTTATTTAAGTACATCTTCTCCTCCGACAGCGAGCCGCCCGTTACCCAGCAGTATGTACATCGATTTTGAACCGAGACTGTTGTTGTTCGAGCTTAACATGAAAAACAAGAAACACTCTACAGCCTATACGTTTGAGCGTTTTCCTTTGTAGGTGGTGTCTCCTATCGTGTTACGTTTTGGGACAGGATGCGGTTTTGGGTACTCTAAACCCTGATTAAGGCTATGCAGGCCACTACTTATAGATTAATTTATAGAATAAGGCACCAACCCTGTTCATCATTGGGCTCATTTTGTTTATATATATAATTTTTTTATAATTGAAACGTGACATTTGAAACATGTAGGGCCAGGTGACGGGGGCTGTGTGGATGAGGAGAGGGACAACGGGCCAGGTGACGGAGGCTGTGTGGATGAGGAGAGGGACAACGGGCCAGGTGACGGAGGCTGTGTGGATGAGGAGAGGGACAATGGGCCAGGTGACGGGGGCTGTGTGGATGAGGTGTGGGACAACGGGCCAGGTGACGGAGGCTGTGTGGATGAGGAGAGGGACAACGGGCCAGGTGACGGAGGCTGCGTGGATGAGGAGAGGGACAACAGGCCAGGTGACGGGGGCTGTGTGGATGAGGTGTGAGACAACGTGGACTCAGCAGCCAGAGCTCCCCACTGTGGCGACACATCCCTCCGTGGGCTTCATGTTCTCACACACAAATACAATGGTGTTGCTTTGTTTTTTAAAGGGCTAGTTCAAACGCTGAAGAACGTAGGTTGAGCGGACTCAAGTGAACCCAGTCTCAAAGGTTTAATAATGCGTTGACACTTTCACTGAATTCCAGAGAGGCCTTTGAGTCATGTGCACTGACCAGCTGATAGATATGACATGTTTGTTATGGTGATAACTAATAAGCAGTACTGGGTTTTGTTAAAGGTCTGTGCCTGCTTTAGTTGCTCAGAAACAGATGTTTGTGAAACCCAATGATCACGTTCAGATGACGATGGATATGAAGAACCAAAGTGAAAGGAAGGCTCTGTGACTTAACTTATGTGCTTTTAGACAACAACAGAATGTTCCCCAGGCTGGACAGGAATTCAAATCATTTTTGCTTTGACCAAACACTGTTCCCCTGAATCCTACAAACCCAAATGTCAAACAGATACGTCTGGGCACAGCGATCAAGCGACCAAACTGAAAAGCGTGTGATGTGTGAACAGACGCCCAGACCGGGCGTCCCTCCCTGTGCCCGCGGGCCGCGGCCGACTGCTGCGTCCGCAGCCCGTCAGAAGGGCACCAGGCGCACGCCCGTCCCCAGGGGGGAGAAGGGGTTGACCTTGGCCCACATCAGGGCGTCGTTAAGAGAGATGGCCGATTTACCGTCTTCAAGGAGGAACACGGGGCCCTGCGCGGAGAGAGAACACACCCGCGCGTGAAGTCAATTCCTCTAAGAAACCAAAGAATAGCACTATGTAGCGGAATAAACAGGCACGCACGCACGCACGCACGCACGCACGCACGCACGCACGCACGCACGCACGCACGCACGCACGCACGCACGCACGCACGCACGCACGCACGCACGCACGCACGCACGCACGCACGCACGCACGCACGCACGCACGCACGCACGCACGCACGCACGCACGCACGCACGCACGCACGCACGCACGCACGCACGCACGCACGCACGCACGCACGCACGCACGCACGCACGCACGCACGCACGCACGCACGCACGCACGCACGCACACACACACCTGTATCCTCTGGCCTGTGAAGCAGGAGAGCTGGACGTCCGAGTGGCTGGGCAGGTTGGAGCCGGTCACGTAGTCCGGGCCAAACAGAACCACGGAGCCTGGGAAAACACGGAGCAACAGGCACAACAGAGGCTCTTTAAACGAGAGTTATTATTGGAGTTATCTGAGTTATTATCGTCGTGTTTCACCTCAAACATCCAGTGTGGTATTGATGTAAAGGTGACAAGCAGAACGGTTCCACGGTGGTCCCCAGCGACGTTTGGACGTAACGAGACGTGGTGCGTTTGAGTGGAGGGAACGCGAGGAGAGAGAGGAGGTTGGTTTTACCTGACCCAGTGGGACACAGTCTCTTCTGCAGGCAGGTGAACTCCTGGCTCTGCTGCTCTGACGGAGGGCTGCTGGGAGCAACATAGACACAACCCAGGTCACACAAAACCGCTTTATCACGACGGACACGAGGCAGGGGTCTCGTTAGGACCCTGAGTGGTACGAGAAGGCCTTCAAAACGTCACGACAGAGGAGAAACGCTGACATGTGTCGTGGTGTTTTGTGGAGATGCACTGGGATTAGTTTGATGATTTTCACTTGCATAACCAGATCGTTATTTATATTATATTATATATATTATATATTATTTAGATTAGATTGCTGATATTGATCTTCAACACAGTTTTAACATAATATGAAGTACATAGTGTAGTGAATGTGTGTGAAACATTGTCCATCTGAAATACATCAGCTCTCAATGAGCTATCAATATTAGGAAGCAAAGAACGGGCTGGTATTGAACAGCAAACTGAATTTGTAATTGCGGATATAATTGTGTGTTTTCCGTCTGTCTGAAAACAGCTACATTTAATTAAAGGCCACCAATCCGATTTGACTACAGGCGTACATACATATCACTAATCCCAATAAGGGTTTGTGTTTGTGTTGGTCCAACAGAGGAAGGCTGGCCTGTGTGGGTGCAGCGGCGGGGGGGGGGGGGGGGGGGGGGGCGGGGGGGGGGCGTCCAACCTGCTGCTGGTGTAGGCGCAGGTCCTCCAGGCCTCCAGCTCTGCTGACAGCTGCTCTATCCTCAGCGGGACGCACACCTCCCTCCGCTTCAGCAGCTGGCTGGGGGAGGACACACACCCAGACGGTGGCGTTAGGGTGACCCTTCCTAATGGACCTCGTGAACATGGACCTCGGAGTGAGGGATCAGCCACTCCCACTGGGTGTGCTGTTATGGTAATGCACGGCACATTTAAGAGTGGATGAGCTCTCTTACACCACGGCCACTGGCGAATAGTTAACGTTAACAGGGCCGGACATTTAGTCTGCACTATTTGTTTTGTGTGTGTTCCCGGAAAACACAAATGATCCGACTGGATGGATAACGGGGTCTGACCACGACCGGGGGCAGCACCAGACGCGTGGCCTCCAGCGTGGCCTCCCCAGTCACTTTGGGACTGGACGCAGGCGCGGTGGGGCAAGGGGTTGTGGGAAGGCTGGCGTGTGGGCGGGGGGGGGGGGGATCGCACAGCGTTGAAAGGGGAGGGACAAAAGTTGAACTCTAGTTGAACTCTTTGTGCAAATACGCGTCTTGCGGTGAGCGTTGGGCCAATGCGATTGGACGATCGACATTCAGTGAGCACCGGCGTGCAGACTCATGGTGAATTAGATTTCCTGGTTTTAACCACTCGATAAACACGGTGGTGAACTCCCACCGGCAGCCACTAGAGGGAGCACGCTCATCAAAGAGGAGACCTTTTGGTGGGCCACAGCAATGAGGCGCGTTGGTGTGTAACACGTCTTAGTACCAACCCGTACAGAAGGCTTTCTGAAAGTAATTAATCCCCACTGAGTCCTGTCAGCACTTTAAAGACTACTTGAGATTCCCCAAACTGAATAAATACTGCAAATATCGACGTAAAAAAATCAATGTCTGTTAACTCCTAAGATATCCTCCGCTGAACAAAATATATAATTCACATGAATCCTTTGGAGCAGCTGAGTCCGTGGATTTGACATCCAGAATGAAGCTAGTTTCAGAGAGCCAGTGGACGCCACAGGACCAGCGTCGCTCCGAGGACGGCGTCTTATTAACTCGTGGTACGTCGTGAGTAAATTAAAAAGGGCTCGCTGAAGGCTGGACAGGTCAGTTGAGTTGAGGGGATCCACCTAACCTTGTGAAAAAACGACTCGCAGCACAAGGGAAATGTGCGCCCGTACTTGTGAGACGCAAGATGAAACAGCGAAGCATCCTAACTCCTGCTCGCCAGATAGAAGCGCTTTGACTCTGTCTGCATTATATACAATATATTCAGCCTTCACCAAATACAGCTCTCTGTGCATTATAGTGCTAGTGGCTATAAGCCTAACACTGAATGCAATCACTGTGTATTCGTGTCTGAGGAGAATCACATGGAAAATGGCTCGAAATAGTTCTCAACAGAATCATTTGTTTGGTGGTTTTAGTTTGATGATATTCAAACTAAGTATAAAAGTATACATTATACTTGCATGACAAAATCTTTGAAAAACTGACAGATTTCTTTCAAATTGGTGTGGCTTTAAGGACAAGACATTGAACTATATTGCACACTGTTAGATTGCTGATATTGATATTTAACACAGTTTTAACATAATATCAAGTATCTAGTGTGGTGAATATGTGTAAAACATTGTCCATATCTGCACAAAGCTAATCGGAAATAATTATACTCCATATGTGAGAGTGGCGTTCTCAACTGCTTGATTGGTCATTAATCATTCTTTCATATAATTACATAAATAAAAAGGTTAATGTCATTGTTACCATTGTTATTATAATACCTTATCTCCTACTTAACAGTGTTGACATTTCCTTGTGTAACCCCTCAAACTAAAAGCACTACAGCCGTTCTGTCTGGATCATAATATTAGCTGGGGAGGCCTGGCTACATCCTCTGACTGACTATCTGACAGATAAATAAATAGACACAGCTTCCAAATGCAAGACACAGCTTGACATTAAACTTCTCACAGTCCGTCTTTTGTCTTTTGCGGTGCATTCACAAAACAAAACAAAAATGAGCCATGCGACTCAAGAGAAAATAAATGAAGAGAAAAATGAATACTAATTATCGACAAGCACCCCACACCATGGAGCGACATGGAAATACACGGAGCGCGGTTGGGTGGGAGGGTCCTTGCTTGGTGGATACTTCCGGGCTTGTACACGCTAAGACGAGACCAGCTGAGACCAGAGTGTGAGCGTGGGACCCTCAGGATGAGGGCTGCAGAGTCGAGGAGTTGGTTGGTTTAAAAGTGGCGTTCCCACTTTTCATTCCGCGTTTAGACGAGCGTCTTTGGGTGGAAATCTGCGTGCACACGGTGAAGCAAAAGTGTGTGAAATCCGACATGTTTGTTGTGGTTTGCCTGTATTGCACGTGGACGTCAACACGTACGGGACGAGAGCCAGCGTGAGCAGCTCAGAGCACACCTTTGCGTTGTTAAGCCTTTAGACGGAAACGCAACGGTGGAGCGTTTTTAAGATTTCCACTCTGGGGTGGGTGGGTTCATTTTTTGGCGTTTTTAAGCCCCTGAAAACGCTGTCGCCGTCTAAACGAAAGGCACATCTGATAAATATTTTGTCGGTTTCACCCCGGAGCGTTGTTGTGTGAAGCCAGCTTTAGACTTGGGCTATCAGGCTCCGGCCATGGCGTTATCGGAACGCCCACCACTCCCTGGTGTTACAACACACCATTAAGGAGCAATCACAGGACAAAAGGGATTTGGAATGGTGGCAAAGACCAGCTTCAAATATTCATTTTAAAAATGGGTCACTTAAATTGAATGCGGTCAAATACACAATCAATACCTCACTTTAGTCGAATACAATTGTGAAACAACTATACCACATATTCTGTTTGAATTGCTTTTCAATGCGTGAACTACGGATGGAGAGACGCACCTGGTGTATTCATATAGTGCAGAGACGATGCTGGTGTATTGTCTTCTGATGGCCAGCAGAGCTCCGATGTAGCCGCAGAGTATCAACAGCTCACTACGGGCCCTGGACACACACACACACACACACACACACACACACACACACACACACACACACACGCTCAAACCAACCAACATCAAGGTGCCTTGTACCTCAAAATACTATAAAGAATAGTCCTAATCTTATCGTCCCCGATGTTGAGGGTCGTTCCAGGGTCGGCCAGAGCCTCTGGGCCCGGCGGGGTTTATACTGTCAGATTTACTGCAGGGTTTTCCCCGGAAAGCTTTGTTTGTTCACTTCTACTTCGACTGGCTTTTTGGATTGTCGGTGCCGTTAAAGTAGCATTAATAATCGTTTACTTCTTTAACGGCACCGACAATCCAAAAAGCCAGTCGACACTAGATGGAAAAATTTCAAAACGTGATGCAGCTTTTACTTCTCCGCCGCCTACAGAGTTTGTTATGTACGATCATTCATAAACCCCGTGTTATTCCCCGTAGACGTTTGACCGAGGGAACCCGAGCCTCGGAGGCGGGGCTTATTCTTCAGAGGTCTATAAGGGGTTTTAACACGGGGCAAATGGGACTGTGACCCCACTGCCCTGGTCTACCAAGCTTATATGACACTCTTATCCTACTACTACCACCACTACTACTACTCATTTGTTATCATTGCATTTACTCAGTCATCTTGACCATGACGAGACGATCTGTTCTGATGTAACTCAGCAGGTCCAGGATTGGCTGGACACTATCCACCGTCCAATCAGATCCACTCAATTGTTCTGGGGAGGGGGAGAAGCACAAAACGGCAAGGCTGTGTTCAAACCTTGATATAAATGCTTATTATGAACCCAAAGTAAGCTGTAGACCTATGGCTCACCTTTGACCTGCTGTAGACCTATGGCTCACCTTTGACCTGCTGTAGACCTATGGACAGGGCTCACCTTTGACCTGCTGTAGACCTACGGACAGGGCGGTCTCACCTTTGACCTGCTGTAGACCTAGGGACAGGGCTCACCTTTGACCTGCTGTAGACCTAGGGACAGGGCTCACCTTTGACCTGCTGTAGACCTATGGCTCACCTTTGACCTGCTGTAGACCTAGGGACAGGGCTCACCTTTGACCTGCTGTAGACCTAGGGACAGGGCTCACCTTTGACCTGCTGTAGACCTAGGGACAGGGCTCACCTTTGACCTGCTGTAGACCTAGGGACAGGGCTCACCTTTGACCTGCTGTAGACCTAGGGACAGGGCTCACCTTTGACCTGCTGTAGACCTATGGCTCACCTTTGACCTGCTGTAGACCTAGGGACAGGGCTCACCTTTGACCTGCTGTAGACCTAGGGACAGGGCGGTCTCTGGCTCGTCGCTGAGGAGGTAGAACTGAAGCGCTGAGAACAGGTCTCCCTCAGACAGGCTGGCCTCGGCCAGGCTCTTGCACTCCTCCAAAGGCGGCAGGCCGCACTGGAACCACAACGTTACACAAATATTAGATTGGATTTAAGAAAAGAAACATGTTTATTTGTTATGACTGTTAAAAACGACAAAGTTGTGGACTAACCCGGGCATGCAAAGTGTTGTTTTCAGCAGGGCTTCCAGGGTAAAAAGCACATAGTTTGGACAAAAGGATCTTGTTGTCAGGGATCATGTGGAGCAGGTCGGCTGACAGCTCCCTGGTGGTGGACGGCACACCCACAGCGGGGGTGAGGGGGGGAGGAGGGTGAGGAGGGTGAGGAGGGTGAGGGGGGTGGGGAGGGTGAGGGGGGTGAGGGGGGTGAGGGTCAGGGGGGTGAGGGTCAGGGGGGTGAGGAGGGTGAGGGTCAGGGGGGTGAGGGGGGTGAGGAGGGTGAGGGTGAGGGTCAGGGTGAGGAGGGTGAGGAGGGTGAGGGTGAGGAGGGTGAGGGGGGTGAGGGTGAGGGGGGTGAGGGTCAGGAGGGTGAGGAGGGTGAGGGTGAGGAGGGTGAGGAGGGTGAGGAGGGTGAGGAGGGTGAGGGGGGGTGAGGGTGAGGGTCAGGGGGGTGAGGAGGGTGAGGGGGGTGAGGAGGGTGAGGAGGGTGAGGGTCAGGGGGGTGAGGGTGAGGGTGAGGAGGGTGAGGAGGGTGAGGGTGAGTGAATGTGTGAATCAACAAAAGAAAAGAAACAACGGTTATAAAACACTTCAGCCTGTATTTGATGTGTCACTCCTTTATCCACTTGAAAACATTTCCATTCATTTAGTAACTGTTTATTCTGAATATTAAAGATACAATTCGTGTGCTGTTAAGTATGTGCAGGGAACCTGAACTGCGGTTCTGCAGTAGTTGAACTACCAGTACCAGCTGTAGGGTGAGGTGCACCTTACCAGGTGGGTGCCGTCATGTACTTTCTGGCTAAAAGCTCGAGGCAGTAAGCGGTGCTCTTCGCAGCTGCTTCCCCGAGAACGTCCCCAACGCAGACCGCCAGCTCCAACTCATTACCACGAATGAGAGTGGACAGAGCTAACTGGGAACACCCCAGGAAGAACACACACACACACACACACACCAGACAATGAGCAAAGACTGGAGTCGCCTAGCTGAACAAATGAGGCTGTTTTTACATTTGTGGCTCGGTCCATCCATATCGATATCTGTCCTGTTCATTATCAAAACAACAAGGACATGGTCGGACTATAAGAACACACCTCGATGTTGTCCACGGCGAGGTGACAGCAGGCCGCCAGCACGCAGCAGCCGTCCTGGAAGTACCACTCGGCGAGCTCCGTACACACCCTGTGGAGGAGGCTGGGAGAGACACAAAGGGGACTCCTGAGCCACCGTCACACCACGACTCAGTCCTACCAGAGGCCCCTCAGGAGAGCGGCTTAAACCTGCACTGGGAACGCCTTCTCCTCAGCAAACTCTCCAGGGTCGTCGGTTGTTATAATTAAGCAATAGATCACGACAGGCCGTGGTATACGCTCATTATACCACAGTTAAGGGGCGTTGTCCGTCCCGACGCGCAGCGACCCCCTTCACTGTGGTATAATGACCGTATACCACTGACTGAAGTGATCTATTGCTTTTATAAAACGGTTACGTAAGTATGGCGAAATGAAAGTCATAGACACCCTCAATTTTGAAAAAGCTAGAAAGTCGGAAAAGCATTTTTTTTAACGAATACAAAAAAGTAGTCCCTCCTGGCTGCCGGCAAAGTGTACGGCGGTTGCTATGCAACACACTGTAGCGTCCTTCAGAGAGAAGGCTAGGCTAAAGACGGTAGCTCGGTTCGCCGGCAATTTAGCCTTCTATCGAGTTCACTCGAACTCGATAGAAGGCTAAATTGCCGACCGTGTGCCTATTGCTTTACAACATTTCCACCCTCTCCAGCAATCAACATGTTTTTTAGGCTTCAGTGAACTACGCTATCGCTTTTATGTATACATAAACAACAGTTAGAGTTAGGCGCGGAGTGATACTGAACTCTGTAAACTGAACGGGCGTCATAGCTGTGTGTATACGCTCAGTATACAACGGTTGGGAACCAATCAGATCGCTTGATTTAGGCCCCCCGTTTTATAATCTCTTTTATTTGTTGACGGTCGTCTGATATTTATCACGTGCAGATGGATTCCTGCGGGTCGGTGTGGTTTAGAGAAACCTTCCAGTTCAGATATTTTTAGAATGGAGTAAAAAGCTGACCTGGCACCGGTTGAAGTAAAATCCGAACAAAGTGAAACACGTTTAGCATAATCACAACAGCTTGAGAAGCGCGCGCGTGTGTGTGTGTGTGTGTGTGTGTGTGTGTGTGTGTGTGTGTGTGTGTGTGTGTGTGTGTGTGTGTGTGTGTGTGTGTGTGTGTGTGTGTGTGTGTGTGTGCGTGCGTGCGTGCGTGTGTGTGTGCGTGTGTGTGGACCGGTGCATTCTGAGGAGGAGGGGTACACACCTCTGGTACTGTTGCTTGTTGTCCACGGCACTAGTGCTGTGGTTGTTGACTGAGCTCTGAGGTGTGTGGATGTTGCCCTCACATGCACCCTAGGAACACACAGATGACCAACCGTTCACATGCACCGCCTGGCGGAGACGCAGCAGCAGAGGAGGAGGTCCACATACAGCGGTCCCATCGCTGAACCATCGCTGTACCTGTGCTACCAGCAGGGCCTCTTTCAGCTGCCCTCTGCCGCTGAAGAAGTTGACCAGCTTCTTGACGTCGCCTGTGGCGATGCAGTACGGGATGGCGTCGTCGTTGTCCTCCGCCATCAGCTGGTCTGCTCTCCTGTGGGGTCACAGCAACACTTACAAGATGATCCAATTCATATTAAGACCTACACATATAATACTTTATACATAAATAGATAACACACACATGTGTATGTGTGTGTGTGTGTGTGTGTGTATATATATTAGTGCTGTCAAACGATTAAAATATTTAATCGCGATTAATCGCATTAATGTCATAGTTAATTAATCACACATTTTTATCTATTCTAAATGTCCCTTGATTTCTTTTTGCCCCATTATTTTTTCTCATTTTAATGCTCTTATCAACATCTTAACAAAAGTGGATCTGCTTGCTTTGTGCAAATGTTTTTTTTTATTGAAATCAACATTGGCATATACTGTAGTGTTTAATTTCACACTAACATTCTCACTGGGAGCAAATCATCTCTCACAGAATGTAACACTGTCCATCAATAAAAGGGTGAAAAAAATAAAATAAAAAGAAGGTTAATCTAGGTTGATCAAAAAATTGACGCCGTTAAAATGGGTTTGCGTTAATAATGAGAGAGATAGATAGATAGATAGATAGATATCTATCTATCTATCTATCTAGAGATAGAGATAGAGATAGAGAGATAGAGATATATATATATATATATATCATATATTTTTGATATAGAAACAAAGGCTTTACTTGTGTATGCGGCGACTCTACAGTAGTCTTTAATTCCCAGTAAGGTGGTTTTAAGGTGGTTCTATTCATCATGAACAGAACTGAGTGTAGTTATGTAGGTAAACCGTGTAGGACATGGAGCAATACCTTTGCATGAGTTTCTTCCAGTACTTCATGGAGACTCCTGGGGCCACTGATAAAGCCTTGTCCCACTTCAAACACAAACAGGACGCTCACGTTGTTTTAGAAGAACATCACATCTAGTACGGGATCCTCTATTGGTACTCCAAACGTTAGCCACACACACACACACACACACACACACACACACACAACAAATACTACTACTAGAGAAAAATGATATCCACTGATCCCGGGCTAATAGGTTACATCATTGAAAACGTTGCTGCTAGAGTGACCCAATCAGAGTACGATATGGTGCGAATCAACCAATCATTCTCGTTGGGTGACACACGTCGTGGTAGGCTGCAGCCAAGCCCCTCCCCGTATCTCCCCTCCCCAAGGCCCGCCTCCTCCTTCTGAGCACCCAATCACAACATCGACATCGACCAGCATGCGACTATAAGAACAGAACCCAGAGCTGTTACAATATTACTCGATTATTGTTGAAAAAAATGTTTTTTCAATTATTTGTCAACAGAAACAGACGGTGGTTTTGGGAGGGGGGGCTCAGAGGGGGCTCAGAGGGGGGGGGGGGGGGCTCAGAGGGGGCTCAGAGGGGGGGCTCAGCGTCCTACCTGTCCGAGCTCCACCATGAGCTCACAGTAGCGCTGGATCTGCCCCAGCCTCAGGTGGATGTCAGCCGCCTCCTTCAGGCTCTCCTCCTTACTGGGAGCTCCGATGCCTCCGCCGAACTTAGACATCTTCACTATGGTCAGCTGCTGGGCGTCGGACTGCAACACACAACGTCCAGAGCAACATCCAGAGCAACATCCAGAGCAACATCCAGAGCAACATCCAGAGCAACATCCAGAACAACATCCAGAGCAACATCCAGAGCAACATCCAGAACATCCAGAGCAACATCCAGAACAACATCCAGAACAACATCCAGAACATCCAGAGCGACATCCAGAACAACATCCAGAGCAACATCCAGAACAACATCCAGAGCAACATCCAGAACGACATCCAGAACAACATCCAGAGCAACATCCAGAACAACATCCAGAGCAACATCCAGAACAACATCCAGAGCAACATCCAGAGCGACATCCAGAGCAACATCCAGAGCGACATCCAGAACAACATCCAGAACAACATCCAGAGCGACATCCAGAGCAACATCCAGAGCAACATCCAGAGCAACATCCAGAGCAACATCCAGAGCAACATCCAGAACATCCAGAGCAACATCCAGAGCAACATCCAGAACATCCAGAGCAACATCCAGAGCAACATCCAGAGCAACATCCATCCATACTGCTGCTTTAAAGGAGCAGTATTAATGACAGGATAAGATTAAGCTCTATAAGGAATAAACAACACTGGGGCCAGCTAATGACTAATGTGTGTCGACCCCCAAGTCACCTCAAGCCACTTTGTTGATAGAGCAGTCATAGAGTATGTGAGGTGGACGTAAGATGTAAAGGAATTAAAGTCAAGTCATTCATGCAGGAGCACGTATGCTTATTGTCTATGTGTAGAGCAGCGCATTGGATTGTATCTTAGGACAGACGACAGTCAACGACACCACAATAAATTAGAATTAAAAAATAACAATACATATATAAATTGCTGCCCTGATGATACACATTATCAATGCCTTTGCAGGTGATTGGAGACGGAGACGTACGGTTTTAAACCTCAGCAGGTGCTTCATGTGCATGACCCCCTTGCTGTAGCTGGGGGGCAGCAGAGAGTCGTCCTGTCCGTTGATGACGGAGACCAGGTCCCACAGGTTGTTGCTGCCCCCTGGAGGCTGAGGCAGGAACACACAAACACATTCACAACAGGTGATAAACACATCCATAACAGGTGATAAACACATCCATAACAGGTGATAAACACATCCATAACAGGTGATAAACACATTCACAACAGGTGATAAACACATCCATAACAGGTGATAAACACATCCATAACAGGTGATAAACACATTCACAACAGGTGATAAACACATCCATAACAGGTGATAAACACATCCATAACAGGTGATAAACACATCCATAACAGGTGATAAACACATCCATAACAGGTGATAAACACATCCATCACAGGTGATAAACACATCCATCACAGGTGATAAACACATCCATAACAGGTGATAAACACATCCATCACAGGTGATAAACACATCCATAACAGGTGATAAACACATCCATAACAGGTGATAAACACATCCATAACAGGTGATAAACACATCCATAACAGGACCTCCATAACAGGTGATAAACACATCCATAACAGGACCTCCATAACAGGTGATAAACACATCCATAACAGGTGATAAACACTAACATGACCAACCGCTCCATAACAGGTGATAAACACATCCATAACAGGTGATAAACACTAACAGGACCAACCGCTCCATAACAGGTGATAAACACATCCATAACAGGTGATAAACACATCCATAACAGGTGATAAACACATCCATAACAGGTGATAAACACATCCATAACAGGACCGAGCCCTCCATATCAGGTGCTACTAAAGGGTAGAGCCTCTCAGCCATGGAATGAGTTCTGACACACTGTAGTGGCTGCTCTCTCCGGATCACGTGATCATTTTCCTCGGTTGATCCTTCCTCTCAAATGTTTCCCTGGGTCTATTTGGATTCCCCTTTTTAAAAAACTTGTTTCCCTTTGTTTAGCGCTTTAGGTGGTAATTGTGTGTTGTTGTTTTGTCTCCCTTAAGCACTTTGTTTAGTTCTGTCTGCATGAACACACACTACAAATGAAGTTTGATTTGGATTCGGTTACCGAGAAGCAGTCGGAGAACCATCGGAGCTTCTTCACCCTGGCCTCCGAGGTGAGTTTGTCCAGCTCCTGCTTGACGTCCCGGGACACTTTGCCACAGAGGAGCGGAGGGGAGCCAGGCACCATGGCTCTGTCTGCGGGACAGAGAACACCTTCAGGTCTTTAACGCGTACCCACACCACAACACACGCCAACACATTAGGCATGGGCGATTCGCAAACGATTCGGTCAGAACGAACGAATCCCGAAGGTGAACGACGAGAACTGATTCCCAAAAAGAAGAGAACTGATTCCTTTTTTTTTTTTTTACATAAAATAAAATTATGGTCACTCAATCAATATGGTAAATAAAAGATAGAAACGAACAGAGCTTCGTCTCCCCTCGACTTCATTTTGATTGAGTCTAAAACGTTCTCATATTGATTGAGTCTAAAACGTTCTCAAACCACACGTGTAATGCTCGAGCGGCGTCGTAGGCTAATGCTACAGAAATTAGCTGTTTTCCCCGAGCACCGTCACCGTCTGAGACCTTCTGGTGGTTTTAAAGGCTTCGTTTGCGGGCGTACCTCATATTTAAAAGCAAAGTGGTGAGGCCAGACACCTGAGATGCCCTGCCAAATGACGTAACTGACCATATGACTTAACAAACTGAACGAACTGAACGAACGAATCAAACGAACGAATTGTGATAGTGAAGGGAACTGAAAGAACTGATTCCCGGAAAAAGAATCATTTTGCCCATGCCTACAACACATACCTATCTGGGGCTGTACACGATTATAATGACAGATCACAGAAAACGACCATACTGTGGTTTTCTATGTAAAAAAACTACTGCTATAATTAAAGCCGAAAAAAGTGACACGCTGCATTTGAAATCGATCCAATTTACTACCTTACTATTTATCTGTGCACCGAGATACATCTTTAAAGATACTATAATGAACTCCAGTGTTGTGCATGAACTAGTTCATTGAACAAGTTCATTTTTCTATGAACTTTGAACTGAACATAACATATTTTTAACTAAAGAACTTGAACGTGAACTAGTTCAGATTTTGTGACATTGTGATTTGATGCTTAGGTCCAGATGACGTGTTTATTGAATGGAGTTACTGCCTTAGTTGTGATGAATGAAACAGGTGTACAAATAATATCCACAAAAAATCTGAGATTGTAGTGATGGGCAGCAGGTGATGGAGAGGATTAATTTAAAAGATAAGCACAGAATACTCACTCCAACAGTTTTTCTTCAGTTTCTAAAAAAACTGTTAATGAACTGAACGTGAACTAGTTCAAAACTGAACTGGTGAACTATGAACGTGAATTTATTCATTTTCTTTTGTATGAACTGAACTTTGAACTAGTTCATGTGACGTGTGAACTTGCCCAACACTCCAACATTGATCTTAGAGTTCAATGAACTCTGATCAATGGACACATGCAGCCTTTAAGACGGACGGACGGTGACCCCCCCCCCCAGGCTCACCGGTGTTGCCCAGGATGCGGTCCCAGGGCTGCTCGGTGACGATGTTGAGCAGCAGGGGGGAGATGAGGGGGGTGAGCGACCACAGCCTCACCGTGCTGTCCCTGCTGCAGCTGGCCATGGTGAACGGGCGGCTGGGGTGACACGTCAGCCCTGGACAGGACCAATAAGGTCACACGATCACGATCAGGATCAGGATCACGATCAATAAGATGGTGTTGAAGGCTGAACCAATCACAGTGTTTTGGTTCCTTTGTGGTCGACACAAAATGGCTTCCCCACTGATGACAACGTGCACCTGATCTCCGGGCCTGCTCCTACCGTAGACATCGGCTCCGTGGTCGTACACCGTGTCCAGGCACGTCCCGTCCCGGGTGTCCCACACGCGGATGGTGTAGTCCCAGGAGCCTGCAGCATGATGCACAGCAGGGTGGTAAACGGGTGTTGACTGACATTCACCCGTTCATTCACACGTTCACACACCGACGGCGGAGTCGACCCCGCAGGGCGACAGCCAGCGGGTCAGGAGCAGTCAGGGTGAGGGCGTCTCGCTCAGGGACACCTCCACACTCCGCTAGGAGGAGAAGCCGGGGATCGAACCAGCAACCTTGTGGTTACCAGCCGACCCGCTCTACCTCCTGAGCTCATGGCGTCCCATCTATTTCTCTCTCTCTCTCTGTCTCTATTACTCTCTCTCTCTGTCTCTCTCTCTCTCGCTCTGTCTAACGCTCTCTCTCTCTCTGTCTAACGCTCTCTCTCTCTGTCTCTATTGCTCTCTCTCTCTCTGTCTCTATCTCTCTCTCTCTCTGTCTAACACTCTCTCTCTCTGTCTCTATTTCTCTCTCTGTCTCTCTCTCTCTCTCTCTGTCTAACGCTCTCTCTCTCTGTCTCTATCTCTCTCTCTCTGTCTAACGCTCTCTCTCTCTGTCTCTATTTCTCTCTCTCTCTCTCTCTGTCTAACGCTCTCTCTCTCTGTCTCTATTGCTCTCTCTCTCTCTGTCTCTATCTCTCTCTCTCTCTGTCTAACGCTCTCTCTCTCTGTCTCTATCTCTCTCTCTCTGTCTAACACTCTCTCTCTCTCTGTCTCTATTTCTCTCTCTGTCTCTATCTCTCTCTCTCTCTGTCTAACGCTCTCTCTCTCTCTGTCTAACACTCTCTCTCTGTCTCTATTTCTCTCTCTCTGTCTCTATATCTCTCTCTCTCTGTCTCTATTTCTCTCTCTCTGTCTCTATTTCTCTCTCTCTGTCTCTATTTCTCTCTCTCTCTCTGTCTCTATCTCTCTCTCTCTGTCTAACGCTCTCTCTCTCTGTCTAACGCTCTCTCTCTCTGTCTCTATCTCTCTCTCTCTGTCTAACGCTCTCTCTCTCTCTACGTTCCCCTCGGTGATTCCCTCAGGGTGTGGTCATCAGGACTGTACCTGAGGTCTCTCTCTCTCTCCCCTCAGTGTTCCCTCACTATAACCCGGTGTGGTCACCAGGACTGTACCTGAGGTCTCTCTCTCTCTACGTTCCCCTCAGTATAAGCCGGTGTGGTCACCAGGACTGTACCTGAGGTCAGCAGGTAGGGCACCTCTGTGTTCCACAGCAGCCCCCTGACCGGCGCGGTGTGGCCGCTCAGCACGTTGATGCAGGCGTCCTGCGTGTAGTCCCAGATACGCACCGTGCTGCACGGGGGGGGGGGGGGAGAGGGTAGAGGAGACGGACGGGGTCAAGCGTCAGGTCATAAGCCTCGTACGTCTGGATGGGGGTAGGCTATAGTTCCACTTAGCGACCACAGCCTGAGCATTTTTTTGTATTTCTTGAAATGCTTGCTCTGCAAAGCGTCTTTGTTACGGCCACCTTGGCCTTTCAGGGGTCATATTGTGTGTGCTGCTCCTGTTCTCGTTTCTCTCCTAGGCCTGGTCCCACATGTTCCAGGATCAGGGGGTGTGCCCGCGTACGGGGCGTGTCCCTGGAACCGCATAAAAGGGGCCTGGCCTCCGAGAGACGGCGGCGGGAGATTTGATTTGCGGTTACGCACCGACTGCAGAGATCATTTTTGTGTTACATGCTTTTCACGGAGAAATAAACGTGAAAGAAACGTGGATTGTCGCGCTGTCTCCTGCCCTGTTTCTTTGTTGCGTTGAGCCGCGTAACAGTCTTGCGTGCTGCTTTGAGGGACGACGTGATCTATATTCTACGACATGTACACTTGCTCAATCCCTCTTTTCCACCACCGTCGGCGGTCTCCCTTACCCGTCATCGGAGCCAGAGCAGAGTATTCCCTCTCGTAGCGGGGACCAGCGGACGTGGAAGACCTTGGCCAGGTGTCCAGTGAACACCTTCAGTGGCTGCTCAGAGCTGGTGGCCAGGTAGTACACTCGCACGTTTTTGTCCTCACAGCCCGTCGCTATCATATCCCTACGAAGACAGAGAGACAGAGAGAGAGAGAGAGAGAGAGAGAGATAGAGACAGAGAGAGAGAGACAGAGAGAGAGAGACAGAGAGAGAGAGAGACAGAGAGAGAGAGAGAGAGAGAGAGAGAGAGAGAGAGAGAGAGAGAGAGAGAGAGACAGAGAGAGAGAGAGAGAGTGAGAGAGAGAGAGAGAGAGCGTTAGACAGAGAGAGAGAGACAGAGAGAGAGAGAGAGAGACAGAGAGAGAGAGAGAGAGAGAGAGACAGAGAGAGAGAGAAATAGAGACAGAGAGAGAGAGAGAGCGTTAGACAGAGAGAGAAATAGAGACAGAGAGAGAGAGCATTAGACAGAGAGAGAAATAGAGACAGAGAGAGAGAGAGACAGAGAGAGAGAGAGACAGAGAGAGAGAGAAATAGAGACAGAGAGAGAGAGCGTTAGACAGAGAGAGCGATAGACAGAAAATATGTCAGACTGCATGGTATGTATCAAAAATATATTTTTGATTGCTTGGTGGCTAACCTAGCCTGGTCCTACCAGAATCTCCTACTTCAGTTCATTTGCACACAGAGTCTGGCCTTTCTCCATTGACAAACCTTAACTCACTGAAGGCGGGCGTCTGTTGGAGTTTGAAACTATTAGATCTGCCCCAGTGCCACTCTGGATCTGCCATAACCAATCACTGTTCGACGTTTGACTACGACTCAAACCAGCGCACGACCTCAACGTCAACGTTCTCAGCCAGGCTGTTTGCTGATTTGACGGCCCAAAAAATTGGCTGCAGAAAACCTGCGAAAATACCGCAAACCCAGACAGTAGTACTGAAGGGAAATGGAAATTGAGCGGAAGTATGGAGGCGGGCGGAGCCAGGCTATGGCTAACCCTCACTACACTTAATGTTTGTCAGTAATGTCTTTTGTTAAGGTATTTTGCACTGATGTCTGAGTTCAGATCTCTCTTGAAATGTGAATAAATAGGACTAAAATGTAGTTATCTGAGGATCTATGAGGTAGAGATGAAGCAATGTTTGAGTAAAACGTTGGTTTTGATCCTGTTTAATGTTCCGTGTTCTTACTTGTTGTTCTGGCTCCAGTCACAACCAAAGACAGCGGCAGGATGCTTGTACTTGTGGAGAACTTTCCCATCAATGGTCCGAATGATACTGGACAAAAACACCACATTCAGACCCAGATGCACAATCAGTGAGAAGTCTCACAAGAGCGGAGGAGAATGGTGGAAACATGAGTGAGGGCTGGCGAGAGGAGAGGAACGTTGGACTAGGGTAAATGTAGTGTAGATCTATCTAAAAGATTCAGTTGAAGGAGAGTTGTTATGACAATAACAATAACTATATCAGTTGTCACACGATTTAAGAAGGTAAAGAAAGTTTCATTTCCCTGTAGAAATCCTTTCCACAATGATAGAATATAATCTGAGCCTGTCAGTGGCAAAGTAGCTCAATAATATACCGATGGCAGAAACTGTTGCTTCAGTCCTAGATTATCTCTTCATAGGGTCCAGTACTTTCACACGTCGGAAGACTCAGAAGAAGAACACATGGTACTGACCAGAACCCATCTCCACTGCATGTGGCGATCCTCTTCGAGTCCTTGTGGCTCCACGATATACAGAAGATGCCGTTCTTCCCGTGCTACACCAGAAAGAAAACGACAAAGCGACAATGTACCAATGAAGCGCATAGATGAGGTGAATAATGACGCTCCAGCCGTTCAGCGTGCTCCCAAATGGCGGTGACGCCCACCTCGTTGAAGCGCGTGATCATCTTCCCTTTCTTCACATCCCAGATGAATGCTCCGTTACGAGACGTAGCCCCGGCTATGCAGTTCAGATCTCCTTCAGCAAAACACACAGACACACACACACACACCCTTCTAAACATGAATACGTCAACAGTATTTTCCTGATCATGTCGGTGGATAATACACCAAAAATACTCCTAATGATTGTGTCTTATCCTCAAGATTTTTTTATCACAGATACATCTATTCTACTTGGCTGCTATGTGTGTGTGTGTGTGTGTGTGTGTGTGTGTGTGTGTGTGTGTGTGTGTGGTATCGTTCTACCAGGGGCCCAGGATAGAGAATAGACCACTCCTTCGTT
The DNA here is from genome assembly GCF_964030765.1 of Micromesistius poutassou. Taxonomy (NCBI): domain Eukaryota; kingdom Metazoa; phylum Chordata; class Actinopteri; order Gadiformes; family Gadidae; genus Micromesistius; species Micromesistius poutassou. The sequence goes on along the minus strand of NC_140273.1, from coordinate 22,516,186 downwards.
GCCCGGGGAGGTGTAGACAGCTGTCAGGGTGTTGGTGTCCCAGACTTTGATAGTCCCGTCAAAGCTGGCTGTGGCCAAGAGGTTCGGGTCGTCTGGTTTGAACTTGCAGTCGAAGATGGTCTCCACGTGACCCTGGAGGAGATGACCGGTGGAGTCCATTCATTAGAAATGTGTCAACAAACAACATGACAATGGTCACAAAGCCGTTGCAGAATAAGCCAGAATAAAAAATTAGTGAGTTAATAATTGATTTTCAGATTTTTCCTGCGCAGTTCATAGGCTTTATTCATTCTTTCAAGCAGTTTCTAAGCAGTAAAAATCAGCAACAGCGTTCATGATGATGCCATCCCTAATTGCATACATGCTAATTACCGATAAGTAAGTAAATAGTTGAAACCGGTCCATATTTTGCCAACACACTGGATGTGAAACGATGCCGATTCACTGTGTTCATATTCTCATCATATTCCTACTGGTAGCTCTCGTTATATACCAGGTCTCTGGTAGCTCTCGTTATATACCAGGTCTCTGGTAGTGGTCGTTATATACCAGGTCTCTGGTAGTGGTCGTTATATACCAGGTCTCTGGTAGTGGTCGTTATATACCAGGTCTCTGGTAGTGGTCGTTATATACCAGGTCTCTGGTAGTGGTCGTTACAACCAGGTCTCTGGTAGCGGTCGTTATATACCAGGTCTCTGGTAGTGGTCGTTATATACCAGGTCTCTGGTAGTGGTCGTTATATACCAGGTCTCTGGTAGTGGTCGTTATATACCAGGTCTCTGGTAGTGGTCGTTATATACCAGGTCTCTGGTAGTGGTCGTTACAACCAGGTCTCTGGTAGCGGTCGTTATATACCAGGTCTCTGGTAGTGGTCGTTATATACCAGGTCTCTGGTAGTGGTCGTTATATACCAGGTCTCTGGTAGTGGTCGTTATATACCAGGTCTCTGGTAGTGGTCGTTATATACCGGGTCTCTGGTAGTGGTCGTTATATACCAGGTCTCTGGTAGTGGTCGTTATATACCAGGTCTCTGGTAGTGGTCTGGTAGTGGTCGTTATATACCAGGTCTCTGGTAGTGGTCGTTATATACCAGGTCTCTGGTAGTGGTCGTTATATACCAGGTCTCTGGTAGTGGTCGTTATATACCGGGTCTCTGGTAGTGGTCGTTATATACCAGGTCTCTGGTAGTGGTCGTTATATACCAGGTCTCTGGTAGTGGTCGTTATATACCAGGTCTCTGGTAGTGGTCGTTATATACCGGGTCTCTGGTAGTGGTCGTTATATACCAGGTCTCTGGTAGTGGTCGTTATATACCAGGTCTCTGGTAGTGGTCGTTATATACCAGGTCTCTGGTAGTGGTCGTTATATACCAGGTCTCTGGTAGTGGTCGTTATATACCAGGTCTCTGGTAGTGGTCGTTATATACCAGGTCTCTGGTAGTGGTCGTTATATACCAGGTCTCTGGTAGTGGTCGTTATATACCAGGTCTCTGGTAGCGGTCTGGTAGTGGTCGTTATATACCAGGTCTCTGGTAGTGGTCGTTATATACCGGGTCTCTGGTAGTGGTCGTTATATACCGGGTCTCTGGTAGTGGTCGTTATATACCAGGTCTCTGGTAGTGGTCGTTATATACCAGGTCTCTGGTAGTGGTCGTTATATACCAGGTCTCTGGTAGCGGTCGTTATATACCAGGTCTCTGGTAGTGGTCGTTATATACCGGGTCTCTGGTAGTGGTCGTTATATACCGGGTCTCTGGTAGTGGTCGTTATATACCGGGTCTCTGGTAGTGGTCGTTATATACCAGGTCTCTGGTAGTGGTCGTTATATACCAGGTCTCTGGTAGTGGTCGTTATATACCAGGTCTCTGGTAGTGGTCGTTATATACCAGGTCTCTGGTAGTGGTCGTTATATACCAGGTCTCTGGTAGTGGTCGTTATATACCAGGTCTCTGGTAGTGGTCGTTATATACCAGGTCTCTGGTAGTGGTCGTTATATACCAGGTCTCTGGTAGTGGTCGTTATATACCAGGTCTCTGGTAGTGGTCGTTATATACCAGGTCTCTGGTAGTGGTCGTTATATACCAGGTCTCTTAGAAAGTCCCACTTCTTGGCTCCCATGTCGTACAGGCCGACGCCTCCGTCCATGAAGCAGCACACAGCGTGTCCGGGGGGCAGGGAGAAGGAGTGGTTGTGGGACAGAGTGGGCGGGGGCACGGCCTCGCTGGTGGAGCTGGTGTGTTGACTCTTGCTGGGGGAGCTGGAGCCCAGGGCTACACAGAGGGGTGGGAGGAGAGGAGATGTGGGGCGGTGATGAGTAGGGAGAATGACATGATGATGAAAAAACGAATACGGTCCATAAGGATGTGTGGTGGGTAACAGTTTGAAGACAAAAGCCAACGTCTGGTGTAAAACTGATGTTGAATTGGTTTGTTTTCGAGGCAGGATGATTTAAGCCACAATTCTGTGTGATTATACAATCATTGGCTCTCTCTTCTCATTATCAGTGGCCATAATGACATCCTAAAATAACAGCACAAAAATAAACTGCACACCAGTTATTCAGATATAGCTTTGGTGCACAGTTATGGTTAATGAATTGCGCTACTACCTTAAAGGTGACATATCATACCACCAGGCGTGAGTGTGATTAGCCGTTACAAGACGTTTTGGAAATCGGCCTTTTCTGACATCACAAGTGGGCGTGTCCACCTAGATGTATGATGGATTGATTGATGAGCAACGTTTGCTACGGTCCACTGGGTAGGGCTGGTGGACTGATCTATCCAGCACACATCTAGGTGGACTTGATGATGTCAGAAGAGGCAGATCTTCAAAACGGCTTGTAACGGCTAATCACACTGACACCTAGTGGTGTGATATGTCACCTTTAATGGATGCTGCTTGAGACTTGCATATGGACAGAACAGGCAAATATATTCATATTTTTAGAAATACACATGATAGATTGTAAATCGCCTATCCAAGCAGTATACAACTAGGTGGGAATTTCCCTCCATTTCTTAACAGGACATTTTGAGAAATATACATGACTAATGTTACATATATTATAACATTATTTATAATATGCAACAGTATAGAGCTACAGGGTATCCGTCATCAGGAAAACAATGAGAGAAAAACACAATGCCGTTCAAATGAGCTTTCAAAACGGCACACCCCTACCTCCTACTGTCATCCACCCTGTCAGCGTTCATATTAGACTGAATTGTTTTCCTGACGACGGATACCGCCGTAGCTGATGACGCGCACGCTCCGCCGTAGCGTTTCCGTCCACACTGCCGAGACGCAAAACTCTAGAAGAAGGAAGATTCTACGCGTGCGCTCAGACACGGCGGCGTTGTGTGACAGTGTATCACGGCGCCACCTGGCCGCCCGCCTGCCAATGCGTCCCCGATCGAATTCCACACACTTCTGCGTCACCGTCTGCGCGCAAGATTTCCTCCCGAAAACCGCTCGTCTAAACGCGGAATAAAAAGTGAAGAGGCGACACCACTTCTGCGTCTTCGGTTCGGACCGTCGTCACGTAAACCTTAAGACAACAATCTGAAAGAATCAGAGTTAAAGTAAGATGAGTGATGAATGGCTTCCCGCCGTACCCTTCTTGGCCGGCGGCGAGTGGAGGACGTGCAGGGCGTGGAAGCCCGTCTTCTTCAGCTTGATGTTGTCCAGGGGGCTGGAGCGGGACGCGTTCCAGATCCTCAGGACCCCCACCTGAGAGTCTGGCAGCAGCAGCACCAGATGGGCTTCAACAGCAGAGCCTTCTGAACGCACCTCTTTTGTTTTTTAACTTTAATCAATATTTAAATCATGTCAATTTTCACTTAGAATTCCAACCCGACTGGTTGTTGTAGCGTGCATGCGCAGATCAAACAACAAGCTGGAACGTGACGTAACCTGTGGAGGGACGAACGCTGGCGCTGCAGTGGATGGTTAGTAGATGAGTCATTACCACGGCAACCGCATCCACATTACCAACAGGGCCAAATGAACGCCCAACGCAACCAAACCAACCCACCCTCTAGACCAGTGGTTCTCAAATGGGGGTACGCGTACCCCTGGGGGTACGTGACGGCACTCCAGGGGGTACGGGAGATTTTAAAATATACTTAGCATCCGATGCGAAACTCCTTTAAAAATAATTATTGAATAAATATTTCAGGAAAATATAAGTATAGGTTCATAAAATGAAATTTATATTCAGTAGGCTATTCGATTTCATTATCCTTGAAACCCAGAGTCTCTCCCCCCCCCCCCCCCCCCCCATACCAGGATGGTTCGACCCGACCTGTCACATGCCACCTGGCGTCATCACCTGTCAATCACTTGGATCAACGACGGCGTCGTGGTTGAAGCGTAGCGGAGATTCTTTAGAAAACACGGAGGGACGAGTGGCACAGGAGGCCAAAACAGAAATGCTTTGCGCTGGTTAGGGGGTGCTGGTTAGGGGGTACTGGTTAGGGGGTACTGGTTAGGGGGTACTGGTTAGGGGGTACTGGTTAGGGGTTACTGGTTAGGGGGTACTGGTTAGGGGGTACTGGTTAGGGGGTACTGGTTAGGGGGTACTGGTTAGAGGGTACTGGTTAGGGGGTACTGGTTAGGGGGTACTGGTTAGAGGGTACTGGTTAGGGGGTACTGGTTAGGGGGTACTGGTTAGGGGGTGCAGGTTAGGGGGTACTGGTTAGGGGGTACTGGTTAGGGGGTACTGGTTAGGGGGTGCTGGTTAGAGGGTACTGGTTAGGGGGTACTGGTTAGGGGGTACTGGTTAGAGGGTACTGGTTAGGGGGTACTGGTTAGGGGGTACTGGTTAGGGGGTACTGGTTAGGGGGTACTGGTTAGAGGGTACTGGTTAGGGGGTACTGGTTAGGGGGTACTGGTTAGAGGGTACTGGTTTGGGGGTACTGGTTAGGGGGTACTGGTTAGGGGGTACTTGGCTGAAAAAATATTTCACAGGGGGTACATCACTGAAAAAAGGGTTGAGAACCACTGCTCTAGATCACCAGCCTGATGTTGGCCGGTCGGTTCTAGAAGAGACCCAGGTACAAACCACGGTGGTACCGGCCTGTATTTGAAGGTCCACAGTCCACACACAGATCTGGAGTCTGTCCGGGGCCTACCTCCGGTGATGAACAGGCCCGGTGCCGACGGGACCCAGGCCAGACACTGCACCGACGCCGCCGCCGACGGGAAGCAGAAGGACGTGATGCAGTTCAAGGCCTCGCTGTCCACCAGCCTGATGCCGTTGTGAAGGTTAGACACTGCAACGAAAAACACACACTTCATACACCGTGTGACCTTCATCATCGAGAGAGAGAAGTGTCCTCCACGCCACTTCATGTGTCGCGTAACTACCGACGCACAAACACAGGACACACGCACACCTTCATCAATATTCATCTTAATTTGATTCACTACATTTCACTACATTTCACTACATTTCACTACAATGTAAACCCACACAAAAACTAAACTGAGTGTTTTCTGTGAAAACGTCATAGTGAAGTTCGCAGCTCAGTTATTTCATTCATTCTCCCAGAATCATCAGACACAAGCTATTTGGACTGCATGAATGAATATCCCGATATATGTTGTATTATATATTATATTAACCTGATATCACACAAATCCATCTCCTCTTATGATACACAAGACCGGTGTCTCACCCAGTAAGTACTCGGTGGACAGGGGGTCCCACTCCAGAGCCGTGACGGGGTCCTCCTCATCTGTGCCCTCTAAGGACTCTGGACGCAGCACGTGCTTCTGACTCTTAGAGCCTGGGGACAGGTCAGAGGTCAGCAAGTCAGTTACGTTATTATATATTTATATACATCCCCCAAAAATATATAGGCCTATATATATATATATACATATATATATATATATATGTATATGTTCGATACGTTTGCTTATTGTTGTCCATTTATTTGCACAACAATATTTCTTGCTTTCCTTTTGACAGTGTAAATGACGAATGGAGCTGAACGCTTCACTATCTGCCGTCCACTATCACGGCCAGTGGATGATTACTAAAGAGCCAGTGAACCGAAAACTGAAGTACGTCTTATGTGATCGCCGTTAAAGTAATCTACGACCCCTTTGCCACTGTTACTAAAACAAGACCGTCATTCATTCAGAGAAAACACGAGGTCAGATCCTACACTTCATTAATCTCTGCCAAGCAGTTCCACTCTTTTTTTTCCGAACGCGGCTAACAATCCGTTTACCGGGCTGGAAGATGGACAAGCTGCCGTCGGTGTGGCCGAACACCAGCTTGCCCTTCTTGGTGGGGTGCCATCGGAAGAGGCAGATGTCCGAGAGGAAGGAGTGCGCTTCTTTGTGGACGGTGACGGCGGCGTCGGGCCCGGCGTAGACCCAGATGTACAGGGGCCCCCGGTGGGACACGAAGGCCACGCCCGTGGTGGAGTTCCAACACCAGCTGACCGACGCAGGGATACCTGCGCAGGAACACGCTCAGATGTCAACGCGGTCACGTCCTCGTGGGCCTGTGCAGTGTTTCCCCTGGATTTTTTTGTAGCAGTGGTGCTGTGAGTTGGTAACCTAGCAACGCTAGGGGGGTCCGGGGGCATAAATGGTTACTTCTGGTGAGATTTTTTTGGGAAAAATTTACAGATTGAGCTTCCAAATATGACATAAGAACCAACAGAGTCAGGGTATCTGCTGAGACCAGATCATTGTGACAATGGGCCTTGAACTTGGCAGAAACTAAGTTCATCTTTTATGTTCATTTTCAGCTATTTTTTTTATATTTATCATAAGCCTTAGAGGGAACACTCACTGACTCTGAGGCTCAACAACAGACTTTAATGTGATTATGTGATACAATGTTGTTGCACCAGGACGAATACAGCCTGAGCTATGGTGTCACCGGCAGTGTCCGTCTCACTCACCCTCCGTTTACACTGACACTGGAACCCGTCTGCCAATCGCTTTGTGAGTTTGTCATTTTTCTTTTTCTTTCGTAGCTAGTACCATTCCGAATGCATGCTCTGTTCTCAGAGATATCCATAAAAGCATCTGCTGAATGTAAACGACACGATTCCTCAACACGCTACAGCACATCAAGGACACACACACACACACACACACACACACACACACACACAGCATCAGGTCCACCTGACAGCGTACCTTTGGTGTTGTCTAGTCGCGCTACGGCCTTCTGCTCGGCCACGTTCCAGACGATGAGCAGGTTGTCAGCGGAGGCGGAGGCAAACAGGTCGGGGTGGTCCGGGGACCAGCTGATGGCTGTGATGGTCTTCTTGTGCTCCGACATGATGGAGCGCAGCTTAAACTCATTGTACTGCTGGTCCAGCTGAGAGGGGGACAGGGAGAGAGAGGAAAGGTACAGCCAGGTGGAAACGGATGAACTAGATTCAACACAAGAGCAGCTCAAAAAGACTGGCTAAAGGATACGAGTTGACATATCTGGACTAGACTCAAACAGCATAGAAGGCCACCGGCAAACTGGTCAATCTTCTTCGTCTTCAGACTTCAGTGTCAGGGTGAAGGAGTAACTTCTTAATGAAGTGATATGGGCAGTAACCATGTCCCCTCCTTCTTACAACTCTCAGCCCAGTCGTTCTTTAAATGTCATTTTGAAATGACATTTAAAGAACACACTTTCAGCGATTAAAAGCAGTTTTCCAAAACAAAGGCCCCTGTGCCAGTGTGTGCAGTACCCAGTACGCCCTGTACCTGGTAGATGTGTGTGTGGAGTACCCAGTATGCCCTGTACCTGGTAGATGTGTGTGTGTGCAGTACCCAGTACACCCTGTACCTGGTAGATGTGTGTGCAGTACCCAGTATGCCCTGTACCTGGTAGATGTGTGTGCAGTACCCAGTACACCCTGTACCTGGTAGATGTGTGTGTGCAGTACCCAGTACGCCCTGTACCTGGTAGATGTGTGTGTAGTACCCAGTACGCCCTGTACCTGGTAGATGTGTGTGTGCAGTACCCAGTACGCCCTGTACCTGGTAGATGTGTGTGTAGTACCCAGTATGCCCTGTACCTGGTAGATGTGTGTGTGCAGTACCCAGTACGCCCTGTACCTGGTAGATGTGTGTGTGCAGTACCCAGTACGCCCTGTACCTGGTAGATGTGTGTGTGCAGTACCCAGTACGCCCTGTACCTGGTAGATGTGTGTGTAGTACCCAGTACGCCCTGTACCTGGTAGATGTGTGTGTGTGTAGTACCCAGTACGCCCTGTACCTGGTAGATGTGTGTGTGTGCAGTACCCAGTACGCCCTGTACCTGGTAGATGTGTGTGTGCAGTACCCAGTACGCCCTGTACCTGGTAGATGTGTGTGTGTGTGTGCAGTACCCAGTACGCCCTGTACCTGGTAGATGTGTGTGTGTGCAGTACCCAGTACGCCCTGTACCTGGTAGATGTGTGTGTGTAGTACCCAGTACGCCCTGTACCTGGTAGATGTGTGTGTGCAGTACCCAGTACGCCCTGTACCTGGTAGATGTGTGTGTGCAGTACCCAGTACACCCTGTACCTGGTAGATGTGTGTGCAGTACCCAGTACGCCCTGTACCTGGTAGATGTGTGTGTGGAGTACCCAGTACGCCCTGTACCTGGTAGATGTGTGTGTGTGCAGTACCCAGTACGCCCTGTACCTGGTAGATGTGTGTGTGCAGTACCCAGTACGCCCTGTACCTGGTAGATGTGTGTGTGGAGTACCCAGTACGCCCTGTACCTGGTAGATGTGTGTGTGCAGTACCCAGTACGCCCTGTACCTGGTAGATGTGTGTGTGGAGTACCCAGTACGCCCTGTACCTGGTAGATGTGTGTGTGCAGTACCCAGTACGCCCTGTACCTGGTAGATGTGTGTGTGTGCAGTACCCAGTACGCCCTGTACCTGGTAGATGTGTGTGTGTGCAGTACCCAGTACGCCCTGTACCTGGTAGATGTGTGTGTGCAGTACCCAGTACGCCCTGTACCTGGTAGATGTGTGTGTGGAGTACCCAGTACACCCTGTACCTGGTAGATGTGTGTGTGCAGTACCCAGTACACCCTGTACCTGGTAGATGTGTGTGTGTGCAGTACCCAGTACGCCCTGTACCTGGTAGATGTGTGTGTGCAGTACCCAGTACGCCCTGTACCTGGTAGATGTGTGTGTGGAGTACCCAGTATGCCCTGTACCTGGTAGATGTGTGTGTGTGTAGTACCCAGTACACCCTGTACCTGGTAGATGTATATCGCCAGAGTTGCACAGTAGGCGAAGCGGTCTCCGCTGGCAGCGCACACGTCTTTGTTCCAGGGCTGACAGCCTGCTGCCAGCAGGCCCACCTGCTTCACCTGAGACATCCTCACCTGGTGCACACACGGCCGCTTCATTAGGACGCATTCAAGACGTTCCTCCTAAGCATTTTTATTTTCTGTTTTTATGCTTTCACATTGGGCAAACAAGTCAAACAAAACTGTTTAAAGACCGGGTAAACCAAATTCAGTATTTTTCTTCTTATCATATTAATTAGGCCTTAAATGTGTCCCTCAAAACATGTAAAAAATATTTTTCCCATTCATCATTTCCTTGAGGAGCTAGGCCTCAGAGAATGTTCTGTGTGCAGGTTTAAAATGGGCGGGTCTACATCGAAGACCGCGTTACGTAAAGCGGTCATACTCACATAAACCCGCCCCCTGCTGCCCTCTAGGTATAAATACATTAACCGCGCACTAGCATTCTGTGGTTTCACCCGTCTATGGTTTTACCGCTCACGAGTCTGATTTGAATTGTCAGTTTGCAGCTAGCTTGCCCGTTATGCCTCTTCAACCTCGTTGGTGCATCTTCCCTGGATGCCACAGTGGGAAACGTAACGTTAACGGTTCGTTTACTTTATTTAAGTTTCCGACCGAAGACGGTCTCTCTCCGGTGATGGGCGTGGTTTCCTGGCCTGCAGCGCACACGCCCCCACCGTCCTGAGCCAGGGATTACTGCTCATTTTTCATCAACTTTGAAGCATAATTTTATATACTTCGCGATTTTTTTAGTCCTTCAAATTTGGCAGGGTGGTTAATAATATATTTTCCTGTGGTATTATAAACTCAAAACCCATAATTATTTTTGGTTTACCCGGTCTTTAAATGTGGAATACAGCTGATCACACACACACACACACACACACACATACACACACACACACACACATATATATATATATATATATATCCTTTGGCTTTCAATTCTATGTAAGCCATTTAATTTCAAACTCAAGTGACATAGTGAAAATAATAATATGATAGATAGAATATGATCCATAGCAAAGATCTTAGCAAGTTCTCAAATACAAACACTAGGCCTAAAACAATGTCCATACATGTAAACGATGTATACATAGAAACAATACATGTAAATAAAACCCAAAATGCTGTGGGCAGAGTGTTAAAGATTTGGAACAATGACATTTTAAATACTCATAGTGTGGTATAACTACTCAAAATATAGGCTCATTAATTCAATATTAAATATGTTGATTGAGATGTTCCTATCTGCTGAGTACATGTAATCAGTTCCAAGTAGACTCAACTTTGGGATGTGATGGGTGATTATGTGAGAATGAGAAGTTTAGCACACAGACGTGACACACACACACAGAGACACACGGATGAACACACACACACACACACACACACACACACACACACACACACACACTGAATAGAGAAAGAAGCACACAGACACACACACACACACACACACACACACACACACAGAACAGAGAAACACAAACACACACCACAGAGCATCTTCAAAGAGATAAGGGGTCCTTATGTTAGCTGATGTTACCATGGTAATTGATTAAGAGAAAACCAGGGAGGTAACTGAGTCACAAAGTCAGTCGAGGTAACGAGGCGTGAACGTCTTAGTATGCATGAGGATTTCTGACCCCTGTAACTACACTGCTACGTTCAATGTGATAAACCTATTTACCTTACTTAGTGTCACAGATTAAAGACATTGTAATGTAATGTACTCGTATCACAAGTTGGCAGCAAAAAAAAAAAAGAGAGCGAAGAGAGAGTGAGAGCAAAGCAGCTCATCGTGGCACATTGGAAACAGACGTTATAAGATGTTCTGTGCTTTTAATTGACCGTTAACCCTCGTTGTTTTAAAGAATGGAAATTTCCGGACCCTCTCTGTCTACATACAGTGAAATGAACCACGCAGAGGAACGGCCTAACCAACCCAAAAGGTACAGACAGTTTGAAGCACTAGACTATGTGTGTACAGTACATAGTACAAATGGGCCCGTGCCCCGTGTGCACACACACACACACACACACACACACACACACACACACACACACACACACAAAGCGTACGGGACAGGAGGATTACGGTAGAGTGAACAGGCAGACAGGCTTGGCTAAATCCTTGGAGTGATAAGCTTGTTACACGGTAGCGTTTCAATGAATATGATTAGATGTGGGCCTGCTCACATTGCCATGTATCCCAAGTATGTAAACAAGCGCTGAGTACACCTAAGGTGGAATAATAGTAATACGTAAGTAATAGCTAGTAGCTGTATGTGATGTGGAGGGTGGTTATGTCAGCAACACGGCATGGCTCACAGTTACGTTTAAACTGAATCATTACATTATTATCACTCTACTCTATTATTACTTATCATTACCTGTGACAGGACACACACACAAACACTCACACAGTACACACACACACACACACACCACAGAGCATCGTCAGAAAAGATAGTGGCCACTTATGTTAGCTTATGTTACCATGGTAATTGATTAAGCAAGGATAGGTTAGGTAGGTACTGAGCGATGTCACCTCTTTACCTCCTCTACGGTGGAGGCTGAACCTCTAAACAGAGAACAACGCTCCCAGCACTAACAGTTTGACATCATGTTCTGTGGGGAGGTCAGTAGCTCCTCCTACTACAGGTCCCGCTACAGCTAATCCCCTACTACAGGTGATTGGTTCCTTTAGCTCGGGGTATTAGAAGTTGCTGGGCCCGAAGCATTGCTGGAGGGTGATCAGAAAATCCCCGAGGAGCTGTTGCTCCCCAGGGGACCACGATATATACATAGAGAGTAATAGCCTCTATACCTATGTTTTGAATATCGGCCCTAAAACCCAGTACGGGTTTTAGAAGTTACTGAGTCACAACGTCAGTGGAGGTAATGAAGGCTGAAGGCCTGAGTATGCATGAGGTCTTCTGGATCCTTCAACTACACTGCAACGCAATGTGATGAACCTTTTCAGGGTGTGTTTGACCCTCCTTATAAAGCCCTAAAAAAGTGATTTGCAGATGATTCCTTACACCCTGTGATAGAAGCGAGAGTAGCAGCTCATGGCACATTGATTTTCTCATTGAAGACGATTTTCTCATTGGAGACGGTTTTCTCTCTCTTTATTGACGTTGAACCGTAAACCTAAATGTTTCTGGGAGAGGTTTTAAAGGTTTAAAGGATGGATATTGCTCTCCCCTGTATCTGTCACCATACAGCAAAAAGAACCGTGCAAGGGAACTTTTGGCCGGACCAACCCAAATGGTACAGACAGTTTGAAACACTAGACTATGTGTGTGCACATAGCACGCATGGGCCGTGCTCACACACACATACACACACACACACACACACACACACACACACACACACACACACACACACACACACACACACACACACACACACTAAGCTCTGGGACATTAAGAAGATTACTGTAGTGAAGATAAACACAGGTTCAGCTAAATCCTTGGAGTGATAAGCTAGTTACACGGTAACGTTTCAATGCATCACATTGCCATGAATCCAAGTATGTAAACATACACTGAATACGCCTAAGGTTTAAAGATAGCCTTGTGTGGAATGACAGCAACTAAATAGTAGCAGCAGTATGTGATGTCAGAAACTTAATTATTACATTATTACTCCTGCAACATGCATACACACACACACACAAGGTAAACGGTCTGAAACCAAAAGATTTGCGTGATATTTAATTAAATATTATGACACTGGCATCCAATGATCACGAATGGCAGCGTTGTAAATTGTGTCTTTGTGAAAAGACCCCCTGTGTTTAAACACCGACTGAATATCCCCAGGAGATCAACTACATTCCCTGTTACCGGCATGCAACACAACGCAGTGCAACCCGGCACGCCTGGACCACGTCGGGTCTAGAGGCAACGCTACGTCATAATAAACCTCCTGGTTCACCTGTGATTACCTTACCTGTTCTCGCAGGTGGCCGCGAGTGCCTTCCTCCTGCCCAAACAAGGATTTACTCTACTGTTGTCTTTACTGTTCAGGCGAAGCAGCAACAGTGTCAATGTGCCATGTGTGTGTGTGTCCGGACGTCCGTGTCTCCTCACTGATGGCGCTAGTCGCCGACCTTAGCGTCAGTATGTATATATCTATGGACCATAGCGTCAGTATATATATCTATGGACCATAGCGTCAGTATATATATCTATGGACCATAGCGTCAGTATGTATATATCTATGGACCATAGCGTCAGTATATATATCTATGGACCATAGCGTCAGTATCTATGGACCATAGCGTCAGTATATATATCTATGGACCATAGCGTCAGTATATATATCTATGGACCATAGCGTCAGTATCTATGGACCATAGCGTCAGTATCTATGGACCATAGCGTCAGTATCTATGGTCCTTAGCGTCAGTATCTATGGACCATAGCGTCAGTATATATATCTATGGACCATAGCGTCAGTATATATATATCTATGGACCATGGCGTCAGTATATATATATCTATGGACCATAGCGTCAGTATATATATATCTATGGACCATAGCGTCAGTATATATATATCTATGGACCATAGCGTCAGTATATATATCTATGGACCATAGCGTCAGTATGTATATATCTATGGACCATAGCGTCAGTATATATATATCTATGGACCATAGCGTCAGTATATATATCTATGGACCATAGCGTCAGTATCTATGGACCATAGCGTCAGTATCTATGGACCATAGCGTCAGTATCTATGGTCCTTAGCGTCAGTATCTATGGACCATAGCGTCAGTATATATCTATGGACCATAGCGTCAGTATATATATATATCTATGGACCATAGCGTCAGTATATATATATATCTATGGACCATAGCGTCAGTATATATAGCTATGGACCATAGCGTCAGTATATATATCTATGGACCATAGCGTCAGTATATATATATCTATGGACCATAGCGTCAGTATATATATCTATGGACCATAGCGTCAGTATATATATATCTATGGACCATAGCGTCAGTATATATATCTATGGACCATAGCGTCAGTATATATAGCTATGGACCATAGCGTCAGTATATATATCTATGGACCATAGCGTCAGTATATATATATCTATGGACCATAGCGTCAGTATATATATCTATGGACCATAGCGTCAGTATATATATCTATGGACCATAGCGTCAGTATATATATATATATATCTATGGACCATAGCGTCAGTATCTATGGACCATAGCGTCAGTATATATCTATGGACCATAGCGTCAGTATATATATATGGACCATAACGTCAGTATATATATATATGGACCATAACGTCAGTATATATATATCTATGGACCATAGCGTTAGTATATATATCTATGGACCATGGCGTCAGTATTTATCTATGGACCATAGCGTCAGTATGTATATCTATGGACCATAGCGTCAGTATATATCTATGGACCATAGCGTCAGTATATATATATATATATCTATGGACCATAACGTCAGTATATATATCTATGGACCATAGCGTCAGTATATATATCTATGGACCATGGCGTCAGTATTTATCTATGGACCATAGCGTCAGTATGTATATCTATGGACCATAGCGTCAGTATATATCTATGGACCATAGCGTCAGTATATATATATCTATGGACCATAACGTCAGTATATATATCTATGGACCATAGCGTCAGTATTTATCTATGGACCATAGCGTCAGTATATATATCTATGGACCATAGCGTCAGTATTTATCTATGGACCATAGCGTCAGTATGTATATCTATGGACCACGGCGTCAGTATATATATATATATATATATATATATATATGGACCATGGCGCCGCCTCTTGAGACGCGGCAGGTCGCGCGCCTCGTCGCGGCGCGCGTGTCTGCCTCGAGCACATCACCAGCAGCAGCTTTACATGGCAACAATTACCACCACTTTCTAAAATCGTCCATTCAGCTATTGAACGCTGCATGGCCTAACGCTGGGTTTTACAGTGAGAAAGGCAAAGCATGTTCGCTACAGAACGTGTCATGTTAAAAAATACAATAATGACGTTGGTTCGCCATTCTTACCGTTGTGAGGCGCGCGCTGAGCGGACAGTTGCGAGGTGCTGAAATGCGTCTCGAGGCATCCGCTCCTGCGTGAGGGCGGGACTACAGACGGCAGGGCGGGACTACAGACGGCAGGGCGGGACTACAGACTAGTTTATGCGCTTCCTCTTCGATCAGCTGCCGGTTGGACGTTTTATTTGTGCGTTTTAAATCCAGCATAGATTAAATAACGTGAGCGTGGTCAATCACAGTTTAAAACAGCCCAGAGCATTATATAATGTGTATTTGGCAAATAGGTAGCATACCCTTAAGGTAGACAATAACCTGTCTACCTATTGTCGTCCACTAGCGTCAACCGACAGAGAATGAAGCACTTGGTCATCCAGAGTAGACAATCTAGAGTGGACCATCCAGAGTAGACCATCCAGAGTAGACCATCTAGAGTGGACCATCCAGAGTAGACCATCCAGAGTAGAGCGTCCAGAGTAGACAATCTAGAGTAGACAATCTAGAGTAGACAATCCAGAGTAGACAATCCAGAGTAGACAATCCAGAGTAGACAATCTAGAGTAGACAATCCAGAGTAGACAGTCTAGAGTAGACCATCCAGAGTAGACAGTCTAGAGTAGACCATCCAGAGTAGAGATGCTCTAGATGGTCTACTCTAGATGGTCTACTCTAGATTGTAGAGCAGACCATCTAGAGTAGACCATCCAGAGTAGAGTATCTAGAGTAGACCATCTAGTAGAGTCTAGATGCTCTACTCTAGATTGTAGAGCAGACCATCCAGCCCTCTGCCCAGTGCGGTGCCTCCTAGTGGAGGTAACGTGACATGGCCGCTCGGCTGCCCCTTAGTGAACTGGGGAGAAAACATCAAAACATTAACCTGAAGACTAACTAAGACTAACACTAACCCTAACCCTAACCCTAACCCTAACCCTAACCCTAACCAAGGTGGACGCTTCAGGGCTGACGTTGGGGTATCTTTGTCACCATGGCCACCGTTCATCAACCACATTTATGATATAATGTAAAATAATTGTTATATAATTGTCGCTTATCTGTTACATAATTGTAATTGTTGATCATTAATTTGGACAGCAGTCCAGCACTAGCCTGGAGATCCAGAGCCACATCTAGAACGCTGTAGGGTCTGGCAACGAGTGACGAGAACGGCCCGACTCGAGGGGCGGCACCAAGCGTGCGTTTGAAAATATCACTGCACGCAATTGGATAACACTACGACCAATCAGAAGGGGTGACGTATCCAGACCAGCGAAGCTAACCAATAGATGAGACTCTCGCCGTATCCGGTCGGTAAAACAGCAACGCTATTGGCCCCGCCCTATATCAGATACACCGATGTGATTGGTTAATGTTCTGGGGCCAGGGGCAATCGGGGAGTGAGCATATCGCTCGTTCCCAGAGTGACTCGCTGAGCAGATTCAAAACGTGCTCTCGCCAGAACTCTGGGTCTCCAGGGTAGCCCCGCACTACGAGCCCACGTCCACCTGCACCGCGGGACGTGAACAGAGGTCGCTTTGGCGAACGTGAGGGAGCGCAGTTGTGTCAGCTACAGCTTTGTTTTGGACTCCAACTTCCTCCGAAAGCGTGTTGCCTGCTTTCAGTTGGCGAGCAGAGGAACCACCTGGAAAACGGACGTCTCCGACTCACGGACGTGTTGACGAACACGCGCCAGGTTCTCGTCCTCACCGGCTCCACGCCGTGCGTCCCAGACAGAGTCGAACTTGTCGGACATACTTATGAATATTAGATTATATTTCCGCCAAGTCTGTTTCGCTAGGTGTCACTAAATTCGCCAGACTTCACCTTTAAAGTTTCAAGTTATGATAGTAGCAAGGCCTACATATAATCTGCCTTTCTGATTATCTATTAAAATACTAATATAGATATAAGATAAGACCCAGTAATATCCATATTGGTGTTTTGTTGTTGTTAAGCAATCAAATGAATATTCAGCATTCAGTGATTTCATATTCTGTAAAGTATGTCCGGAAAACATGCATGCTTTGCAGCCATATTAGCAGTTATACACCTTATAGCAATAATGTTATTGATAATAAAATGTGTATAATCGTCATCATCAACACCACAATCACATTCTTCAAATGTAACAAAAAATCATGTGTATAAAGCAAAATGCAGAATAATTTTTGGTCCCTTATTAACAAGTACACAAGTGTATTTTATTTGATTGAATTTATATTCGCAGGCAAGTTTTTGTTCATACAATTAAGAAAAAAAGCCACTGTCTGCCCAAGCTGTTGGCACAAGTATATACAGAACTGAGGGGTGAAACAGATTAAGCTTTCTACTACGCGACAAGATTGAAATAAAGAAAGTTCTGAATGCAAAAGAGAAAGAGGGACAGATGAAGAAAAACATGTCCATTGTCAAAAATATATACCATCCCTCCTTAAATTCACAAGAGGTGTGATGTTATGTAAGGGTATGTCAGGGACATCCATGCAATTGTCATGGTTACTGAGAGAGAGTGAAGCTAAATTAAATATAATTCATCAATACCAGAATGGATATCATTACATGAAATCCATTTTGTTTTTGAGGAATCATATACAGTTTTATAAGTCACACATTGTGCTTACATTTGGTCTGTTTTGTTATTTTCAGTGTGAATTTGCAAGATAATTTAGCTCCTCCTTGTTCGCCCCTCATTCAAGATGTCTGAGATAACAAAATGGCTGTGGGTGACAAAAACATGTCAAAATGTTCTATCACCAACCTAAGTGATGCCACGCATGCAAATCTAAATGCCCAAAATGAGTTGGAGGACAGAAGAAGGCATTTTTCTTAGGGTATTAGGCCAGAGTAATGTGAATATCACTTAAGAAAGAATAAATAAATCATTATAAATACATAAATACATACCTAAAATCACAACAAAGAACATGCTGTTGATATCTTCAGCTATTTTGGAGCTGGTGTGTATTGATTCATTCGGTTTAATTTGATCAAACAGCTGATATTGTTTTGTGGTTCACAACTGAGCAAGCCAGGTAAGATATTAGCGAAATCATTAGCACTACCGCACAATGAAAAGTAAACAGACGATACAGCAGAACAGCACCAGTGGTAAAGGAATCGTTAGAAAAAAAGACAATAGCACATTTTTTTGTTTTAATCAGTAAAAGTATAACCATTGAACGCATAACCATGCCACGAAGAACAACTAGATTCACTGTCGTTTTTTTTAACCTATTATTATTTGAATTGTATTATTATTATTATTATTATCAATATTGATATGATTGTTATTATTATTAATAACGTTAGTATTACTAGTATTATTATTGGTATTATTATTATTAATATTATTGTATTATTCAACTTCCATCTTATTATTATTATTTATTCACATTATTACCAATGCTGCAAGACTATACATATGTCTGAGGATTCCAATGCACTTACACATCAAGAATAAGAGAGATAGAGAGAGCTCACAATAGGTTAATAAGTGCACAAAACTCTTTTTTTAAATTAGAGTTTAAAAACATTGACAAGACATGTCCATTGTCAGGCAATGAAATCAAATACTGTAACTGTAAAACCAGACCGTTAAAATTAGCATAATGAGAGCAAGGTAGCCAAAAACACCTGAATGCCACAAATATACTTTGCTGTTGTTGTCCTTTAAATATTGCAATTAGCTGCAAAAAAAAACGACACAAAATAATTCAATAAAAAAAATGTACATCTAATCTAGTAAACAATATTTAAAGTTCCCTTTCGGTAGTCTGAATATTCAGATTCAATTTATTTTGCATGTAAGCAATAAGTGCCCTCTTATTTTGTACTAGTCCCCTACAGTGTTTGCCTGCCGTGATCATTGAGATTTAAGTGGAAATGCTCGTTGAACGGAGGTCTGTTCAATGAACATACGTCTTTAAATAATTAGGCTAGTCCTGTAGTGTTGCAGCCCATTGTCACATCTCTTTGAGCCAAGTGAAAGAGTTAAGGCACCACGGTGGTCAAGTGGCTGGATGTCCACTGGGGGGATAGCCGTACATATCACAGCAGAGGCTCCGTTAAAGTAGCGGTCCCATAGTTAGTGTTATGCGTTTGCCCCACCATGATGCCTATGTGCAAAGGGTCTATTCTAGGTCTTTGTTGCAACAGATACGATCTGTAGGAAAAGCCAGGTCAAATCAGTTCATATGGT
>NC_140273.1:22447557-22491426 GCF_964030765.1 Micromesistius poutassou | reverse complement strand
TAATACAAGAAACGCTTAATTAACGCTTACAGCTTAATGCAAAAGTAATAAAAAAGGGTATTAAGAACAACACATATATCAAGGGATATTATCCAAACATGACAGAATGGATGTAATGTGTTGAATTCCTCATGATTGAGATTGAGAAAAGTTATATGCAGAGAGGAAATGTACTAATTGTAACTCGCTTTGGATAAAAGCGTCTAAATGTAAATAATCCACTCAAACACAATTTGAGTGGATCAGCTTATCTATACGTTAGCAATTCATTGATTGTTTTCAAATGATAAACCAGCTCATGTGGCGTCTGTCTTAAAGTCCTCCTGGCCTATAAGCTGTCTCAATCTTTCAAAAGCAACCCCAAGATGTACCCGCGTTAACGCACGGCGTTATGGGGATGGAGCTTCTCAAAGGAGGCGAACCTTTTTAGGTCAGGTAGAATCTAGTACAGCCTCGGTGATCAAGTTTGTTTGCTTGATTTCATGGCTGCAGCCTAACATGTTTGTGGGTCAATTTGTTTCATATCTGGCAACCCCGGGGTACTCAGAGAATAGTGAATCATATAAATCAAAACAAAACTAACATTCCGACCCGGAACGAACATTTTAAAGGAGAACATACCTGCTGAAACATTGGTCAGAAAAGCCAGAATTTCGACTTAGCATGTTTCCTCAATCTCCGATGACATTCCATGGTCGTTTTATGATTTAGAATTGTCAATTTGTGACATAATGCTCTTTGACGGGAAAACAGTTGGGCCTTTAGCTGCCAGATGGTGCAGGATCAATCGATCATTACTGCTACTCTGTTGCTAGGTCTTCAGATTGTTTTGACTACAGGTTTGGTTTTGAAAAAGCATTTCCAGCAACACACAAGACCAGCATAGCAAATTGGTTAGGGGGAGCAAAATAAAAAGTTTCATCCTGAGATAATTTCCGTGCATTGATGTCAACTTCCTCGCTTGCTCCATTTGAAATGGAAAATAGATGAACATTTGAGTCAAATATATTTCTATTACGAACCAAACCAATGACTTCTATTCAGTGGGTTATGTCATTTGCAATGCTTTGCAGAATTCCATTCAGTGCATAATCCAACTAAACAATGTAAACTTAAACCAATTTGCCAGTAATCTGGTGTAAATGGATTTGATCAAATTATAGAATTCATTATCATTAATATTTCACTCTGTTCTAACAATTATAGTTACTTGACTATTTATTAAGTATATTTGTTTAATGGATTTCCACTGTCAGCCTCATTCCTTTTCTACTTATCATAGCTTTTATGTGTGCATCTCTCATCCACTCTCATCTCCCCATAGGTTTGCCATGTAAGTACATTTGTATTGATTTATTCCGCTCTCCACCAAGTTGCTTTTTATTAGTGGTCAGTAACAAAATAGACACAGTTGTAATGGAAAGTAGAGGAGGGAGAAGTAGTGCAAAGGGCCGTGCATCGGTGTGTTTAGGACCAGGTGACCGAGGTCGTCAGGGCCGTAAAGCAGCCTGATTGGGATGGATCTCCGAGGTGTTCATGCTGCAACAGGCGGGCTAGCTTTGTGGTGGTGGCAGCTAGATGGTTTATGTAACAAACGTTTTTTTTTTTAGGTAGGATAGATTTTTTTTTTTTGGCAACCTCGTTTGAAAATTGTAGTTCTGTCTCTGGGTTTAGGGTATGAATTGCCTAAAGCAGGGAGACGTGATTCAGGGCTAGACATTGAAAATGGAGATAAAAAAATGTAAATGGTTAAATAGCCTAAATACATGTAGCCAAAAGCACTTCCTTGAAATCATGTGTGATGACTCCATGCTTTCTTCATCACCCCACCTCCAACACAAAAAGTAGGTCATGAAAGGCGGTAGTTAAACATGTACACTAAACTCTTGCCCTTACTTTCCATCCTGCTCTCTATTGTAATTACAGTCCACCGCAATTTCCCACTTGGCATTCATAGAACACTCAGATCAATACTATTCCTTTGACTCATGAATGCATTTAATTTCAAATGCATCTCCCTGTTTATTACCGCACTAGCTGATAAAACATCACATTTGCATATGTACCGTGGCTCTTTTTCTTCTGCTCTAATTTAATTTTTAATATTAAATCTAATTAACATGGAAACTGGAAAGGTACATGCTAACAACAATCAAAAGGGTTACGCGTTTGTTCAAGACAAAGAATCTGTTTGCCACAAGCATCCCTATATCTAAGCCTTCTGATTGGCTCAAGCTGTTTCCCTCCAGAAAAAAATCCCTGAATCCACCTATTGCGTTACAGAAATCTAGGCCCTAGACGTGTTCCCATGGAAACAATGCTTATACACCGTAAATGAATAAACTATTCGTTTAAAAAATGCATTTCGGTTAAAGCATTCCACACACGGTGTGAAAAAATTGGCATTGCGTCTGCGTTTTTGGGAACATATCAGTTCCAGCCTTGGGACACGCCCAAATTCTATGCCATTCACAACAACAATATTTCCACGATCGGTTGGAATACGCAGTGAAAATTAATGGATTCAAAAAAGCGAAAGAGAAAGAACCAAAGAAATGAGGATGATTAGATTTTGGTTTTCATGCGATGGAGGGACGGCGTCGGGTAAGGCTGGAGACGGCAGAAGAGAGGACGGGCTCGGTGGCCAGCAGCTCCACAGACGTGGTGGAGACACGGAGGGAGAGGACAGAAGGGGGAGGGTGCCGGGGAGATGCACAGAACAACATGGGGATGTAATGCAGAGATAAAGGACCGAGACGCAGCAGAGGAGGGTGTGTTCAGATGAACACAGAGAAAACAACGGAGACGAGAGACGTTCACACCGCGACAAAAGAGCGGGACATTAGGAGAAATAAAATAAAAGGTGGTAAGAGAGAAAACAAGAAAAAAAAATGAAGGCAATGAGGGAAGAAAGGCGAGGGAAGAAGAGGAGAGGCATTCTGACAAGCGTGAAGCGGTAACAATGGAGCCTAACAAAGAGGAGCCCAATAGAAGCATCAATCACACATTTGCCTAAACCCCCACCCAAAAACCTTTCCAAATAATTATTGAATGTATTTTCTCCTATCCCCCCCTCCTTCCCCTGACCACCCTCTCTGCCTCCCTCCATTTCTCTCTCCCTCCTGCCACTCCCACCTCCCTTTTCCCCTTCATCTTACGAATCCCTATTTTCAAAACAACACTGACTGTTTGATGTGTGCTCCCTCCTAGCCCCTCCATCCATAACCACGTCCTATTTCCTTGGGGTGCCCGTCCTCCGTGGTCTGTTGGCCGACACCAGATACACCCCAGAATACTAACCACTAACAAATAAAAACACCAATAGGCTGTGAATACTGTCACATGCAGTCAGTGCAGCCATGAAGACCAGACCAGCCCCACCGCACACATCTTAGTCAGGAAAAAAAAAAAAAAAAAAAGGATCCTGTGGTTTAAATGACCTGAAACGGTTTCTGCATTTTCACTTTACATTTTTTAAATGTCTCGTCCCTCCATCCATCCATCCGTCCGTCCGTCCTCTCTCCCTTCACTCTCTGCATCGTACACAAAGAAATCCTATCTCATGCAGACGGACGCATCGCCACACAATCCTCAAATGAAGGAATGCCGTTTAAAAGGCAGGATTCTTTTTTTAATTGCAGCGATCGCAGCCCTCGCTCTTACCCTTCTGGCTCTGGGACTCGTCCATGTTGTCCTCCATCGTGGCAGGTTACACTCCTTTTGTCTTCCTTTCGTTTTTCAAAAGCTGTTTTAAAGCCCCTTGCTGCCGCTCAGCACAGTATGTGTACGTGTGTGTGTGCATGTATGTGTAAGATGGTGACCGTGCGCGGAATTGTGCACCACCCCCCCCCCCCCTGCCCACCCCCCTCCCCCCCCCCCCCCACCACCCACCCCCCACCCACCCCACACACACACGCGCAAATGACGGCGGCTTAGGAAAGTCCCCCTTCTCTTGCCTCCCCCCCCCCTCTCCCTCTACCGCTGGTGTCTCTGTTCTGTTGTGATCCAGCAGTCTGCTTGCGCTCTGCTTTTGACAACATACGTGTGATTGTTGTCACAAGCGTTTATCCTTGTTCTCACCGTTCATTCTGTGTATTCTGCCTCATTTAAGTGGATGGTTGATATCAACAGTGAAACCTGGGATGGGGGCTTTCACATGCATTTCATATTGTGATAATGATTCAACAGATTCGATTATTATATACCGTCCACTTTGTGGGGGATTTATTTTCAAATTAAACACCATAATTGAAGAAAAATAATGAAAGAACTACAAGAATTCACTAAAATGCCCCCCAAAAAAAAGTGATTAAATGCAAGTCACGTTACAATTGGTTGAGGATCCAACCAAAAACAGCGTTATTAATAACCTGGACAACAGAGTATTGTAGCAGATTACACCTCTACAAAGGTCCTGTGTTGACTCATTTTAATGAATGGGCTGGAAAGTTTATCCACGTGTGTGCATCGGGTCTCTCCTCTCGCTAACTGAATTTGGTGCCAAATCATGCTGGTATGCTCTAAGCACCCGGAGAAACCAGGGACTCCAGCTTTCTGAACCGTGGTATCAATTTAGTCTACTCTTTTCAAGATAACTTGTCAATCTCCGAGCCACAACACTGAAGAAGACCTTCCCTTCAACATTCAGCAGACTAATTGGTCTAAACTGATTAATCTCCACTGAGTCCCTCTCTTTGGGAATAAATATTCCCCCAGCCCTACGCCACGCCTTGGGAATACTCTGCTTTTTCCAAACTACTCTCATTAGTTTCCATAGGAATCTTAAAACATCCGGCACGCTCGGTAGGGCATCCATTAGGTCCCGGAGCTGAAGAGGTCTTTGCACGTTTTATTACTTACTTACTTGCACCTCTTTCCACCTTGGTGGGCTATCGTCGCACTTTGCTAACGCAAAATGTACAGGTCAGGTTGACTTTTATCTATTATTTTATGCCAGAAACGTCAACGTCAACGTTCAACATACAACATTTGTATCAACAATGTTGGTCACCGACAAACCCGTATCACACAAACCTGAACGTTGTACCGATACGTTAAACCACACAAAATACTACATCTCGCTAAAATTGTCCGGTAATACTTTGTCGGTAAATAACCTCAAGTTGATCCCCACATATTCGTGGGGCATTACTCCTGCCTTATAGCTAACCCAAACAAGAACAATTTGTCATTTTATTTTTTGCTGGTTCTTTCACGTCGTTGAAGATGCTTGAAGGTACTCTCCTACATTAGAGTGAGACAGTTCCCCTTTAAGTATGTGCACCACTGGCATATCCTCTCCCTCCAAAACCACCTCATTATTTAAGAGGCCAACCTGCACTATAAGCAGAGTTACTATACAGAGCCACTCCCGTTGACTGTGGTGTGGGAGGAAGGAAACGCAGTACATTTCTTTATTTCAAATGTACAAGGGATATCCACTGCTTCTGTTCAAATATTATTGCATCTGAAGTAGTTTTTACATGGCCAAATATGCCTGTCTTATACCTACCTTTTTCCCCGCATGGTCCGTGCGTTTACACTGGCCGAGGTAATATACCTGCACTTAATGCAGGTTGTATTCATTCATTGTACTTAATTGTGTAGCATGTACTTAGTTGTGTAGAATCTGCAGTAGCTAGCTATCACGGCTGTATACGGGGAATGAGGTCAGCCTGGCGATTGTTAGTACTTGCACTTGGTTCTATGAACGTCTTTACTGTACCGACGGCGATATATTGTTTCACTTCTTATGACAAATGTACTTATTGTAAGTCGCTTTGGATAAAAGCGTCTGCTAAACGCCCTAAATGTAAAAAATGTATGATTTCGCACCCCAATTTACCCTCCCGGACCCTACACATATTGGGGGTTTCATTTTCATGTAAATGCGATTTGACGGCATTGCAGTACCAGGAGCGGGACTTGGGTAGAGGTGTTGATGCGTTGTCTCTACAGTGACAACGCATCAACATCAACATGACTAGATCTTATTGGAGAGACGGTGCAATCCACAAGCTGCTGGCCATCATGGGAGAGGAGGTGATGCAGTCGCATTTAACAAAGACGTTGAAAGACGGTGCGATCTACGAGAAAGTAGCAGAGGAACTTTCCTTACTAGGCTTTCGTCAGGATAAAAAACATGTTGGCGTTTTTGCACTTGTAAATAGTTAATCGCGTTTGTAGCCTACACTCAGATGTCGTCTACTCATTCTTGCATGCGAGCAGCTTGAATAAAAAAAATAAAAATACATTCAGAGTATGCAAATTATTCTAAAGAGGTCTTCTCTCCGTGCTTAGCCCCGCCTACTCCAATGAACCAAGACAGCCGGCTCCTTGACGAAGGTGAATATACCCCCTCGGTTTTACAGGCAACACGGGGAAATTGCAGGGTACCGGCTCGGCAGTGTAAAACGCCTTAAGATACCAATATTTCTTGCCATAAAAATTCTTAGATGAATTGGATAGCAATGCTTAGTAAGTCAATATAGCTTGTACATGGTGAGTAGCTGGTAGCTATTGTGGCATATGCATGAGGAAATTCCCATAATCACATAAAAATAACCCTTTTTGATTTTGATTTGATTTGATTTGAAAATCTTTAATGTCCCCGAAGGGAAATTTGGTTTACAGCAAAAGTTCAACACAGTAGAGCTCACATAGCACACACATGACACAATAAATACATATAAATACATATAGTCATCACAGATAACAGTACTGTACATCCTTCCCAACAGGTTCGCCTACAGCGTATTAAGGAATCTAACGGCAGACGGGACAAAGGATTTTAAATTTTCCACCTAAATGGTTCAAGATTGAATCAATATAATGACAAAAAAAGTGTGGCTTCTTATCCACCATCATAAAATGACCAAGATAGCACCATCACAGAATGATTAGCTTGTATAAAGTAGTGGTGGCTCGTTCGCGAACAAATCAGTTCGAACGAACGACTCTTTAAACGAACAAACCGACCTGATTCGCCGCTCTCGTTCGTCGTCGTTCGTCTCGTTCGTTCGCCGAGACTCGACTCCCAGCTCCACCCACTAGTCGCTGACTCGTGAGTCGCCGTTCGTTCACTGACTGTGTTTAGCGGTGAAGACTCGAGGACTGAGAAGTCACGAGAGTCAGCCGGGCAACAACATCCCGATTCCGAACATGAAGCACTCCTCAGCTAAAAGGAACTTAGTTAATGTTGTGTTGATTGATGATCGTTTACACCATTGCACGATTCGTTTGAGAATGACAACGAGGGAGGAGCTGAGTCTGACCGACTCGGCTGAGAACGTGCATTCGCGATTCGTTTGAACGAGAACGAGGGAGGAGCCGAGTCTGACCGACTGAGAATCATGATTCACCGCTACCGGAAATGCGAACGAACGAACGAACGAACGACTCTTCTTGGCGAACTGACCGACGCAAACTGATTCATCCAAACGAATCATGAAATCCACCACTAGTATAAAGTAGATTTTAAGGAAAATCCCCATTGAAACTCCTTCACGCTTCACTGCATACACTCATTTCTGCCCCTGGCGATTTAACAAATAAGTGGCGAATTTTTATGAAAACATCTTTGGTATAACCCTATCAGGTTTTCTCCATTTTAGAGCCAGTTTTGCCATGAAAGACTTGGCACCCCATCAATAAGGATGGGCCTGCTCTTTCCATTCCAACTCACAATTGTTATTGGCATACGGCATAATTGGCATTATTTATTGCCTTTCCGAGCACTGGAAAGGAGCTTTGACTCCTTCAACTGAAACATCCAGAGGATCTTGCAGAGGCGTGTTCAGGTCAAGGTCAGTCGGGGTGACCCCTGTCGACTCCTGCACCAAAAGTGAACTGGGGCACATGTTTTTATATTATATCTATAATAATAATAATCATAATAATAATAATAAACTAATATATTATATCACATTGTTTTTATATGCTCAAGTCAGTTTGTGGCACACATTCAAGGTTCTATTGATACTGAAAAAGGGACCAAATAAAATTTGAGCCCCAGTCAGAGACGATGTAGATTGGACTTCAAAATTCTCTGATGAGGATCTGCAGGATAGTTTCTGCAGTGTACTTTTTAGATGGAAAAGCTCACTTTGAATAGGAAAAGGAAATCAGGAGATCCAGGTTTCGGTTAGTGTCCTATTGGAAGGGGCACATCAGATCCATTCCAGGCATTTTTCTGGGATGAGTTTCGATTGGTTATTGCAGCTTCCCTGCTATCTTCCACATCCGGACACATTTTTGTTCAGTGAACTAGAAAGATTATGTCGGAGATGGGGACTCTGGTTAAAGACTTGGACTTGAGTCGCACCACAAAACGTGTACGTTATAGATCACATGATTTTCATAAACAATCCAGAACTATACTGTCAAATCAGTTAAACCATTTACTCTCTATTGTTCAGTAGATTTTCAATACATACTGAATTTTTTTTTATTTTTTGTTATGTTCGGTAAATTTTCAATGCATACTGAAATGGTATAAATTTTGTGTTATGAAAAACAGAAGTGAATTTTAAAAAGGTTTAACTGTTTACCTATGCTGCTAAATTTTTTGTAGTGTTGATCTTCAACATATGTTGAAAGTATATGAATTTTATGTTGTTTTATGCCTAGAAGTGTTTTGACAAAATTTCCATTGATGAATACTTATGTGTCTTTATGATTATGCCTTTATGACCGTATGACATATTGATTGTATTGTGTGGTGTTGATTATGTTGATGTTGATGATTGTTCCATGGTAACCAACCCATGGGTATATGCATATTTTCTTTTTTTTGCTTTTTACTTTTCCTACTTTATATGGTCAGTAGTGATTATGGCTTGTAGAATGGTCATCTGAGATGACCAAGGAGGGAATTGTAACATATTTCAGCCATAATATTCTCCCATAGCCACAATACTGAGTAAACATAACATAAGCAGGCACAACCAGCTGATCATACATAGATGAAGGGGGCGGGCTTTTAAAGCCACAGAACACGCCCACCTCTACCTGCCTATTTAACTCGGACTCCGCCATTTTAGAATCAGAATCTCTTGGGCGGCGTATCGATTAGATGTAAAGCTTAGAGACGCTCCACGCGTGTTATATACGATCCCTCTCCTTTTGTTTCATAGACGATAGACAATAGACCAATAACCTTAACCAAATAAAGTGAGTTAAAAGCGATCCTGTCTCGGCGGCCTTTCCTGGACTAAAATATCATAACACTATAAACAAAATAGATTAATGAGCATGGAACTGTCTAACTCATTTTTTATCCGAGTCAGAATTCCATTAGTTCCACCTATGTCCAATCACTCTCCTTTTGTATTTAGCCTCTTTTCCAGTTTGTCTTCTTAATTATGTCTCTTGCTTTCCAGCAGTTCTTTCCTCGTTTTTAGAGACCTCTGCCTTGAATACTGGATTGATAATCTGTAAACTGAACCCGTGCTTCTAGGAAAGACTTGGTTTGAGGTAGGTTGATTACACCTGCCTTGTGTGGTGCATTTGAGTGCACGTCTGTTGATACCAGTGTTTTGTATCTGGTAAAAGGTTTGATATGCCAATTTCTCAACCCGTAAAATCAGGTCTTCGAGGATGATGAATTTTGGTGAGGCATTTCTGTAACAGGTCTAATCTGGGTAATGGGCATTCTACTTTATTTTGCTTGCTAATTAGTTTAGACGGAGATAGGAGCTCTGTAAACGCATAATTGTGTATCATACTCGGCCAGAAGTACCATAGTACTATAAAGAAAAGTGTCTGTAAAGGTTTGAAATCACCAACGTGTAGACTAGCCACTGCAGCAAACGTTAAAAAATCTGTAACGATACGATATGCTATACGATAGTACTGTAGTGGCGACCAAGAAGAGCACAGTCAGACTTTAGTGAACAGTAGAAATGAGCCCCACGCAACCAACACACATACATGACATTTAGGATAACGGTGCGACACAAAGAACACAACATGACTACAGAACTACACTCCAACAACCCTAACCCATTAATCCCACTTAACTAAACACCCTTAAACCACAGGAACGTCTATTCCCGCAATAGCAAATTCCCATGCTCCCCTGCGCAGTACCCGAACAGTACAGTACTTTACAACAGTACAGTACTTTACAACAGTACAGTACTTTACAACAGAACAGTACTTTACAACAGAACAGTACTTTACAACAGTACAGTACTTAACAACAGAACAGTACTTTACAACAGTACAGTACTTAACAACAGAACAGTACTTTATTGTCAGAGCAAGTCTGAAATTTGTCTTGCATCCCAGCAGCTCCATTTACAAACCTCACAGAAAGGACAAGACAATCAGGACAGGATATCAAAAACAGGACATCAAGAAAATAAATTTAAATGCATACATTCATCATTACATTACAACAGACGTCAACATTTAAGTTCAGCATGCATTTGATCTGGGATTAAGTGCCTGATTCAGTTTGAGGATTGACTGGTGAACAAAAGAGTGCTTCAATCTAACCTTTCTGATTGTTGGAACCCTTTTAACCAAATTTGATAGTGATATATTGTACTCGGGATGAGGTTTGGGTCAGAGGAAATGTTGTTAGCCAACCTCAATATGTTTTTATGGTAGGCTGATCATACAGTTTCTGGAGTGGTTGACCTACTTCCTTTGAGCAGATTTTCAATTGGTGGAGCCCATGGTTGATTTTAAAGAAGCAGACAAACTCTTGTACCATGTGGTGTTACAGTACTGTAAAACGCTCATGATCACAGTTGATCAAAAAATAATAAAATAGAGCTTGAAAGTCTGATGCTTATACCAGAAATCCAAAATCCAAAGAAATCCAGGTCCAGTGCGGTTTAAAGTAAGACTAAATCAAAATACAAAACTCTAAATTCTTGCAGGTAATTCAAAATAAGAATTGCAAAGATAATCAAAGTTTAGTTTATTGGTTTAGTTTCTGTGGTCCCTGGGCAGGGAGTTAGAAGGACAATAAAACACATACTAAACAATACAGAGACTATCAAAAACAAAACAACAGCATCAACAACATTACAGTGTAAAAATCACACAAAATACATAAAACATTTGCTGTTTTATATAAAAGGTCAATGATCAATGATCATGATTAGGCATTTTTAAACTGCCAAGCCGGTTCGGTAGCGGCTTGGCACGCCCGGCAAATTTCACCGGCTGTGTCCCAATTCAGGGGCTGCATCCTCCAAAGGACGCGCTCTATGAAGGTGTGGCCTTCGTAGGCCGAGAAGGCCACACCGAAGGCCGAACGAGCGTCGTTAAATGAGACGGTCTGGCCTACGGAGCATTTCAGGATTGCGTAACCAGCCGTTAACGTCCTTGCATGTCCACGCGCCGCTCCTGTCGCCTAGCAACCCTGACAGCTGCGGTTCAAACCGGACAGTGGAGGAGAAATATGGAGCCAGAAATCATCATTCTATTTGTTATGTTTTATCTTTTATTGGAGGAGTGGGAGAAGATTCACCACCGGAGCCGGCGGGTGAAGAGGAAGAGGCTTAACGTTAATTAGTTTAACGTTATGTGGCTAGCGTTAATGTCATTGAACTTTGACAATAAAGTTACATATTTAAAATGCTCCCAACCTTACTTTTATATTAAAAAAAATGGTTTTACATAGTTTTGTCATTAAATATGTATTCGCTGCAGCTGCCGCTTCCACTCTCTCCGCGCCATTTCTGAAAAAAATCCAACGCGCAATGAATCTTGGGATACGTCGGGCCGTGAAGGATCCACCCAGTGGGTCCTTCAAATCCGGGAAAAGAAGGCTGCATATCTCGGCCGCATTTGACGCTGTGACGTAAGCGGTCTTCAAATGCGTCCTTCGAAGGATGCAGCCGCTGAATTGAGACGCAGCCACTTGCCTGGGTAAAACCGAGAGGGTAAAATCCCCTGTCGTCATGGAGCCGGCTTTCTTGGTTCACTGGAGAAGGCGGGGCTACGCACAGAGTCTAGATCTCTTTAGAATAATTAGCATACTACGAATGTTAGAGACTCGCATGCAAGAATGAATATACATCTGAGTGTAGGCTACAAACGCGATTAACTATTTACAAGTGCAAAAACGCCAACATATCCTTTATTTTGCTGACCACTTGTTTTTTATCCAGACAAAAGCCCATCTTCGTGTGCTAATGCAACTGTAGCATCAGCATCACCACATGATCAGCAGCTCGTGGATTTCACCGTCTCTCTAGTTAGAACTGCTCATGTTGTCTCTGTTGTAGAGACAACATGGTGTGGTGGTGATTGGGCGGTTGCTAAGGATGGCCTCAATTTCGCAAAACAGGGCCTGGAGACCTTCGTCGGTTAAGGTTTGTTGGTGTAAAAGAGAATTTAGGACCAAGGTCGAGGAGTCGTGTCAAGGGAGTTTGCCATCTCAAGGCTCTGCAAGACAAGCATGTAAAGATCACACCATATCTTTTTACCGAACTTCTCCCTCTTTTAGTTTCTATTGGATCAAAATAGTCC
The DNA here is from genome assembly GCF_964030765.1 of Micromesistius poutassou. Classification (NCBI taxonomy): domain Eukaryota; kingdom Metazoa; phylum Chordata; class Actinopteri; order Gadiformes; family Gadidae; genus Micromesistius; species Micromesistius poutassou. The sequence continues at coordinate 22,478,937 of NC_140273.1, read as the reverse complement.
ATGCCCACATTAGAGAATGGTAGGTGATGTTCTTTCAACAGTGGCAGTGTTCTTTCATATGGCAAATTAGCCATCTAATTTGCCATATGAAAGGACTAAGGACATCATTTCTGCCGCAGTGCCCTGTACTTTTCAGGAATATGGCAAATTAACAGACGTGTGGTGACAGTGGAAAGTTGTTTCCTTTTTGGCAGCCAAAGCCATCAGGCTGCCTCCAAGCTTTTGACACCAGGCCACAGCTCTCACCAATTTGGCCCAGTCTGAGAAGTGAGTGAGAAGTTTAAAAGTAGGACATGGCATGTCTTGTCTCACAGCATTGCACACAAGAGGGAGACATTTGACCTCTGGGTCGTCTTTTGACAAAGATGGATTGCCAGTTTCTGTAGGCCAGGTATGCATCGGCTTCCAAAGAAATGCAGGACCGCAAATCCATTGTCTGTTGTCCAGGAACCCAGCCCCCTAGAGGCCTCATCCGCCGCTTTCAATGAACTTCCATTGTTGGACACTGACGCTGTTTTCTCTAATGAAGGACACGCTATTTGCGACAATGGTGTGCAATCTCGCAATCTCGTCATTGGCTATGTAGTTCAATACAGCCTCAAAACGTGGACTTTTGTATGGGAAGATGCAATTCAGCATTGAGCAGTTTGTCTAGCCTGACTGACAGCACGGCAGCGGCTAATCCCATTCTTGGGATCGTCATTTGCTTTAAGGGAGCAACTCTTTTCCTATCATGAAGCAGACATGTAGCTCTCCCTCTCTTACTGCGCCACATCCAATTCCGCTGGCATCAGTGAAATTTGTGCAGTTGGGAGGACTGCGGTTCTCCAAAGTTAATGGGTTTGATACAGCGTGGAACACTAAAGTCAGAACGTTTTGGAAGATCCTGAATCCAATTAATCCATTGCTTAGACTGATCTGTGGGTATTGGCTCATCCCAGCCATATTCCTGCTTACAGAGCTGCTGTAACAGTTGTTTGGCTGGGAGAGTGAGAGGTGCTATGATATCTAGTGGATCATACAGGGAGCTTACCATTGACAGAATTCCTCACCGTGTATGTGGCTTTTTGGGAATTAGGATGTCAAACCTAAAGGTGTCATCTTCCACACTCCACTGAAGGCCTAGAGCACGGTCAGTTGGCAGTTGGTCTTTGTCTAGGTCTAAAGATCTGATGTCTTTTCCTCTTTCCTCCTCCTTTATGGTTGACCGCACAGCTCTGTTGTCGCTCACCCACTTGGTGAGTCGGGGTCCTCCTTTGTTGCACAACTCTGTCAGGTCTGTCAGCTGCACTGCATCCTGTACTGTGGGACGCAGAACCTGAGCAGACCTCCAACTGGTGAATTGGTAAGAAGGAGTTGAGGGATGTGCCCTGGTCCACCACTCCACAGTCATACACCACCCTGACTGTGTTCTTCTTAGGACGGTATCCTCCGTGATGTGGAATATACCAGGTTCTTCACTGAGCTCCCTCCATTTCCAGCTGCGGGACAGGCTCTGCAAACCCCTGAGTAATGACATTGTTCAGAAAAGCAGTATACTCGTTATGGAAAGATTAAGTTCTCTTAAACTTTCTTTTAAGGCTTTGGAGACGCTGCATGGCAATGTTGCGATTGTTTGGCATTAGCACGTCATCTTTCCTGAAGGGTAAGTTAAGAGTAGAGTGACCATCAACTATTTCAAGGAATCTTTTATCCTCAATAGAGTGTTCACACTTTTCCTCTGAGGCCTTCTCATTAAAGTCGAGACCGTGCTGATTAATCAGCAACTTCTTCAGATTTGCAGTAGAGATCCTGTTTACTGTTGCAGACTGACAGTCATTGCCGATAGAAGACTCACTACCTCTTACCTCTCTTACCCACTACCTCTCCACTAGGGTCTTCACTGCATAGGGTCCCTCACCCGGACTGCTGATCATTTCCCAGGACTCCGTGATCTTTGAGGCGTTCATTCCTATCAACAGTTCGATGTTGCCACCTATTTCTGGAATATTGACCTTTTGCAGGTAAGGCCGTCTTGCAAGATCCTGTTTTGAAGGGATATTGTCAGCAGTGACTGGCATTTCCTTTTGTGTGAACACATCAGGTAGCTGTGTGAAACTAGTCGAGAGATGAGAGATGAGAGATGAGGCGTTCAGTACTAAATGTAGCTGAGCTACCTGGGTCAAGGAAAGCATACACTGAGATGATATTTTCTCCTTTGCCAGCTTTGATCTTCACCGGCAATACTGAAAGCACGTTACCGGCCCCAGTATGCCCCAGTTTGTTCCACATTTTCAAAATGGAGGAGACCAGGGTGCTGTATTGAACACACTGTGCAGGTAAGCTTTTGTCTAGTGTTTGCTGATGTGGCCTAGAGTTAGACAGCCAAAGCAGAATCCCTTTTCTTTAAAGAAGTCCAGCTTCTCTCTGTGTTTCTTTCCCCTTAATACTCTACAGTTCTCTAATGTGTGATTGCTGTTATGAACGAGGTGGACAGCTACTTGCAATCGACGGACACCTTGTCAATGCATTCCAAACCCTGCCGCTGATGAGGATCCTCCTGAAGTGCAACACAGGAGTAAACAACTCTTTAGTGTAGGAAAATATATATTTTCAGACCAAAGAGAAACCGTCTTTCTGATCCAAATTTTGAAGAGCTTCTCTTGTTTTGTGAGAAAGATCAGACCACACACTCACAGACAGACCGACAGACCAATTGTAATTCACCTATTGTTAATAAATTTACTTAATTTTTCTCCCCATGTTACTGTGTGGAGCAGTGCTAATTCGCCATATAGCTAAATCCGGCCTTGTCAGAGGATCATTTAGTTAATTTGTAAAAAAAATGAAATAAAATCGATCAGAGCAAGTAACTTGCATGGTTTGTGTTATTCCTCCCTTTTCAACAATGATTGCTTTTATTTTTCCTATAACAATTTCAGTTGGAAAGATCTATACGCATCTATACGCACGTCTTCTTTTGAGCATAACCACAACAAGAATAACAATAATAACAATAAAGAAAATATAAATAAATAATAAAGAAACTATAAAGTTTCCAGTAAACACCTGTCAATCTGGCATGGCATGATTAAATCTGGCAAGTGGTGGGAGTTGAGATCTCTTTATTATTGTTTAATAAATTGTGTAATAAACAACTGAACTGAACTGCAGCAGCAAAAAAAGCAATTACTCATAAATGGTTACAGGCCGATCCACCTACAGTAGTTAACTGGCTAGAAATTATTAAAGGGATTCATGAGATGGAAAGGTTAACTTTTCTGCTAAGATTGACATATGATTTATGTATTGCAAGATGGACAAAATGGAACATGTTTTTTGCTTAAATAAGGGTTTGGTTTGTGATGTGTTGTGGTGTGTGTTGATGTCCTGTGGGGTGCACTACGAAGCACGCTGAACGTACCCAGGCTTTCTTTGGATAACCTGGATCGACAAATACGAAACTCGCAATCATAGTTAAATGCTACCACAAAGCTCACTTATGAGTCAATTTGTCAAGCCAGGTTTTCCGCATTAGTTTCAATGCGTGTTCCAATAAAGAGAGTGTTTAGCGTGTCATTTTACTCACCTTTACAAAATGGATCGATCAAGAGCAGTATATTTCACTCAGGAGGAACAGATAGTCATAATTAACTCCTATGAGAAGTTCAAGAATCAGCTAGGGGCAACACAGTTGCACATAAAAAGGCAAGGTGTGCTGGCAAAAAATAGCTGATCATGTAAATTCGTGGAAAGATTCTGCATTTTGTCTGAAAAATAACTATGCCAAATGCAGAATTGTTATTAATCCCAATAGAGTGATGATTTCAAAATGCAAAAGCAACATCCAGCCTGCTTTATTCTATAATTTTGGGAATTCACTTTAAATACACCCTATGTAAGAATGTATAGCATACGTTTTCACCCGCTGTGAGGTAGCGGTGGTGGCGTAGTGGATTACTATAAGACCTGAACGCCAGCGACCGGGGTTCAAATCTCGCCAGTCCATCATCATGTAATTTACCCCCATCTAGATGTGGTGCCAGCACGGCCTTGAGAAAATGGGTTCAAGTTTGAAATAAGCACAAAAATATAATTCCATAACCTTTAGTGAATTCCATATGACGTAAGAACCTCCACTCGCCCACTCTCTCATGGAGGCGGATGTTTTCTTTGACCTGAAAGTGTAATAAATGTCCTTCCTTGACAGTTTGAGTGGGCAAAAAGCTAGGCAACACCACAAACGTAGTTAGCATGTATTGAGCGCGGCTGAATACAATGATTTTTTGCGTCTCCCAAGTTAACTGCATGCAAATATGTACCCGTGGCAAACAATCGCAGTGAAACAAAGACACACTGTGCAACAGTAAGTGCACGGCTTCTTTGTGTAGCATTGCCTACACGAGGTCCAACGAGGACGATCAAATAGCGAAAACCCTCTGATGAGAACCTGTATCTCTCATGAAGAATATTCTCAGGCAATGCCAAGGGATCGGTTCTGTCCAGAAAGACCCTCTGTCTCCGGAGAGACCCCTGTACGATACGGGCTCCGAGGTCCACGGGAAAACCCACTAATGGTGACGCCATTGTCAACAGGGGCTAGAGAGCTGCGCTTAGCTTTAAGAGCCAATCTAACCTCCTCCTCATCTGATCCCTAAAGCTAATTTTTAAAGTCCTTCTCCCGTATCCTAACCTGTCTTTCAGGGTTGCCAACTGTCACGCATCTGGCGTGACAGTCACGCTTTCAGCATCAATCTCACGCTGTCACGCACACACAACAAATGTCATGCCAAAAAAAACAAAAACTCCCATTAAATTTCTGCTGATGACTTGACTTGACTAGACCACATCGTATTGTTTTTAACGAAAGGGGAGGAGTTTAAGACATTCCCTACAACGTCCCAGTTGATCTGCTGAAAACGTTGTTTATGACAACATGTCAACATGTCAACAACTCTGCCAGCCCGCAACCCCACCCCGTTATAACGTAAGCATTATAAGATTTTACAGAGTCTCACGCCAGCCAAAAACCCAAAGTTGGCAACCCTGGTCTTTACCACATATGCAATTGTGTCTCTTATTCCTAGCCATGAGTGCCCTCTGCAGGCTAGAGGCTTTCCATTCAGAACGCCTACATCCTTATTTATATATTCATTGCCACTATCATTTGTTGGCCAGGGTTGCCCTTATACATTGGTCCAACATAATGAAATCCAAATATATTAGGTAAGAATAATAAAGAACAGACTGTATTTAGAAATCATCACCATTTTATATAAAGAAAATACCAAGATGCAATCAAATTAAAATGCTATTAAAACATGAAAAAACTTAACCAAAGACGCCTGTCCCTACTCACTCCACCGGGGGCCCCACCAGATACCTCTGCAGGGGGTTCTGCCAGCGCTGGGGGGGGGGGGTCCCTTGGCTATACCGAGGTCGCAGCAGTTCAGGTGTTACTCGACGTTGGGTTGGCAAACCCGCCAGCAGAACCGTCCACAGAGACGGCAGAGAGAGAGAGAGTCCATGAATCCCTGAAGTGTCCCGTCGCTGCCGCACCGCGGAGCAGCTGTGGACCCAGAGCACTTGAGGCACCAGCAGCTGGAGCAGGTGGCTCCCCGGTCCGGGGGCCTGCCGTCGAGGGCAGGCCCCCCTGGTGTGGGGCTCGGGGTTGCCCAATGGGAATTGTACATCTCCCCTGATGCAGGCCACCACCATCTCCACCGTCTCCCACTCCCACTCCTCCTGATGCTGACCGTAACGACACGTCGTCGCAGACAAGTCTGAAACGTTTAGCAACCCCACTACGATAAAATAATTAAATAACTAATTTAGGACCAAAAGTCACCTAGTCCTCTGGCTGGATAAAGTGATGATCTCCTAAAGGAAGTGGTTCATCATCAGCACTATTCCAGGGTCTGTAACAGGGCAGAAGATGAAGAGCCTTGTGCAGAATGGATCTTGATAGCTGATTGACTACAACATGGTACTTTGTGTCAGGGTGCCTATAGGTCTTCCCCTATGATCTTCTCGAATGGTAAACGGTCCTCATTTATATAGCGCTTTTATCCAAAGCGCTATATAAATGAGCACCATTTACCATTCACACACCGACGGCGGAGTCGACCACGCAGGGCGACAGCCAGCGGGTCAGGAGCAGTCAGGGTGAGGGCGTCTCGCTCAGGGACACATCGACACTCAGCTTAGGAGGAGCCGGGGATCGAACCAGCAACCATGCGGTTACCAGCCAACCTGTGCACTCTGACCCCCATATAGCTACGTTACTTCACTATATTTAACATGCATGTCCCTATTTAAGGGTCCCAGTTTGAAAATCTGGGCACCCCCTATGTTATAATCCACTGTTTTAGATTAACTAAACTTCAAGAAAACGTTCATGATTAAATTAAGCAGGTTGGTTTTGTTTTTGTGGACTTGCTCTATCTAGTCAACAGACGTGTTTAATCAGGCCCTCATGCTATCACAACATACTGTTGTTGTTTAACAAGTAATTTATTGGCTTGGCAAAGACGGCCAAGAAGTCACACTTTTGCATGCATCTGCATTTGCTAGTACGACTTCATTGTAGTTTAGCTAGTCCAGATTTCTCAGTTCCCTTTCCTGTATTCCCCTTGACTCATGTATGCCCCTATGCCAACTACCTACCTATCAGCAGAGCCTGCAAGCCAGGACAAGCTGTTCAGAGCCAGCCAGACCCCGGGACGGCAGAGCAAGGGCCAGGGTGCTGTAGCTGGCATCTGGGGGAGAGAAGCTCTCGTCTCTGTCTCCATCTGTATGGTCACAACCAGACGGAGTGGGCGATGCCAATCATTTTGCTGAATTCTTGTAGGTGCTGGACCATGACTTAATAGAATGCTGTTTCCAGGAAATGTCGAATGAGGAAAGGACTGCTTCATCCTTGACCGCATGGCACCCACAAACAATGCAGGTTATCATCTCCTCATTCCTGCAGCAGACCTGCAGCAGCATGTCAATGGGCTACCAGTGGCAGAGAGACAGAGCAGTGTGTAGCAGCCTGGACATTGTGTTCATTGAGTTTTGTAAAGATTGTTGTTGTTGTTGTTTCTGAAAACAAGCATTTTAATCTGATAGGATAGCTAACTATGTCCAATAGACATAACCCTAACCCTAACTCCCAGTCTGATGAGAATATATCAGCTTATATCAACGGTCTTCAAAGCTCGTTATGGTAACTGCAACGCTTTGTAGGAAGTGAACAACCATGTACTGGTTTCTCCTGCTATTGTTTTGCGTAATATTTATATTATCCCATTATCTACATCCAAAAGCCCCTTAATAACACTAGAGCAGTTGAAGAAGAGTGTGTTAATCGCTAAACAGTTCATATGGTTTCACCTCATTCTGTTTTATCCCCCTCTCTGCCAGACCTGTCTCTGACCCCACTGGATCACTTATGGATATGGTGATCCTCGGCTCCCCGCCTTTAATATTGCTTATATGGACTATTGTTTATATTGACTATTGTTTATATGGACTATTGTTTATATGAACTATTGCTTATATGGACTATTGTTTATATTGACTATTGTTTATATGGACTATTGTTTATATTGACTATTGTTTATATGGACTATTGTTTATATGGACTATTGCTTATATTGACTATTGTTTATATGGACTATTGCTTATATTGACTATTGTTTATATGGACTATTGCTTATATGGACTATTGTTTATATGGACTATTGCTTATATGGACTATTGTTTATATTGACTATTGTTTATATGGACTATTGCTTATATTGACTATTGTTTATATGGACTTTTGTTTATATGGACTATTGCTTATATTGACTATTGTTTATATGGACTTTTGTTTATATGGACTATTGCTTATATGGACTATTGCTTATATGGACTATTGTTTATATGGACTATTGCTTATATTGACTATTGTTTATATGGACTATTGTTTATATGGACTATTGCTTATATGGACTATTGTTTATATGGACTATTGCTTATATTGACTATTGTTTATATGGACTATTGTTTATATGGACTATTGCTTATATTGACTATTGTTTATATGGACTATTGTTTATATGGACTATTGTTTATATGGACTACTATTTATTGATTGTTTAGTGTTTTTATGTGTGTGTGATTGTGTGTGATTTGTATACTATCTGCTGCACAACAAATTGCCCCATTGGGGGACAATAAAGTATTTGAACTGGAACTTGAACTTGTTAGTTGATTAACAGTACATATGTTTAGTCTCCATCCTGTTGTTATCCCCCTCCCTGCCAAACATCTGTCTCTAGCTCCACATTACTTTGTAAGAGTTGGTCAAACAATTGACGTGGATTCAACTTCATCCTGTTTGCATCCTCCTCCCTGTCAGACCTGTCTCTAACCTCTATTGCTCTTAAGGGAATTGATCAATGGAAATTGAGGGGTAAGCATTAAATGTCCCTTATAGTGTCTTCAAGTCCAACAACAATTAGTAAAAAGGTTAAAAGGTTTAAAAGGGGAGGCACTTTTACAAAATACCTTGCAGGTGGACGAACCATCTGTCCATCACCGTCTACCACGCGTGTGTTGGGCACTCACTGTGCTTTGGCCACAGCGGAAGCCTATCAAGATGGCTTCACGCATGATCGTGATCTCGTGAAGAATTTCCATATATTTGAGAGATATGCTCTCTGAAATATATGAGAGCTGCTGGTAGCAGGCTGCCAAGGCGGCCAGCAGCAGGCTTCGAGCTACTGAGGTCAGCAGCAGAAGCATGCTTGGGCTACCGAATTGGCCATTTTAAATGATTTTATTTTATTAGCCAGTCTGGATGCCAGGAGCGGTCATCTTCACTCACTCTATAGGCTCGGCACTATCTCACATCGACCATGGGCACGGCTGTGACGGGGCATAGCCCCATGTGCAGCACAATGTCATGGCTTTAATAAAATAGAGCTACAGTGTTAACAAATAGAGAGATTGACCATTTTAGTACGTCATCCAGAAATATAGTACTCTTATTCTGGCTTGCTAAGCAACTTTATAACAATATGTACTGTAAATGGTATAAGGACATGCATAGCAGGGATACAGATTATACCTACAAAGCAGAAGTACCTTAATATTACTTTTGCTGATTCAAAAGTTAATGCATCCCCCACCAAGAACCAAGGTGACCATCTGGGAGTGCATTGTGGTCAGTGCCTATCGAGCAGTCAATATCCACAACATACAAACTGGTATTTCACATTTGATATTCAAAACAATTAAAGGATTATGGTGCTGGGTAAATCTCAATGAGAGCTATGGTAAAATAGTCCAATGGTCCTTTTCCACGACCATGGTGGAAAGCATGCTGAGGAAAGATGTGAAGGAGAACCCGTAGGGGTTCTCCATGTTCTGAAGATGCAAATCTTGGATATTTTGCCCACGTGCAATCTTAGTGTTCTTTGCAAGCTATATAAACGTGATGTAAATATATGACTTCATTACCAAGTTTGAAATTTGAATAAAAATAAAATAAAATAAAAGGAGTGTAGACTTGCAGTCACAGAAGGGGAAACTAAATGGATGAGATATTGAGTGATTGTTCACACTCATCAGGCCACTATTTAAAATGAACCCTAATTTGTATGAGGTAATTGTTAAAGTTATGCAAGAAATGCATGTCTGGTCTACGGAACTACTAATGTACACATTATCATTAAGTTTAAAACATGCTGCATTAAAAACATCTGTCTGTAAAGGTCTCATATCCCTTTTTCTTGAAAGACACACTCCCGTTTTAAAGGTTGATTTGCCGGTTAGGATCCCATTAGAAGCCTGTGATAGCGGACGATAGCTTAAGACTTGATTGTGCGGTGAAGTCGTATGGCTGATGCTTTGTGTTAAAGAACCCTTTCAGGGGTTCCCAATATGTTGATTGTGGTCGATCACAAACGTAGTGCAGGTAAAACATTTTTTTAAATAAAAATTCAACCCTATGGCAATTTTTTTAATTTTTTTTTGACAAACGGTTTCAAGACTTTGCTTTACTCAAGCCAATCTCTACGTTGATGTGCTATCCATTTAGGGGAGATATTGAGGTTGATTTACTGGCAAAATTTTTCACTGTTTCACCTGAAGTCGTCTGCAGTGCAGGATGAGATTTGATAGTTAAAGCTCATATTGAGCTTAAGTCCAGGGCTGATGGACAGATTTCTTACTCACAAAGGAAAAGTATCCAAACATGGGGAAATGGGCCACCTCCTGGACTGCATTATTTGGGTCTTCTTATTTATGCCAGTCAGCCTTTTCCTTAATGAAGATTATTAAGTCTAAATACCGTTCCACCACGACTGAGGGTCATTTGAAGCTTGAGCCTAGCTACAGCAGCTACTGTCCAGAACCCTGGATGACTCCATTCATTACATCAAAAAACAGATAAATTAATATTTGTTTTGCATTTTTTTTTATTATGTTGGTAGAACATTTTCACCTGGTCATTTTGAAAGCCAAAAAAGTCTGCACACCCCTGCATTAAATGTTCCAATTGTGGGATGGCATTATCTCCTTTCTTTTCGTTAAGGATGGTCCATTGTAACCTATGCTAAAGGAGTTAAGGAAGGAAGCATTGAAATGCATATCCCTATTATCGAATCTGAGAACATATTTCCACAGGAAGCCAGGATTAAGGGACTAAGCCACAAATCCATACATTATTACGATGAATCACCTATTGTTGCTTTAAACTCAACATATGACATAGGTGAGGGACCATTTAAAATTTTGAATAGCACGTGCATGTATGTAGGCCTATGGGACGTTTTCGGTTTGGCTCTGGACATTGGTCGCCCCTGCGCGTTCATGCGAAGGGAGTGGAGTCACGGGCACGCCTGGGCTGCGTTCCAATACTACCATACTATTGTATGGTATTGTATGGCTATTGGAACGCAGGGTTTCCCTGCGTTCCAATAGCCATACGCCCCTCCTAAATAGTATGTATGGTATAAATAAGGTAGGCCTATATGGTATAAACCACATTTAGTACGGTAGCATGGGTACCGCACCTGTAGTGGTGACGTACCTGTAGTCGTGACGCACCGGTTACGCAGACCTTCAGCCCATCGTAACCTGTGCTAAAGGAGTTGTTGGGTGCCCACTGGCGGGGGTGCGCACTCATTCGCCAGGGACGCACTGTTAAACCACGGAGCTCCTTTAACTCGGCCTGCGCAACATTTCAACACATCGCTTTAGGCTTACGGACGTTTTGGGGGACTTTGTTTTAAGCATTCCATAAATTGGAAGAATGGATACGCACGTTAAAGCAGGACAGGTTTACCTCCAACCACGGAAAATCGGCAAAGTAAGTAGAAATTGCATGACACAACGTTTGGAAGTATAAGTATGTAGATCGTTTCGACATGAAGCCAGGTAAGTATTTACCTAATATAGGTAAATACTTACCTGGATCGTTTCTACATGAAGCCAGGTAAGTATTTACCTACGCATATTAGGTAAATACTTACCTGGCTTCATACATGTCGAAACGATCTACGTGAAGCCAGGAAAAGTTGTTAAAATCACGGCACAGCAGATATGTGAGGTTGAAATGTTTTGAGGCAGATTCACAAGTTCGGACAAAACTCCATTACCGCATTCCTATAGTGTAGGAGTCTCTCTCTCTCTCTCTCTCTCTCTCTCCCCCCCTCCCCTCTCTCGCTCTCTCTCTCTCTCCCCCCTCTCTCTCTCGCTCTCTCTCTCTCCCCTCCCCCTCCCTCCCTCCCCCCCCCCCCCTCTCTCTCTCGCTCTCAAAATAAATCCCTAACAATATATAACCGATTTGACTCTAACTCTTCCACATCTCTTTTCCGTGTCAGAAATGGAACCAGGTGTGGCTGTCGGTGTACCCCGCCAGTGTCTGCAGCATGGGCCGACTGGAGATCAGCGACATTAGAAATGCATGGGCAGGTAATGTCATGCAGACCTGGCCACCACTTGTCTTGATCACGCAGGCTGAGCATAGACTGTGGCATTAGTGTACAGCGCCATAAACGAATGTAACCTTATTCCCTCTCTCCTGCCGTTAACGTTCATTGCGAGCACCCCAGGCGTTCGGAAGTTCTAGAAGCTTTGGAACAGTGTGCTTATGAGCGTTATTGGCAAGAGAGAGAGAGAGAGAGAGAGAGAGAGAGAGGGCGGGACGTCCCAACGTGTGTCGGAGAAACTTGGGTTTAGTGTTGAGAGGGAGGAGCCACCAACGGAGGAGTATCTGAGGAAGAGGAACACATTTCCATTATATGTTTGACATATTGCTTTGCATGCAGAGTTAGTATTTTTTGTTTGCTTCTCGTCACGTAGCTGTTCTTCCTACCCTGAGCACACAGACCTCATAGGAGGTGGAAGAACGGAAATAGACCGAGATAAACCGCCACAAACTGTGACCCTATCAGATCAGATGACAGGAAGCTGATGAGTAGAGTAGTCACACAACTTTTGAGGATGAATCCATCTCAGAGAGATTTGGTTTCGTATTGCGAAGGGGAGTTCCTCTCTGCAATCGTGTTATAGCATGTGAGGGATTCAGCTGATTGAACGTCGGCCAGCTGAGGTTAGTGGAGGCCATGTTGTGCACAAGCCTAGAGAACTCCAGCTGTGCCGCCATCCCAACATAATGCAAACCTCCAACACTCGGCCGGGTTGTAATGCACGTGGTTTACACCGGGATGAGGCGCCGCCGCCACCGTTACGACGAGCCCCACCCTTTGTGTCCTTGTGGTGATCCAACAGGGGCGGGTGTGGGGGGGGAGAGGCCCGGTGCGGGGCTCGGCGGGGACGCCAAGAGACACCAGCAGGGCCACAAGGAGCGGAAGCTGAAGGTGGTCCGACTGTCGGACATCGTCAGCGTACTCAAACTGCCCCCCCACGCCGAGGCCCTGCCCAAGGTGAACCCCTCAGTGTACAGGGTCCATTTAACAAACACACAACACACACACGATTGGCACTTAACTCTTCATCGATGTAGACTAAGGTTAATCCATTATTTAAAGTTTTTCGATTTGCATAAGTCTTCTCTTTGTCACATATATATATATATGTAAATATTAATACATATTAATACAATATTAATACACATTAATACACTATTAATACACATACCTACATGCACAAACATAGATACATACATGTGTATGTGAAGTATTGGATAATATATAACCTTTTCTGTTCAGAGTGGAATGGATCTTAGTTATAGAAAGTGCTGTTAATAGAATGAAGCTGAAACCATCGACTCTAATGATCCTTGTTGTAGGATAACATGGCAGCATTCTGTGTGAAGACGGAGGAGAGGAACTTTGTGTTTTCTGCCACGAAAGATGAGAGCACGGAGTGGGTGGAGAAGGTGTGCGAAATTGCCTTTCAGGTGAGACACAACCCCCCGATTGGTTGAATAAGAACCAAGAACCTGGGTATTGGAAACTATAAGGAAACTAGTCCCACAGTGTTTAAAGCATTGATTTCAATGGTTCAGTACCTCTTTCTCAAGTGTGATTTCTTTCAATTATTTAGAAAAAGATGACAATCCTATCATTTTGGTAACATCAGGTATATTAGGTAGGCAGTGTCTTGAGCCTCTCAAGTGATGATTGGATTGATGCAACAATAAGCAAGTTACTAATGTCTACTTACATACTACACTTATTACTAGTAAAAACTGAAATTGTAAATATTTGGCAATGATCTTAACCTTAGAAAAAGCTAACCTGACTCTGGCCAGATGAATTTCGTACCGCCTAGCTCCACTCATCCATCTGGGATCGCTCCCGTTGGGTTGGGAGGTATTTGGGGACTACCAGAAAATGGTAGAGCCAATCAGGACCGCCGGGCGGGATTTTTATAGACGTGACGTAGCGGAGAAGCGACTGTTTTGATTCAGACGGCTCGCATCGAGGAAGCAAGCGTCACGGGTCGGTTTCGATGCGAGTGGTCGAAGTAGCACGTCAATAAAGACGACGGACAAGCGGTTTATCCAATCATATGCAAGGAGTTTTGATAAGGCCCAGCCTCCTAAAGCACCTCTTCAACGGAGCGATCCCAGATGGATGAGTGCAGCCAGGCGGAACCAAATTCATCTGGCGAGAGTCAGGTTGGGAAAAAGCTGCCAATTTAGAGCTCCTTAAAATGTGGAAAGAATATGATATGATGTGCATGCGTGCGTGCGTGCGTGCGTGCGTGCGTGCGTGCGTGTGTGTGTGTGTGTACATGCGGATATGTATTTCGATTCCTTCATCTCTATTCTATCTTCTCTTTCTCCTAGAGTCCCAGTGTGAGCGGAAGCAGCTCACAGCCCCAGATGGAAGACAACGTGATCTACGCCTCGACAGAAGAGGGTGCTTCCCCCGTCCGGCCACACCCCTCACCAGGCCCCTCCCTCTCCGTTCACACCCGGTTAACGTCAGCGTACCGATTGGTTAACCAAACATCTTCTGTGTTCTCCTCCTCCTCCTCCTCCAGTGGGTCTGTTCTTGGTGGCGGTGCAGCAGACGGATGCGGCAGAGCGCTGTGGCCTGCAGGGGGCGTACTGGCTGCACGTGGGCGAGGACGACCTGTCGCTGAGGGAGGCGGAGGCTCCCGGGGCCGTCTTGAGCTGGCCCTACCGGCTCCTGAGGCGATATGGAAAAGATAATGTACGGGTGGATAATGCACTGACGATGACGGGATGTTTTTTTTCCGGAGCACAAATTGTCTTGGTGGTCGTCGACGTTTGATCATCGGTCCCCAATTAACTAATATTATCAATGAGTAGGTTGATTACACCTGTGTTGAACAGCCAATCCTGAGGTAACGTCTTACTGATTAGATGACTGTTGTACCTAAAACACCTGTTATTTTATAATAACTATACTACTACTACTACTACTACTACTACTACTACATTCATTACATGTATTTGTTATATTTAGTGGATGTATAGAGTCATGACTAAGTAAAGTATTATATGATTATAGTATTTCCATTTAAATGTACTGTTAATATAGAGATTAAAGAAGAAACGTTAAGAGTTGCTCTGTTTTCATCCCTACAGCTTGCCTTAACCATCGAAGCTGGCAGGCGCTGTGATTCTGGCCCCGGGACCTTTACGTTTGACACTGGCCACGCCAACGTTCTGTTCAGCCTGATCGAGAAGGCCATCAAACACCAAACGTCTTCCGCTGCTGTCCCCAGCAGCAGTCCCGCCCTGCACGCCGTCCTCCCGACCCCAGACGGGGTAGCAGCGCTGCCCAGTCGGATTCCCCGTTCCCCTTTGCCCAAGATACCCGATATGGACTTCATACCTGCAATTTTGCAAAACACTCTAAAAATCGAATCGAATTCTGTCGTGGACTCGGAAGAGAGCTTGTACTCGCGGCCGGCGGATTGGATAAGTGCGTCTGAATGTGTAGACACTCAGCCTCTCGTCAAAGTGATGTCTACCTCCGCTTCCGCTCCCTGTGTGACTCTGTTCTCAGAAGAGCCCGGCGCTGACGGCACGGCGAGGAGGCCTCGCTCAAATCCACATCTGGGGGTCGAAAGTGTGTACGCCGACCCGGCAAGCTTCCTCCCTCTTAAACCACCCAGCACCTCCACCGCGATGGACGCCCCGGGGCCCTCCGCACCCCAGGCCGGTCCCCCAGAGCCCATCTACGCAGAAGTGTACGACAAACTGAGCCCGGGCCAGAGCAGGCCTCACCCGACTCAGACCAAAAGAGGAGAAATGGAGAAGGAACCCATTTACGCCAAGCCTGTGAGGAAAGCTGAGGGAGTAGCAAAGAAGAATGACAAAGCTGACCCGCTCGCGCACATTTATGCACAAGTCTGCAAAGAAACTCCTTCCCCAGAGACAACGATCCCCTTCTCCCCTCCAGCGTCTGCCCCGACCACCGCGGTACACTCCAGCGACGATGTCATCTACGAAACGCTGGGGATCATTTAGAAGAGCTTTCTGAGCTCCACTGGAGGAAAGGCTCACTCAGCTAACATATCGGACTACGCTGCGCTTCAAGTGTGTTGTAGTCCTATACTTACACAGAATAGGACCGAGATGTACCACATTCACATTCAAGAGCAGAATAAATGAATGCTTTTCACTAACAAATCCCATCGGCAGGTGCTATTAAATGATCTATTGCTGTTTGTTCCACAACTGTCGTTTAACTATAACTTAAGTTGGTCAAACAATGAGGAACTGAAGACTGACTTTATTGATAATGTTGTACACCACACAGGGACAGCGAGACTGGAGGACACTACAGCGCAAAATACATTTTATGGCATTCTTTGGATAAAACATGGACTATCAACTCAATAATTATATCTATATTTATTTATTTTATATATATGTAGGGAGAACAAAATGTAATCTTCATGATTTTATTCCTTCCTATGTTTAGCCAATTCACTGTTGATTCCATTTTTGTATTTTGTATTAACTTTATCGCATTAGACTACAAAGGCCAAATGTATCATGAGTTTACTGTGCTGATTTATCATAGCCCCTCCTCCCAGGCGCCAAATGTATAAACTATGTGATAATAATGCAACAATAGCAAATGGATCACAGCTTTAAATGCAAACATTTGTAAATAAAAGCTTACAATCATTGATTTGCCCCAACTGACTATAAGGGAAAGTGTTTATAAGCGTTGCTGTATTCATATTCACAACAGCAAAATACAAGAAACTGCAGATATAAGTTATATGAAAATGCAAAACGAAAAGAATAGTTCATACGTTCGTTATAGTATTACGACATTCAGTTTTCCTGGATCTGATTTTTTTGATACTCACTATTTTTCAACCAGCAGTAAAAACAAGATAGTTTGGTGTTAAAAAATATATATTTCAAAATTCCAAAATTATAAAAAGTCAAAGCAGAGTCAACTTGTCATCTCGTTATTTCAGAATTTTGTCTCATAATTGTTTCCAACAAAATATTCAGATTTTTGTCTATAGACATAATAAAAAAACGTATCACAAACATGTGTTGTAAATAATCAATATGGTCTCCAACACCCACCTGCACACCCAATGCCAGATTAAAGACCAACAGCCCAAGAAGCAGAAGAGGTCTGGATTAAAACAGATCCAGAGACGTGTTCAATTGAGCCTGGCCTTCTCATCAACCAAACAGAGCTGGAGCCTTACACGTTTCACCATAGCTTTATGGTGAAAAATAAAATCTTGCTGACGTCTCCCACAAGTTTCATCTGGTTCTGCCTCTTATCTTGTGTGATGTGGAGCTCAGGTCGGACGCCCAAAGGAGTTTCATCTTCTCTTGGTTCCTCCAAACCCTGGACACACAGAGAACAGCCAGGCTGGCCCCTTACAGTCGGTTCCAGGCGAGCCGTTGTTGCGTTGTCCCTCCTGCCGTATCAACAGTACTGACACCAAACGGGCCCACATCTCTTTTGGTTTCACCCCTGCTTTTTTTTTGTTTTCTAGCGTGTGATTGGTCACATGCTAGAAAACATTAGAAGCCAACACAAATGGACTAGTAGTAAGTAGTAGTGGAACTTATATTACTTTAAAATGTATTAACACGACAATTATTTTACTACTATTGCTTTATATATATTAATAAAACGACACGGGTGCAACGCAGTCATAATGTCAGACATCCTACAGACTACTTTAGTGCGTGCAGTACCAGTAACTAACTTCACCAATGCACGGGTCATTCCAACACGGTCCGTCTGTGGTCCGTCTGTCGTACCTGAAGCCGTGCGGGACCCGCTGCTGAAGCTGGGGGTTTGTGCAGGACGCGGGATGTGGCCGGACGCGTTGAAGTTGGAACCGTAAGGTTGGTTCCTTTAGCAAAGAACAAAACAACAAAACCACTGATTATGGAAAAGAAAAACAATGGAAAAACTGCACTTATTCTCTGGCTGTTTCAAGGCACCCCATGTCATGGACTGCACTAACACCGGCAGTTATAGTCAACTATTATATTGTTGAATCATTTACAGAACCACTTGAACATTTTTATACAATTGAAAACATCTTTACAATGTAGCTTACTCTATTGATACAAATTCTTCTTTACATTTCCTTTTGCAGAGATCGAAACCGGAGAAAGGAGACTTCTAGGAAGAGGGCAAATGGAGTAGAGGTGTATGTGTCCCGCTCCCACTACTTTGCATTAAATACCTTTCCTGGCGCCATCACACTGGCTATATTTAGTACCAGTTTGACGGTAATAGCAGAGGAACTGCTTCACAAAGTCTCTTGGTGATGCACTTATCTTACAGCTTATGCAGGCCAAACACTTTTTGGGCCTAGGAGACAACCAGCCTAACTTATGGCTTCCCAAGTGTGTGCGGTCCGTGCTTCTCGGCTGAGTCCCAGGCTCAGATCTCCCGCCCTACCCCTGAGTTACATGAGACGGGTTGCGTAGTTTGGTTAGAATGGTCACCATGCCATATCCATTTTTGTATATTTTTCCAGTACCTGCTGGTTTTTAAATACTAAAAGCTTTTTTTGCCACCGTCACTGCGACAAACAACAAACAACATCGCTCAGTTAGTCGCATAAAATAGAATGTACCGGACCAATAAAGAGCCTTCTCTTACCTCATCCACGGCCATGTTGACCCCACTAATGGTGCCTCCTCTTTACTCAGGTGAAATTAGGTAATTAAGACAATCCCATTGAATCTGTTGACCCTACAAACATGTCCCTCCCCAGTCCCGTTAGGCTGAACAAAAGACACCCGTAGAGCGCAACAAGACCTGGGAATGAATCACCCTCCCACACGTGGTTCACATATCGTCCTCGTAACAGCCTTGCACTTACCTTTGACTTCCAAACAGGTACCCGAGTGCTCCTCCTGTCCCGAGCCCGGTCCAGAAGCCTCCGCCTAGTCCCTGCGTGGCGCCTTGCTGCCGTGGATAATGCTGTCTCCCAGAGCTGTAGCCACTCTGGAAGCCATAGGCTGGAGGAGGAGCACCAGGGTAGGCTGGAGGAGGCGCACCAGGGTAGCCTGCTGAGGAACCTAGAGCAGAAGGGTCTTCCTCACATCTACTCAAACACTGCTCAGGTGGAGGTGAGGCTAGGCTTGCGAGGCCGCCTTATTTGCGTCATTATGATCCCGCGAGAATCCATCTTGCCAGGCCTCAAGCTAGGGGTTTGTTCAGCAATGAAAAGAAAAAAAAAATCTCTAAAAATCTTTATCTCTGGTGATTGCGATGTTAGTACTATTTATCATTTGGTTGTATTGCATGGTATTGTGTTACTATTATGACAATTCAATGTCATTCACGCTGTAGTCTACCATTACTTCTATTTAAAGCAAAGCTCTCCTCTGCTCACCAGGAACCTAAAGGTAACGAGGGTCTGAGCTGCCATAGTGTCCCGGGCCGTGCTTTCACACGTGAACTCAGTCTCGTAATCGCGACTTGCAGCTCGGGTGTGACGTCACATCCGTCTCGTAAAACGAGTGACCCCGGGTTTTTCGTTCTATTTGGCACACGTTAACAAGACGAGTCGGAGCTCTGCTTTCTGCTCAAGAATCGGCGTTGTTGTCATAGCAACATGGAGCGTCTCTAGCCAATTTCAGCGGCACAAGCTACAAAACAGGCGGTATTCAACACATAATAAGACTGTAACGACACGCCTATAGGTAACAGTATACAGTGCTATGTGTACGACTTCTTCATTTGGTTACAACAAAAACACAAGTGCTTAAAATAGTAGAAAATAAAAAAAATAGTAGTTTAAAATAGTAGACGAGTTGACGAGTCGTTTTTACGACCTCGGGGGGCGTGCTATTTGCAACTTTCGGTTCGTAACTCGGAAATCCGACTCGCAGATTGCAGAGTCGGGTGGACAAATAGAAGGCACCATAACTGCGGAGAATCGGGTGTGAGGAAGATCCAGAGTTTTCCCCTTTCACACACGCAACACACGACAGGAGTTAAGCCGCATCAGAAGTGTTCCCACCTATGGGAGACCCTCGGGGTCCTGGAGGCGAGGGCGTGGCGTGTGTGCAGGAGGCCGGCCGGGACGCAGTAAGCGCGTCGCCGTGTTTCGTTCACAGCACGTCGAAGACGGCCGGCGAGGCTTCCCACTCCGAGCTGCTGACCCTTTTCTCCCCGTCATATCGATTCTTTATTTAGACGTATCCTCGATATCAACAGAAGAGTGGGACCGAAGACAAGAATTTGGAACGCAAAAAGCCGACCACAGGAGCGTGCGTCTACGCGTCCCTCTGAAGAATAAACGTTTTTTTTTTTTTCTCTGAAGAAACAAAGACGTACGTATCTACTGGTAGCGTCGCATTCCTGCATGCAATCGCATTGAAGTCAGGCTACGCCATAGGGTGTAGGCGGGGCAGCCCCACGTCACACACAATGAAATCACCCCCCGGTACAACCACACCCTGTGTCCTCCGCAGACTACGCACCTCTTGTTTACTTCACGTCTAAACAAACAACTCACCCATGAAGTCGGGTTTAAAGCCCGGGGGCGGGGGTCCGTCCGGGTGGCCCCTGGCATCGTGGCCTGTAGGGTAAGTGCCCGGCTCGTCTTCAGGATGCCCACCTGGAGCCGAGTTGTTTCCGCTGAGAAAGAGCTTGTAGACGCCGTAGGCTAGCAGCAGCAGAATGCCCAGGCCCACCATACTACCGGAGCCCTCGCTGCCCGCCGACGAGCCCTGCTGCTGCTGACGCTGGTGGTGGTTGCCGTGCTGGTGATGCTTGTTGCCAGAGAAACCACTAAAGAAGTTGGAGGCGAAACCCCCAAAGCCTAAGGACGGAGAACATTTTCTTTTCATTTAAAATTTCATTTAAAACATACACAAATAATATATTACACTAGATTATATATAGTTTGTAATGTTTTTGATGTATAATTTATTTAAAACTACACTTCTTCACTCATATGTTGAATCAACTGACTTGGAAAGCATTATTTCCAATACAAGGCGGTGCCTCTAGGGATGTGAATAACTCAAATTTTTCATGGTCGAATAATCAGTGGGTGGTATGAACGAATAATCGATTATTCGATTATTCGATGTGTGCCGACATTCACAAAGGCAGCCATGGATCATCGGCAAGAAATCACTTAATATCTTAAACGCAAAAAAACTAACTTTAACAGTGATCAGTGTTTGTGTTGTATGCATATATATTAATATTTATGCTTGTGTATATTGTTTTTCTGTACATGATTAATAATAATAATAATAAATATAGTTGCCAGCAACAATAACGGGGTCCTACGGTATAACAGCCATCAGCCTAGCCATCAGCCTAGCCATCAGCCTAGCCATCAGCCTAGCCATCAGCCTAGCCATCAGCCTAGCCATCAGCCTAGCAGCCACATATACCATGTGCTCTAGTACTGGCCTCTTGTCAAGCCAGCACCTTCCCCCTCTACCACAAAATGAGACTCCCCTTATATAAGCCAATAAGTCCCAGGTGGACTGATTGGGCCATACCAATAATAAGGGGAACTTCCCTGGCCAAGGCGGGGTTAACCTTCTGCCCCCTAGTGCTCCGGAAGTCCAAATACCACATTAAATATGATGTGAGGGGAGAGACAGTGAGAAGGGATTTTCACATTCTCACATGACCGTATGACCGACAGTATAATAGTATGACCAACTGTATGACTGACAGTATGACAGACAATATGACCAACAGTATGACTGTATAACCGACAGTATGACTGTATGAACGAAAGTATGACAGTATGACCGTATGACTGTATGAACGACAATATGACAGTATGACGGTATGACCGACAGTATGACTGTAGACTGCCAAGGGCAGATTGGAGTATATTTTGAGAAATATAAGTCTTTCCTATGTGGAGGTATGGTGAGCTTGGTTGGTATGGTAATATGCATTGGTATGCCTTAAAAACTGGTTTTCCGGCAGTTAACATATCAAAACAATCACCAACCATGTTTCTAAAGCCTACTGTGTCAAAATCCACTGTCAAACAGATGTTTGCGAAATAACGTGTGTACCCCTTTAAGGCCCAGCCTGCATTGTAGAGAGGCCATGGTTCAGAAGGGAGAACTTCAAACTAATGTTTTTTGGTTGTTTTTTCAGATATAGTCTTCAAATTTGGCATGGGTATACTATGGAATCTCCTCTTAATAGCCACATTCAAAAGCTGGGCCTAGGTCTTTTGGATGCAATGTTGGAGCTGTTTAAACATGTTGTAGAGCTGTATACATATGCATGTATTTCACTTTAAAATACATATCTCTGCCATATTTTGCCTTATTGCTATTATTTGATCACCCTATAGTCCCACAGTGACCTGGTACATGTGTGCCAAGTTTGGAGCTTTTCCCACTTTCAGCACCAAAGGAGTTAATGTGTGGGTGTTTGGTCAAGTTGTGGTCACTGCACTATATCCCAATGGTCTGACAATATGGGTTGCAATGTGAAAGTTGTTCATCATGAGAAATGGTGCATGTGTACCAAGTTTCATACAAATTGTACCTTCCTAGTGGTAATGGCAGCCTGTTGAAGTCCTGAACTTCAAGGCCTTGTTATAGCGCCACCTATGTGTTATTCTGGACCATCTTTTGATTCCTTTACTAACTTTATGAGTTCTACAAGCCTGCCAATTTTTATAACTTTTAGAGCCAAAAAGTCAGGATAAAAATAATAATAATAATACTAACGAATACAATAGGTTTCCTACGGAGATTCCGTAGGACCCCTAATAATAAACTAATAGTGCTACAGAACCAACATTAGTTCCGTCCGTTAATTCTTGTTTATTTGAATGGGAAAAAATGTTAACGGTCCAAATGTTGAAAATCGACTTTGACCCTCAGGAACGAATAATTGAATAATCAAATATTCTGACCCATCCCTAATTGCCTCTATCCACTCCATTCGTAATTGCATTGCAGGTCACATTAGCATGGTCGCAAAACATATTCGACCAGCCGTCATCATACATGAAGGCCCAGAGATGTACGGCCCTCGAGGGTCGAGGATGAGACAACACACATCCACATGGTTGCAAATACACTCCCAGGTCCCCTACCGCCAGACTGCTGGGATCCGTGGGCGGAGCCGGCCCTCTGCCTTGCCCTCCCCTCTTCGGTCAGCTCCAGGGTGTACTCCAGTCCACAGGAGCCTCTCAGTATGTAGGCATCGTCTGGGTGGCTGTAGCCCTCGCAGCTCACCTCAATGCGGCCAAACTGGTAGGAGTTGTCCATATCAGTCTTACATTCCCACTTGAAGACGGCGAGACATACAGTGAGGAGGAAAGAGGATAAAAAACTGGACGTAAACACAACATTATAAGATGTATTCTTTGACATTACACTACTGCAAAATGCTCTATTGCCCATTCGTTGTTTCTGTATAAACTGTTCCAGAATAAAGAGTAATCCGAACTTATAACAAGGGCTAATGTATTTAATTAATAAACATACAATAGCATACAATAATCCGAGGCCTCAGATGGGAGTTCGCCCTGCGTCTCTCTAAGAGCTCCACAAGGAGAAGTCCAATGCATTGGCAAAAGCAAGGACTTCTAATACAGTGGCACAGGCCTCAGACATGCTGACAACAGCTGTGTAGTCCTGGGTGTAGTCCCGTGTTGTTTCCACTTCATCATCTAAGCCTTGTCTCCTATTCCTTGCACTGTCTAGCCACCCCACATGCTCCCAGTGTTATCTAACATTAACCTGGGATATACCTGTCACAAGGGAGCAGGACTCCCCTGATGCATTCTTCTACTTGATGACAACACAGGAGACTCTGCCCTTAAGGTGAATATGATTTGATCATTGACAATGTGAACTCTCATCTGTCCTAAACACAATATATCTTAAAGACACGACAGATGTCGAAAGGCGGAAGACGTATTAGTTGAGTTGGAGCCGTTGACACCGGACCACATCAAAGGGGCCAGGAAACAGGCAGAGAAACAGAAAGTGAAAATATCCTTTCCCCATTACAGTTATCTAATTCGTATTGCATCTCTGCTTCTGATTAACGCGGTGCATATTTTTTTAACATCCCCCATTATTCTGGCCAGGTGTTTTCTGAGAACTCACCTGCACGTCGACGCCATCCCAGCCTTTGTTCTGACACTGAACGGCCTCCGGGACAAACGCTCCGCAGCCGGCCGAGCCCCCGACGCACTTGATCTGGGGCACGGCCCCGGAGCGGCCGGCGGCGGTGAAGCGGCCCCGGTACAGGGTCAGCGCCTGGACGTCCCGCAGCAGGACGCTGCCCGAGCCTGGCCGCACAACCACACGTCAGGAGGGACACCTCCGGGGGATGTTTGCACAACGTACATTGACTAGAGCCACACACAGCCTGGTTATCGACACACGGACTGTTCAAACGCAGCTAAAACGCATGAGTAGTAGTAGTAGTACAATGTGTTGGACGTTATTAACTCATTTTATTTTGGTATTAATTAATAACGTAGCCGTCAACCAACCTTGATTCCAACTTTCTACTCGGACCACAAAGAGACAATGCACAACCAGCAGTAGGAACCTTTTCATGTTCGCGTCGAAGGTTACAGGCTGACTTTATCTTTAACTGATTCTGTAGATTATATCATGAATAAACCGAGACCTTTCTTCCAAACAGTCCTTCAACTTCTACGAGGCAAACGCGACGGCCTCGAAATGTTTATTTCCGGGTGAACGCAACATGTTTTGATACATGTAAGCCAATTGGAGAAGAGCACGACTTCTCTGCGTCTTCAGAGCGATGTTTAAAATACCCCCGGTCCCTTACCACCGCTGGGCCCTCTAGCGGGGGAGAGAGGGCGTATCGCCGGCGCTCAAATAAATCCCCCCGGTCCCTTAACACGCTGGGCCCTCTAGCCATAGACATCTTATAAGTAGACGCAGCATCGACCGCTACTGCCTACTGGCGCTGACGAGCCGCGGGGCCGCCATCTTGGAGTGGTGATCCGCTCCACTCAGTGTAATTCATTTGGCAGGAGCAATGAACTGTCAGCGCATTTAATTAATCTTACCTCACTGAATACCACTGATTTTCACGCGGTTTTTTGTCATACGTGTAGCTATGATAAAGGACACATGTTTTGGCGTGTTTTATTATTCATAGTTGGCTTAACAGTAATAGAATATTCTTATATGCTATAAGTGACCAGACGTCCGAGATCAAAACTGGGAATATAATCCCCGAGAAGGGGAAAAAAACGGTCAGCTATTTTTAAGTAGAAGAAACAATATGATTAGGTTATATATACATATACGTAGGCTATATCCTACATAAACAATGTATGAATACATTAGATATCTTAGGGACTTATAGACTGTATCTCTGTTGCTGCAGCAGCAGAGTTTATTCTGTCTTGACACTTTGTATTGATATTTTGTATTACATTCTTCCCTTAAATTATGTTTAGAGTGATTGTTTTATATGTATTTTTTATGTATGTCGCTTTGGATAAAAGCATCTGCCAAATACTTAAACATAAATAAACACCTGAAAGTTGTTTGACTGGATTCAGAATAAAACCAAATTCTGTCTTACCCAACAATGTTAGTATTTCAATATTGTTACTTGAACAACTTATTCATGATTCCAATTATACTGTTAAGAAAGTATTGTCTTATACTTTGCCTAAAATTTGACAAAATAGAACATTTCCTTACAAAGACGAATGGGGCCGGGGAACTAAGTTTTAACTTAATATTTGCCTTGTAGAATTCAGCAAGATTAAAAGTGCAAATATATCAATAAAAATTGGGAATTATACACAAGTTAACATTCAATTCAATTTTATTTATAGAGTGCCAAAACATTACACGTCTCACAGCGCTTTACAGAGTATTGAACATTCAGAGAGCCCAAAAACTCCCTAGAATTGGAGATACATATAGGAAGAAACCTCGAGCAGATCCATAACTCGAGGGCCTGACCCATCTGCCTAGGGTCAGTTACAGGGCAGTGAGGTTTGTATACATGATAAATGAATAGGTTAGTTAGGAGTAGAGAATAGAACATGGTGTTTAGAGCCACCTGGGGTGTATGTTACAAAGAGGTGGGATGGTTACCTAACCAGTATGATAATGCATGAATCCCATTTAGTGTCAGAAAATTCAAATAGTCTAATGTAGGGATGAATTGTCATAGGGATTAGGAATTGTCATAGGGCAGTAGTGGATCGCTAGGCAGCGCAGGCCAGGAATCCGGTCAAGGGGACAGCAACAGGCGATGGTAGGGCAGTCATAGGGATGGGACTTCAGGTGCGATGAGGGCCAAATACAAGGATGGCTAATGACTGGTAATGGTTTACCTCACAAGTGAGGTAAGGGGGAAGAGAGAGATATATAGAGTGGGTTAGTATTGCTATACGTTTCATGATGGTTAGTATTAAGTGTATCAATGGTACTATATAGTGTTACACTAGAGAGAAAAGGCAAGAAATGTTATATATTGATATGATTTATCAAGTCTCAGTTCATAGCCGGGTGAACACAGTAGTTCAACAGTAATCCCAAAAAATACCCCATTCCAGTTGTCAGGTAAGTGTGGCAGGACCTTTTCCTGTATCACACATTTCACGAAGGTGGGCTACACAAAATTGGGTTGGAAAGCTAGACTAGCTATACTGTATAGCCACTGTCCATCTGATTGTCTAGTTAGCTAACATCATCATACGTGCTTTTACTGGCTTGATATTCGCTGCTATGGTTAAGGTTAGGTTTAGGGTTAGGGATAAGGGTGAGGATGAGGATAAGGTTGAGGATAAGGTTGGGGTGAGGGTAAGGGAGGCGGGCGGTTAGGGTATAGGGGAGGGGAGAGGTTAGGGTATAGGGGAGGGAGGTTGGGAGAGGATATGGGAGGGGGGAGGTTAGGATATAGGGGAGGGGAGAGGTAACCTTACCTCATTAGGGTAACATGCATGTGTATAATAAAAATTACCATACAACAAGCCACACAACCAGGTAATTTTAAATCATAAAACATCAGTATACATTTCAACATCTGTGCACACAGTGAAACAATTCTGGGATGTGATTTAAAAAAAGAATCCTGAGACCATCTGACCCTAACTCTGTCCCTAACACTGAACCATGAGGAACCCGCGAAGGAACCCTTGAGAAACAAGGAACCCGTGACAACCCGTGACTTAAGTCACGTCCTGCGAGGTAGAAGTTGCATCTGAAGTCTCCACCGTCCAGCTCCGACGAGGCGCCGTCAGTGGGTCACTGAAATGTTGCAAGAGGAAAAACACAAATCGTTAGCCTCGTAGCATAATCTATGTTGCTAGCCATAGGCCAACGATGTTAATGAGGCTACCAATGTCGATTACACTATGAGGCTACCATGTTGATTACACTATGGGGCTACCAATGTCAATTATGCTACAATATCAATTATACTATGAGGCTAATGATATAGATAACTCTATGAGGCTAGCGATGTTGATTATGCTATGAGGCTAACGCTATCCATTATGCTATGAAGCTAACGCTATCCATTATCCTATGAAGCTAACTATATCCATTATGCTAGGAGGCTAACGATGTCCAGCTAGGCGGCTAACCAGATTCCGGGTCTCCCTCCAGATAGGTGGCTCCTCCTCCATAATTTCTTTAGTTTATATAATTTGTGTTGATGAAAATACTTTTGTTTTGAGAATTCTACACTAGAAACACAGTGGTAGTAGTTTATTATTCTTTGGACACCTTGTTTAAATAATTCTGAATCAAATCAAATTTTAAACTTGAAACAACATGAAACATGCACACACTTGGGAATTTGTAATTCAGGAATATAGTAAAACATTCTGTGAATTTAACAGCATAGCTTTGGTGGTGAAACGATGTAAAAAAAAAACCTGTTGGTATTAACCTTCCAAAGACTTGAGCAGTCCCATCGTAGTCCTCGTCTCGCTCCTGGTGGGTCGTCAGCTTAATCTGTTCACAATACAAACACACATTAAAAGAGTGATGTTACGTCACCAGGTGTGAGTGTGACTAGCTGTTACGTTTTAGTGTCCACCTTGATGTACGCTGGATAAACTATAGTAGTAGCAGCTGATGTGACCTTAATTACTTCAAATCACAGCTTTGGCTAAAATTCACAGAATGAAAAATCTGAAGGAAAAACGAATGCAGACCCTCTACGATTGTTTGAAATAATTAAAAAGAACCTCCAGGTGTCAAGTGTTTGGTTATGGTTACCCTCCGGTCCACAGCCTCCGGTCCAGCCTGGTGCCCCATTCCTGGTCAAGGGGGATCTGGATACCCTCTGGTCCAGCCTGGTGCCCCATTCCTGGTCAAGGGGGATCTGGATACCCTCTGGTCCAGCCTGGTGCCCCATTCCTGGTCAAGGGGGATCTGGATACCCTCTGGTCCAGCCTGGTGCCCCATTCCTGGTCAAGGGGGATCTGGATACCCTCTGGTCCAGCCTGGTGCCCCATTCCTGGTCAAGGGGGATCTGGATACCCTCTGGTCCAGCCTGGTGCCCCATTCCTGGTCAAGGGGGATCTGGATACCCTCTGGTCCAGCCTGGTGCCCCATTCCTGGTCCAGGGGGATCTGGATACCCTCTGGTCCAGCCTGGTGCCCCATTCCTGGTCCAGGGGGATCTGGATACCCTCTGGTCCAGCCTGGTGCCCCATTCCTGGTCCAGGGGGATCTGGATACCCTCTGGTCCAGCCTGGTGCCCCATTCCTGGTCCAGGGGGATCTGGATACCCTCTGGTCCAGCCTGGTGCCCCATTCCTGGTCCAGGGGGATCTGGATACCCTCTGGTCCAGCCTGGTGCCCCATTCCTGGTCCAGGGGGATCTGGATACCCTCTGGTCCAGCCTGGTGCCCCATTCCTGGTCCAGGGGGATCTGGATACCCTCTGGTCCAGCCTGGTGCCCCATTCCTGGTCCAGGGGGATCTGGATACCCTCTGGTCCAGCCTGGTGCCCCATTCCTGGTCCAGGGGGATCTGGATACCCTCTGGTCCAGCCTGGTGCCCCATTCCTGGTCCAGGGGGATCTGGATACCCTCTGGTCCAGCCTGGTGCCCCATTCCTGGTCCAGGGGGATCTGGATACCCTCTGGTCCAGCCTGGTGCCCCATTCCTGGTCCAGGGGGATCTGGATACCCTCTGGTCCAGCCTGGTGCCCCATTCCTGGTCCAGGGGGATCTGGATACCCTCTGGTCCAGCCTGGTGCCCCATTCCTGGTCCAGGGGGATCTGGATACCCTCTGGTCCAGCCTGGTGCCCCATTCCTGGTCCAGGGGGATCTGGATACCCTCTGGTCCAGCCTGGTGCCCCATTCCTGGTCCAGGGGGATCTGGATACCCTCTGGTCCAGCCTGGTGCCCCATTCCTGGTCCAGGGGGATCTGGATACCCTCTGGTCCAGCCTGGTGCCCCATTCCTGGTCCAGGGGGATCTGGATACCCTCTGGTCCAGCCTGGTGCCCCATTCCTGGTCTAGGGGATCTAGTTACCCTACATTATAATTAAGTGCGAGAAAAGCACTAGACACATCCACATAATAATAATAATAATAATAATAATAATAATCCACCCTGGTGACCCATACCTGGTCCAGTGGGATCTGGTCACCTGCTGGTCCTCAGCCTCTGGTCCACCCTGGTCCAGGAGATCCTGTGAAGTCAGACAGCATCTTTATAGACCCGTGCACATCGGTCTCGAATCTAACTACCAACCCCCCGCAGGAGCCCCTTACCTTGAGCTGGAACGACGATGGAGATCTTGGGGTGCTTGGGGTGCTTTGGTCGTCTTGTTGCAAAATACAGCCAACAGACTTACCTTGAGCAGATCTAGTAGTTTGTTGCTGTTGGTTCATGTACAAATAATTGACTATACATTTCATATCCCCCCATTTAGCAAATAATTCCCACCCATAAACAAGGCTGACAACAGTACAAAATAACAAACTGTTCTCATGCCTTTTGTCTACTTCCTTACTACTCTCTAAAACATCGCATGCACATCGCATGAGTGTTCCCTTACTGATCAGGGTGTGATCTGAGTGACCAGAGATGCATGCTGGGATACTGTGCCATCTGACGCCTACAGTTCTGTAGAGGTTCCCCCTCAGGAGAAACCAAGTTTTCAAAAGGCTGTCGTGACATCAGTTACATGACCTGGAACGTCCGTCAAGACCGTGACAGGGACTCCAAGGAGAAACGCCAAAGGGTAGGCTGTGAGGCTCCCCCTCTCGGCGACTAGAATACAACAGCTCTTACAGGAGAGAATCATGGCGCACATTCCAACGTTCCTCTTCATAGACCTTGAAGCCCCGGTGAGGCTTTCTTCACCTCTTCTGAAGAAAGAACTGCAGCTCGACAGGAACGCTAGTTGGGATGTTTCCAAGATGGTTTCCGATTCAGCCCGAGAAATACTTTGATCTCAGGGCAGGAGTACAGGCGATCCAGAGGGCTTGCCAGCAGTCCATCATGTTGAGGTTAGGTAGGGAAGCCACGTTGCAGAATGTTTCATCTTCCATCTTCAGTTAGTTGGTTTCTCATCCGATTCTGTCCATTCGGAATGCCGTTAGTCCATCATCCATTGTACCAAGTAGCCATTGTCGCTTCCCATTGTTTGCATGATTCAGTCACACTACAGTCCAAGCTGCATGACACTCAAGTCATCCTGTCCAGTGTGTAGAAGGTCGAATTGAGATCCAGATGCTAGATCGCTCCAGGCTCTTGCTGTATTGAACACCCACTTTGTTATCCTCTTTGATTTAGGCCACAGACTTGAGTCATCAGAAACATCCGACCAAATGACACTCAGTGTTTCAGGAAGAGTAGCATCCTCCTATAGCTGAAAATTAAAATGTTCAGGTAATACAAGCCAAGTAGAAGTAGAAAAATTCCCCTCACACATGTGGTGCCCAGTACCAGGTTAAAGATTGCCCCTCTCACACTTAGTGCCCCATGCCAGGGCAACGATCACCCCTCTCACACTTAATGCCCTGTGCAAAGTCAACAATTGCCCCGCTCACACTTAGTGCCCCATTCCAGGTTAAATATTGCCCCTCACATGAAGTAGTGCCCCATGACATGCAAAGATTTACCAGTACCAGGTTAAAGATCACACCTCTTTATTTTCAGTTATTAGATTGTGTATTTACACAAACAATGACAAAAATACAATAAAAACAATGGAATACAAAGCCAAACGAGAGGAGAGACCAGTGGTGGGTTTGTAGGTCTTTGAGAGACCAGTGGAGGTTTTGACAGAGACCAGCGGTGGCTTTGTAGGTCTTTGAGAGACCAGTGGAGGTTTTGTAGGTCTTTGAGAGACCAGTGGTGGGTTTTTAGGTCCTTGAGAGAGGAGAGACCAGCGGAGGTTTTGACAGAGAGACCAGCGCTGGGTTTGTAGGTCTTTGAGACGAGACCAGTGGCGGGATTGACGGAGAGACCAGTGCTGGATTTGTAGG